>NC_083316.1:115330254-115637754 GCF_963455315.2 Globicephala melas | reverse complement strand
TTAAGTGTAGAGAGGCCATGTCTCATCCTTGATTTCCCTAAATCCTGGCGTATTGTAGGTGGTTAGTAAATATCTGTTGAATGAGTATCAAAGAACCCAGTTGAGTAGGAAACAATGAATAGAGGAAGTGCTATTTGAGAGGAATAAGCAAGACACTCAGGGTTGAAAGGAGGGGAAGACAATGTATAAAACTGCATAGAATTGTTTGAGTTAGGCCGTTAAAAAATGGATTTTAATTTGACAGAGTAAAAGCAAGTGAAGAGGCAGTATCAAGGACCAAAGAAAGCGTGGGTGAGTTTGGCCAGAGGATGGGGTATTTGTGGATGAGGGGAGATAAGGCAGAGAATGTTAGGCAGGGACTTTGCTGTATCAGGTAGATCTGAACACCAGCAGGAGTATTGGTACTTGGGAGGGTAGCAAAGAAACCACTGAATGTTTTAAGGAGAGTGCCAACAGAATTGTCCTTGGGGATGCTTCGCCAGGCTGCAATGGCAGGAGGCATGGCACAAGGAGGGATCATGTATCTTTCCAGTGGAGATTACCTCTCATGATCTCCTAAGGTTCCTTGTAGCTCACAATGCTGGTGTCCGTGGAGTTCTGAAGGGTTTGCCTTCTCTCATAAATTTGAAATGGCAGGTGGAAAGAGTGTGTCTTGGCAGTGGTTTTTTGTGAGGTGATTTCTATCAAAAGGGATCTAGACCAGAAGCACTCAGTAGGGAGTGAATCCACTCATGAATGGTAGTAAGCACGAAGGCCAGAACTTGCAAGCACTGCCTGGGTACTTGTAGGGGACTTCAGAGTGTATAGCAGGTAGAGTGTATATAATCAAGTGACAGTTGTAGAGTTAACATTAAGTGCTTAGGATTGGGAGCATTGTGGGGAGGCACAGCTGGGGGCAGCATCAGCTGTTGTGATGACGGGTTGAAAGTATGAAGCAGGCTGCTTGTCAGGAGTGTACATATTAGCAGGTTTGCTGAAGCACCAACCTTGTGCCCAGTGGCCTGGAATATCCAGACCTCTCACCCATGCTTGGGTGGGCACCTGCAAGCACTGTCCCGCGAGGAACATGAAGCCAGAGCAGGGCAGCTGCTTTTATAAGCCTTATGTTGCATTGTTACAAAACTGGCTTGAGCCTGTGTTTGAGTTAAGTTTATCGGGAAACCTGAAACCCTTTTCCCTTGTTGCTGGCTTGGCAGTTGTTCTCATTTAAATCCTCCCCACGTTTGCTTAAGTCATGCTGCTGGTTATGGCCTCTGTTTTCTGTTCTGACTTGGGGAATAGGATAGGTAGGACTGCTCCATGGGTTTGGTTGGCCTACTGCTGGCCCCAGCCAAAGAAGGCTGTAGTGCATCTTTTCAGTGTGGTAGAAACCTTGTTTAACTGGCTGCCCTCTCAATTTGGATGCCCTGTAGGCTTCATTGTTATTGAACTTCTTGCAGCCTTAATGAGGCAGTCTCACATGAAAATTCTACAAAAATCATGTACTCACTTACCCTCTACAGAGCTCAGTTAAGTATGTACTGAGAGCTTAACACTCAGTCTAACCATCTGTAATGGTCCCTGTCCCATAGCTGGGAAAACTGAACAAGTCAGAGAGAGACAAGAGTCCAGCAAACACCATTGTTGAGAGTACTCTGGATCAACCCTAAGCATCCCACTTGCATTATCTCTTATTCCTCACAGTGAACTCTGTGAACTCTATGAAGTGAGTACTCTGAGCCCCGTTCTGTACATGGACCACAGAGCTTATTTTCCCAAGGTCTCAAAGCTATTAAGTGATAGAACTGGACCTGGAACCTGGGTCTTCCTTAGCCTGTGCCCTCTACCACTGGACTGGATAACTGCCCAGGTCACCCAAGTGCTAGAGGCTGTAGCTCCTTCTGGTGAGACGAGCAGTGCAGGTGAAGAAAGCAAAGCACAGCACTGCTTAGTAGGTCTCTTAATACTCATGATCCAAAACTTTAAGAGGCAACAAGTTGGGAGTGTCATTACATTTTGATAGCTGAAAGAAGGCTCAGGTAACTAACCTCATTTTGTTGTCCATGTTGCCTACATTTAAGGGAGGCCCTCTCACAATGAGGGGCAAGGACTTGGGACCGGTTGTTTCCTTGACTGCCTTCTCTACACTGTATCTATTGCTCCATTTGCATCTTTTCCCCTTCTGGTTTGCATTCTGCCCCTCTCCCTCAAAAAGGAAGGGATTTGAGTCCCATCCTTTAGAACTTATCTAGAGAGAAATTTGGCCCTAGGAATTTTGCTCCCCTCATACTTAAGGATTTCCTCTCTTTCCACTGCAGGGAGCATCCGAACTGAGGGGCTTTTGCATCAGGTACTGGGGAAATTGTAGAGGTCAGGAGTAGCTGGTACTGTTTTGAAATAATTCACAGAACTGTGTTTGGCTCTGGAGGTAACAGGTGTTGTAAAAGAGAACAAACAGCCAATTATGATGTTAGGAACCCTGGGGATTGATGTGGTGGGAAAAAAAGGATTAAAAATTATGGCACAATATCTTGGTACTTTGCTTTCTTAGCCCTCTTATTAAATTATGACTTCTGTTTGAGGAAAATAAATGAGAGCAAAGGGTTTGTTTAGAATACAATCTTTGTGTTTTAAATTTGACTAATGAATGGTTTTAGCACTTTCATTTGGTTCTCAGTCAACTTGTGTTCAAAGTGTCAATTAACCAATAAATATTGTGAAAAACAAGAGTCAGAAATGGTTGCCACTCTTGCTAATGAGCTGCTAATGAAATTGTGCCTGGGTGGGAAATGCAGGCACTCTAGAATCCCCAAGTCTTCTCCAGAAAATGAGCTGTAGTAGAACTAAGGTCCCTGACCCCTGGGAAAGGTGCACATTTAACTCCTTCGTTCCCAATTGCTGTTTTTCCCCTCCTCATTATTAAGAGAAACTCATTGCCGGTATCTTATGGTTAACTTCAATTGTAGTGAGACTTTTCAAAATGTGATTTTATTTGACTCAATAATTCCTAAGTGGGATTAGAGAGCTGGAAGAACTGCCTGGCCTTTGGTCTCTTAATGATTCTTTTCCTCTTCTAATTTTCTTTTCATTCATTCATTTATTTACTTATGGCTGCATCAGGTCTTTGTTGTGGCACGCAGGCTCTTTGTTGCGGTGCACGGGCTCAGTAGTTGCGGTGCAGGGTCTTCTCTGTAGTTGTGGCATGCGGGCTCCAGAGCATATGGGTTCTGTAGTTGTGGCTTGTGGCCTCCAAAGTGCATGGGCTCTGTGGTTGTGGCACACAGGATCTCTAGTTGTGGCGTGCGGGCTTAGTTGCCCCGTGGCATGTGGGATCTTAGTTCCCTGACCAGGGATCGAACCCACGTCCCCTGCATTGGAAGATGGATTCTTAACTACTGGACCACCAGGGAAATCCCTCTAATTTTCTCAAGTCTTTCCCCCGTCTCCTCATCCCCAACAGATACATGTATGCACAATTGAAAATGGATTGAAATCTGAATATATTTAACATTTTGTAGGGTTGAGAGAGTAGGGTGTGGGTGGGGGACTATATCTCTAAAAAAAGAAATGGCAGGAACTAGTAGACTATAGCAATCAACAGGATTATTGAAAACCAGTTCCCAGCATGGATGTAAAAGCTCAAGTGCTCTGATTAAAGGGCTGTGCTATATATCTGTTAGTCTCACTGGGTCTTCTTCTGAGCTAAAGAGGAACATGGAACACATTGAGGGTAGAGATAAAAGGGGAATGGAGGCAATCAGTGGGCTAGGAAACAGGTGTGGGATACCCATCCTGAGTCTCTGGGTGAAAGTAGCCCCTCTGCCCCTTCTCCCCTCTTCTCCTTTACCTGTGGATTTATGTGGGGCTCTGACAGGTCTCCTGGGCTGGTGCTAGGAGTCACTGCACATGCTTAAAGGTCTGGTGCTTTTGAGGGAAGGAGGACTGACCCCTGTCAGATAGAATTCCTAAGTTTTTCTGGTCAAAATACTGTCATCCCTTACTCCGTCTCACTCTTCCCATTCCCTACCCATTCCCCTCATTCAGGCTTGATTATACCTGATTAGGTCAAGTATAATAGCTTTCTAACTAGCCTCTTTGCTCCTTCTCTTTCTGTTATATGCTGAGCTTCAAATGGAGTTATTCATTGTCCCCTGAATATGCCCACTTCTTTGCTTGCCTGAAAGCTGTTCTCTGGACTTGGGACTCTAAATATTGTTACCCCTCTTCCTCGTTTACTTCATATTCCTCAATGGCAGCTATTGGTTTTGTTAATGTGGTATCTTTCCCAGTGCCCAACACAGCAGGTGGCTTTCTTCAGTGGGTACACAGTAAAGTGTGGTAGAAGGAATGCCTAGAATAGAGCAGGCAGGCTCTTACCTAATCCTCAGTAAATGCTTGTTGACTAGCCAGTTGTGGAAAGAGGCTCACGGTGTCCTGGATATGGTTACTTTGAGCCTTTGTCCTGATGGCTGTTCAGAGTACCTCTCCAACTGTAACAGGAAATCTTCCAAGTAGCATTGCTAGTCCTTGTACTTGGAGAGCACTGCTGTTGTGAATTCTGTGTACAGAGGTTGGTGCCCAGCTGTTGTCTGTCCTTCTTGAGAACTGGAAAGGAGACATTGGTTAGGTCACAGCAGATAAAATTTTGGAGGGTAGTTCTGGAATGTGATGGGAGCTATGAGGATAGCTGTTCCCAGAGGAAGACTGTGGAGTCTCTTGATCTGAAGGGCTTTAATGCAGGTGATGGATTTCCACCCTTGCTTGGAAGCCATGCCAGAGAACTCTTCTAAGGCCCTGCCCAGACTGTAGATTACAGCAGAGTAAAAAATCAGTTTGGAGAATATTTTTATTTTTTCTCATTTTGCCATTGTTTAGTCCTTTTAGAAAATGCATAAATGTAATGACAATACAGACTGGTTCACTCTGTGTTTTGCTGCTTACAAAAAAGGTCTCCATTTGTGTTTCCCTTCAAAAAACATTAAGCATTGGTTCAGGGTTCAGCACCCTAGAGAGGTTTGTGCACATTTTTTTGTTGCTGGTTCAGTTCAAGTCCTGCCTTGGAGACAGGATAGATGCTCATTTGTGTGAGGCAGGGATCTTGCCAGGACTTGTTTGGGGTTTTTGAATAAAAAAGCAGGAGGATAGGGCTGTGGTAGCCATGGCAACTGTGCTTGTAAAGTCTCAGCTCTGACCAGCCCTGGTTAGGAGCTTGGAGGTGAGTGGCATTGCTTCCTGTCCCATATTCCTCCTATTCTTTCTGGTCTTGGAAGTGGGGGCCAGGGGGTTGGCATTCAAGCTGACCTTTCTGGTGGCCTACTGTGTGCCTGGAGTTGAGCCTGAGCTGTGGGCACAAGTAATTGGTCCCTGCCCTTTAGAAACTCGGCATAATTGGGAATTTTTACTCTTGTAAAAATTTCTTTTAAAAAACACATACCTACAGGACTTGATAAATAAAATGTCTTTGTTTCATTCTGGTTGACATTTACCTTTTTTTTTTTTTTCTTTTTTTGCAGTACGCAGGCCTCTCAGTGTTGTGGCCTCTCCCGTTGCGGAGCACAGGCTCCGGACGCGCAGGCTCAGCGGCCATGGCTCACGGGCCCAGCCGCTCCGTGGCATGTGGGATCTTCCCGGACCGGGGCACGAACCCCTGTCCCCTGCATCGGCAGGCGGACTCTCAACCACTGCGCCACCAGGGAAGCCCCGACGTTTACCTTTTTGGGGCTGTGTTTCCTGAAGCACTTTTAACTTCTTCTGAGCACTGACACAGTGTTTTCTCATTTATTCTTCACAACAATCTAACACATTAGTGAAAGCAGACACGATAGATTCTTGTCATTTGACACATAAGGGCATGAATATTAAAAAATAAAAAGGAATTTGCCTGAATTTACCTGGCCCTCAAAGAAAGAGCTGAATGGGTAGCAGAGTTACAGTGCTCATGGTCTCATGGCCAGCTCTCATCTGAGCAGGCTGTGCCACGGCAGCCCTTGATTTTCTGCCATTGTGTCCAGGTTTGACTTGAAAGAGCCTAGAAGTCCCTGGAGGGAGAGGTTTCCAGGCAAAAGCCTACAGAGACACCTCCCAAAGACATATAACTCCCAAGGCATCTGATGCCAACGCAGAAACCAGGGCACTGTGGCATGCATCTCAATTGGCCCTGTCTCCGCTGAAGCAGGGCAGTCGGACTGCACAGCAGGCTCATTGTGGGCACTACCCAAGGAGGATGCTGCCACTCTGAGCCCAGGAGGGCTAAGTTTCTAATCACTGGGCACTTGGGTGAGTTGGGACAAATACTGAGTCAGGCAAGATTTGTCAATAGGTGAAACATCTTTTCCAGTAGTCACAAATTGGCTGTGGGCTGAATTCCATATATAGATATGTTTTGTTTAGCTTTTGTATTTTAAAATTTGAATGCTTTCAGAGGGGGCATTTTTTTCTCAGCCCTCACCACTCCCTGTTGTCTTACAGATGGCCTTCCTTACTCATCTCTCTTATTTGCCTGCCTCCCATGGGCATTTGAGTTGGCTTCTGCATCTTGGATCAATATTTCTTACCTGCCCTTCTACCAGTATTCCTCTTGCCTAGGTGTTTGATGGCCTCAGGCTTTCTAGGCTCATTTTCTTCTTTCTACCCTACCCAGAAATATCCTTCTGGATTTGTGTTTAGGCTCTGAACTTAGCTTTTTCTTGGCCCTTAGGAATACTTGCTGTCACCTTGTCCTATATCTGATAGCCTAATTGCTGTCCTGGGATTCAAAAGAAGTACTGCTATATCCAAATAAATTAATTTTTAAAACAACTTTATTGAGATAAAATTTATATACCATAAAATTCAGTAATTTAAAGTGTACCATGGGAATAATTCTTAAACCTCCTAGGGAATGTTGATAGAATAGATGGGTGGTTTCTAGACTATGGTGTTTCATGGACCAGAAAACTTTAAAAGAAAGTTCAGACCAAAGTCCGAACTGGACCAAAGGCCAGTTTCTTTACTTTGCTGAGTTAAGGGCCTTAACATAGAAACAACCCACTATCATCCACCATCATCATTATCTCATTTTATAAAAGGACATTTTAACACTAAAAAGATAGAAATGATGTAATTTCAGAAAAAAAGAACTCTTTTTTATATTGGACACTTCTAAATTCCTTGTTTCCAAACCACTGGAATGAATTGCCACAATAAACAAACCACTCAAAACTCAGCTTTAAAACAACAGTAATTTCTTTTTGTATAGCTTTGACTCTTAGAACCATAGTAATAGTTCACGTACCCTTCATATGCCCCCAAATAAAAAATTGAACCAACCAGGATGTGGAGGAATGGAAACAACAAAGTGGAACACAGACACTAACAAATGAACCAAATTGATAACATAATCATACTGATGGGGGTAGGGAAGAATGGAACTAACCTAAATGACCTTGTGAAATGATAACTTTGACTAGATACTGTAAAATTAAAGACAAAGGAGCTGTATGTAAATGCTGTAATCTAGTTTGTCAAATGTGTTTCTCACAGGGGTATGGGTTAGCAATTTTGCAACTACTTTGTATGTGTACTAGTATTGAACAATAAATATAATATTGCAGGTAAAAAGAACCAGTTTTCTCACTATTGGAGAAAGAAGTTGCAAATAAGGAAATGGGGGAGATGAACCCTGTGGGGCTGATTGGAATCTGAGGTATCAGTATAATCTTGTAGTTTTTAAGAGGTCCACAGACAAATAGATGTAGAAATACAGATGTGTATATGTGCATATATGTACACACACGTATAAATTTCTTATCTCTGACCCAGAGAGTGCCCAGAAGCAATGACAACCTAGTAGTAGTGAACACACCTATCATGCAGATCATGGTTTCTAAAGACTGTTCTTCAATAAAAAACTAGGACTCCTTGAAAAATGGTTGATTCCAGGGCTGGGAAAAGGAAAATGCAAGATAAACTTGGAGTATCTTATGGATCCAGAAAGTAAGGAAGTACTTGAAAAAAAGAAAATGATGGGGGAAAGGGACTTGCCAAAGGAACACAAGAGCTAACCTGAAGGAGCTCCTAGTTGCCAAAGCTGAAATAATTTGAGCAACAAAATAATGATAATATTGCATTATAACTCACAGAATAAAATATCCATGAGAACATATTGATAAAGCAAATAATTAAGTAGATGGAGGAGCAACAGTTTTTCCTTGTAGTGAAATTTCAATTAATAAATGTGTAAGGAAGGAGGGGAGTAGAAAATTGCTATTAGACTGTCTCCACAGTGGTAATTGTTGCAAACGGATCCCTCTAATGGTGTGCAAAGGTTTGAGGAAAAAGAGGATTTGTATAATCTTAGAATATTTCCCCCATGATCTTTTTTTAAACAATTCAGGGATTTTTAGTATACACACAGCATTGTGTAACCATCACCACATTTTCATCACCCCCAAAAGAAACAATGCTTATTAGTGGTCATTCCCCATTCCTCCCTTCCCCTAGCCCCTGACAACCATTAATTTACTATGTCTGTTGATTTGCCTATTCAGGACATTTCATATGAAAGGAATCATATGATATGTGACTTTTTGTATCTGTCTTTCAGTTAGTTTAATGCATTCAAAGTTCGTCCATGTTATAGTATATATCAGTGTTTCATTCCTTTTTTTTAAGTTACTGTGTATTTTATTTATTTATTTATTCCAGTTTTATTGAGATACAGTTTAATGATTTGAAGTATTTCATTCCTTTTAGTGGCTGAATAGTGTTCTGCTGCATAGATAGACCACATTTTGTTTGTTCATTTCTCAGAGTTGATGGACATTTGGGTTGTTGCCACATTTTGGCTATTACAAATAATGCTACAGTGAACATTCATGTACAAGTTTTTGTGTGAACATATGTTTTTAGTTCTCTTGTGAATATACCTAGGTGAAGAATTGCTGGGTTCATAGGGTAGCTCTTTGTCTAACATTTTGAGAAACAGCCAGACTGTTTTCTACAGTTTGGTAGTTTGCCATGATTTTTGTTTACCACAGTGGAAAATCTCAGTATAGATTACTTTTGTTAGTTGATCAAGACCAATATCACCAGTATAAGACATGTTGACATCACGAACCTTTTGATATGATACACTGAGAAGAACATGACATAATTTCTGTTCTTCTGTCAAGGTGGCATGATTTGAGTTTAATCATCACAAGAACCAGACAGTCCTGAATAACTGATAAGTATTTATTTCTTGAGGGTATCAGGGTCATGAAAGACAAGGGAAGACTGAGGAACTGTTGTAGAGTGCAGGAAACTAGGGAGAAATAACAACCAAAGGCCTTATGGGATCCTGGAACAAAAAAGGACCTTAGTGGAAACACTGGTAAGGTTTGAAAAGGATCTTTAGTTTGGTTACTGGTGTTAATTTCCCAGTAACTGTCTATGGCTGTATAAGATATTAACATTGGGAAAAGCTGTGTAAGTGATATATGGAAACTCTCTATACTATTTTTGCAAGTGTACATTTAAAGGTAGTTCAAAGTAAAAAGTTAAAAAAGGTATCCAGTCATTTATTCTTGTTCACATGTCTGCAGATAGGCTAGACTTGGCTGACTGTGGTTGGGCTCAGTTGGGTTCATCTCCAGTCTGCACTTTGGGTCCAGGTCTGCTCCATGGGTCTCTCATCCTTCTTGGATCAGAATGCTAGTAGAGCATGTTCTTCTCACAGTGTACACAATTCCAAGAGAAAACCCAAACACACAAGCACATTTCAAACATCTGTGGCACATTTCCTAACATCCTGCTGGCCAAAGCACGTCACAGGCCAAGTCCAAAGTCAAAGGTTGGGAAAGTACACTCTACTGCTAGTAGGAGGGACTCTGAGGTCACATGGTAACGGGGGTGGATGGAACAGAACTGGTGACAATGATGCAGTCTACCACCTATTTTTTCCCCCCTCAGGGAGCCAGGGTTAGGGAAATAGACACTGCAGTCTTTGCAGGCCTATTTGCCTTTCTGGATTCCTGTCTTATTTTCTGCTTGTCCCCTTCCCCTCTACCGCCCAATCCCTGCATGTATCTGGTGACTTTTGGCCTCTGTTTTGTTCTTCTCCAGTGTTCTGGTCCCTTCAGAGAGGCCCTAGAAGGAAGCAGGTCAGATCACACTCTCTAACTTGGCCTTTTTCCCAATGGGGTGAAAACATTTGAAATACTGTGTTTTCTGTTGCCTCTGCCACTGCTGCTGTGGCTGGTTTCATGTATTTTAAATGAGCGTAACCTGTATTTTAAGTTAATGTTATTGTGGTTGCTCTTGCCCCCTGTGGCGGCTTATGTGAAGGGATTAATTTTGGAATTTTCCCCAAATAAAATAAATGGATTCACATAAGATCCTAGTCTTTTCCTTGGCCAGCTTAGCACAGTCTAACCTGTTACGTTCTGAAACTTTTAAAGTCATGTACTTTTTCTCTTTTTTATTTCTAATTTCAAAAGTCTGAAAATTCAAGATATTATTATTACTGTTATTAGTACAATTACTACTAAAAATAACTATGACTACTAATTATTATGAATTATTATGAATCTACTTGTCCTAGTGAAAATCCTTGTTAGCATTTCCACACACCTCTAGATAAGCTAGGATTTTCTCTTTTCCATTTTTGATTTTTCACTTAATATATAATTATTGAGGGTTTACTATATGCTTGCATATGTGATAGACCCTGAAGATAAACTAAGATGTAACTGTTGATTGTGGTAAGTATTATTAAGAAAAAGGGTCATGGCAGGGAGTTCTCTGGCAGTCCAGTGGTTAGGACTAGGTGCTTTCACTGCTGTGGACCCGGGTTCAATCCCTGGTTGGGGAACTAAGATCCTGCAAGCTGCATGGGGTGGTCAAAAAAAAAAGAAAGAAGGAAAGAGAAAGAAAACGGGTCATGGTGTTGTGTGAAAGCCTTTAGATGGAAGCCAGATCTGGTCTGGGGAAATAGAGGATGCCTCTCAGAGAGGAAGCGACTCTTAGCTGGGATTGGAAGAATGAAGAGATGGAGGCTGGGGTTGGAAGGAGCATTCTGGGCGAAGGGAACAGCAGGTGGAATGGCCCTGTGGTAGGAGGGAGCATGGTTCCTTTCATGGAATGGAAGAAGGCTAGTGTGGCCTAGAACATGGGGAACGAGGAGTGGACAAGTTTGAAGAGGCAGGCAAGGAGCTAGATACTAAAAAGGGCCTCATTGACTAGCATGAAGATTTTCATCTTTAAGAACAGTAGGAAGCCATCAAAAGGTTCGAGGCAGGGGAATAACATAGTCAGATTTGTGTTTTGAAAGAAAAAAAAATCATTCATTGTAAAGAACAGTTTGATTAGGAGGTAAGAGGAGATAGTAGAGGCCAGTTAGAAGGCTTTGGCAGTATCCAGAAGAGAGATGGTGATGGTTCAGAGAAGGGCAGTGGTGGGGAGGGCAGAGAGAAAGGTATGCATTCAAGAAGAAAGAAGACATGTGGCAGGAGAAACACCAGATTTGGGAGATTGGGTATATGGGGTTTAAAGTAGAGAGAAGATCAAGGATGACCTACTTAGCCTTCAGCCGGGAAGATACTCTTGTTGTTATGTTGGTTTTGGATCTCTCCAGTTGAGATAATCTCTCCCTTTCATACGTTTGGAGATAGGATTTTTTTTTTTTTTTCCCTTGGCTGTGCTGCGCGGCTTGTGGAATCTCAGTTCCCGGACTGGGGATTGAACCTGGGCCACGGCAGGGAAAGCACCAAATCCTAACCACTAGACCACCAGGGAACTCCCTTGGAGATGGAATTAATGCTAAAAAAAAATTACCTCTTGCCCCATGATCATAGGAATAGGATAGAAGTTACCAGTTTCTTGTTCTTGCCAGTATTTGGCCTCATCTCTTCCCAGAACCAACTTCCTCAACCATTACCTTTATTTTCCTACCCAAACTGGGGTTCCAGTGGCACATCAAGACAGCAGCCTCCACAGCCCTTCCAGTTTTTCCAAGCTCTTCTGCTCCCTGCCTCCTGAATGCAGCCTGTCAGTTTCTGTGTCTGAGTCTTTGCACGAAAGGCACCATCTATTTGGGATTCCCTTTATTCCCAGTCTGGGTCTCACTTTTTGCATCATTTAACCCCCAATTCAGGGAGCCTCCCCAGAGATAGGTTTCCCCATTCTACTCTGAACATACCTTTTTAAAAAATCCTTGAGGCATTTTGGATGGGTTTGAGGTTAGAAGTGGATCATTATGCACATACACTCAGGTACTCAAGTTCCCTTTTAGTTCTTAGGCAAAGATATAGAAACTCCCTGCTGAAGTGGGATGGCAGGAACAGAACAGTTTGTCTTGGAGTGGTGTTTCCTCAGCTCCTTGGTTCTCTGATGGAGGCACAGTGGTTGGTGTAACTTGGAGTTTGCTATGATCCTGCCAGAATTGAGAAAACTTGAATTCTTGCTACATCATTACTCTTTTATGCTCGGGGTTTACCTCATCTTTCCAAGCTAACTTGTGCTATGCACTTCGCTTGAAGGAATTTTTCACATGCAGTGTCCCTCCAGGTACTGTATAGGTCATAAGTCTTCTCTCTTCTTGGCTTTTAGGTCATGCTGTTCCTGCAGGATCCCATGTGCGGCTGAATCTCCAGACTGGGGCAAGAGAAGTGAAACTCCAAGATGAGGACAAGCTTCGAAATAATTTGAAAGGGTTGAAAAAAGGCAAAAGGTATAGTGTCAACCCTAGGGACTGGGAGACTGACAGCTTTGACCCTGTAATACTGAGAGTAATGACAATGTACTGTTTCTTACCCAAATACACATGGCTTTAAATTTTTTGAAATTTAATAGCTTAGAATTTGTGATAAATCTGTCAGGGTTTTATGGATGTTTACTTCTATGGTCTTTGGAAAGAAATAGTTTGCAAAGCAAGTTGATACTTTAAAAAAGGCTGTAGGGGGAATGCTTAACCTGCTTTAAAAATGAAGCCATTTTTCCCAGTACTTTAAGAGTACCCATTTGAATCTCAACAATTAATGCACTGATTACAGATGAGTCATCTATTCATTAAAACAGGCCTGTTAGGCCTTCTGCTTTGCAGTAATACTTCCTTGGTGAACAATAAAATTGCATTTTAAAGTCTTTAATTCAGACCAACTTTTCCTCTTGTTAGTCTGTATTAAAACAGGCTTTCAAAAGTTCTCCAATGGTAAGAGTTGCCTTATTTTTTAATAATCAGTTTAGATTATTTGCTTTTGGGCAATTCGTAGTCTCTATTTTTCTGTTTTTTGCCTTGAATTACCAAGTTTTTTTGCTTGCTATTTCCTGTGTAAGGGAGAAGGAGGATGAGGCATGGGGTTGCAGGGGCTGCTGGAATTGTGCAGTTTGAAAGGTCCGTATAAATACCAGCCATGAAGTGTCTAACACAAGGACCAGCAAATTATGGCCTGAAGCAAAATATTGGGACTACTGCCTTTTTTTGTATGACCCAGAAGCTAGGTTGTTGTTAACATTTTTTAATGGTTGAAAAAAATTGAAGAAGAAAAATATTTCATGACTGAAAATTATTTGAAATTCAGATTCTGGTGTCCATAAATAAAATTTTATTGGAACATAGCCATGCTCACTCATTTAGGTATTGTCTATGGCTGATTTCTTGCTACACTGACAGAGTTGAGTAGTTAGGAAAATCACCCCATAAGGCCTACAAAGCCTAAAATATTATCTGATTATTACAAATAGTTTGCTGTCCCTGTTCTAATACGAGCATATCTCGTTTTATTGTGCTTCACTTTGTTGCAGTTCACAGATACTGCGTTTTTCACAAATTGAAGATTTGTGGTAACCCTGTGTCGAGCAAGTCTATTGCTACCATTTTTCCAACAGCATTTGCTCACTTCATGTCTCTGTGTCACGTTTTGGTAATTTTCACAATATTTCAAACTTTTTCATTAATATTTGTTATGGTGATCCTGTGATTAGTTCTTTGATGAATAGATCTTTGATGTTACTATTGTAATTGGTTTTTTGGTTTGTATTGGTTTTTGTCATGTATCTTTTTTTTTTTTTTTGCGGTACGTGGGCCTCTCATTGTTGTGGCCTCTCCTGTTGCGGAGCACAGGCTCCGGACGCACAGGCTCAGCGGCCATGGCTCACGGACTTAGCCGCTCCGCAGCATGCGGGCTCTTCCCAGACCCGGGCACGAACCCGCGTCCCCCGCATTGGCAGGCGGACTCTCAACCACTGCACCACCAGGGAAGCCCTGTCATGTATCTTTTAATTAAGGTACCTACTTTTTTTTAGACGTAATGCTGTTACACACTTAATAGACTAAGTATAGTGTAAACATAACTTATGTGCACTGGGAAGCCAAAAAATTTATGTGACTCGCTTTATTGCAATATTCACTTTACTGCGATGGTTTGGAACAGTGACCTCAATATCTCTGAGATATGCCTATTTATGTAAGTATTGGGAATCAATCATGGATTACTGAGTGGGGTTAGTGTTACTCAGTCCTTGGATTTTTATTATTTTAACAATATTTTGCAGTTAGATATGAGGCAGAAAGTTACCTTAGAGACCCAATTTTTACCTGAGTCTTTTCTTTTATATACCTGGCAAAAGGTCATCCATCCTGTCCATGTGGCACTCACAAGCCCACAAAGTAGCTTATTCAGATTTGGGCATTTTTCACTGTTGGAAAATTCAACTTTATATTATGATAGATAAGGAGCTATTTGTCATCCTTATAGTCACTCCAAAGTGGGAAGGATCTTTACTTTCCCCCATCTCTCCGTATAGGCCTGAACCTGGATTAACCCAGGTTATATGATGATTATTTTCTCAGAACCATCGAAGAAAGAATCAAATCTCGTTGTCGTAACCCCTGTCAACCTCCCTCCATCCCTAGCATGCTTATACATACATTTTTCAGTGTCTCAAAGTACTTAGGAAGTCTTTTCTCACATCTAAGTCAAGTCTTATTTTCTGAATAAGAAGACTATTTTTTCCTGGTTTAAGACTATTTTTTCCTGGTTTAGGAACTTGATGAATTTGGAGCTTTTTATTTGTTGGTTTTAATACTATGGGAAGTGATTTCTCCAATACCTGACCATAGATCATCAGTAGGAGCACTTATCGCTTTGTCTGTTGCTCCTGTCTTTTTATACTAGAAAGCAGAGCCATCCATGTGGTCTGTAGTAGAGACACCATAAGAGAAGAATATTCATCCCTACTCCTGCCTCTTTGCTTTTCTCCTTTGGAACATTTCTGAGGGCTCTGCCCTGGAATAGCCTCCAGGATATGCTGGACATGTCTTCTTCCTTCTCAGCATTTATAGCCAGCAGCAAACCTGTCTGAACAGAAGCCCAAAGGCGTTGACAAGGTGGTGTGGGTGTTCAGTGCTGTGAGCTCAGTGAGTCTCTGATTGCCTTTGGTGGTGACTTCCTTCTCATGGAGTGGACCTCATCCTGTGCTCCTTTAATTCCACTTTACAGTGTCTTCCTGCCTCTTTAGTTCTGGAATGGGAACATAGGCCAAAGGGCAGGGCTAGTTTTCAAAATTGTTATAATATTTTGCTTATTGACTTAATTCTGTTTTGGGGAACAAGATCCACAGCTTTCCATCAGATTGTCAAAGAAGTTGGTGATCCCACAAAGTTAAGAACCACTGGCTAGGACTTCCCTGGTGGCTCAGTGGTTAAGAATCTGCCTGCCAGTGCAGGGGACACGGGTTCGAGCCCTGGTCCGGGAAGATCCCACATGCCGCGGAGCAACTAAGCCCGTGTGCCACAACTACGGAGCCTGCGCTCTAGAGCCCGCGAGCCACAACTACTGAGCCCGAGTGCCACAACTACTGAAGCCCACGCGCCTAAAGCCCGTGCTCTGCAACAAGAGAAGCCACCCAATGAGAAGCCCGCAAACCGCAACAAAGAGTAGCCCCTGCTTGCTGCAACTAGAGAAAGCCCGCGCGCAGCAACAAATACCTAAGGCAGCCAAAAATAAAAATAAGTAAATTAAAAAAAAAAAAGAACCACTGGCTAGAGAGAGATGGGAATAGTCCATTCAGCCTAATCCATGGCAGCTTCTCCATTAGAGCTGCTGGATGTGTGACTGGCCACACTGCTACCTAGAGCTACAGTTCCTAAAGCCTGGGAGAGGTTTCCTGACTCTGACTTGTCCCAGAAGATTCTCTTGGCACTACCTGAGTTCAGTGTATAGTTGGCTCTCAGCAGGTTTTCCTCTTCCTCTTTGTGTGTTAGGTATGCCGTCTCCACTGGTTTTAGTCTGTATCCCTGTCAATCTCTCCATAGTACATCTCTATTTTTGCCTTGGAACAACCAGATTTTTGAGTCATCCTCTTATGTTTAGAGGGATAAGGGACAAACTGCATCCAAGTTGTTTCATTTTGGGTTGAGCATTTACCACGGTATAATATGGTATAGTAGTTAGGGGAGTGGGCCAAGGACAGGACCATTTACTTACTCCATTCATTCATTTCACAAAAGACCTATTGAGTGCCTATGTGCCAGGCACTGGGGATACAGTAGTAAACAAAACAGGCAAGATGCTAGCTTTATTGAGGTTGGCAGGCAGGAAAAGAGAGAAATAAGTATGCAAGTAAGGTAATTACAGATTATAATAAATACTAGGGAAGAAATAAGGTGATAAGTCCCTGAGGGAGGTAACTGTAGATAGGATGGTTTGAGAAGGCCTTCTCAAAGAGATGTTTGAACTGAGACCTGAAGTATGAGGGGCATTTAGTCATGCAGAGGGTTAGTTTTATAGGTTTATGGTTAGAGCATTTCAGGCAGAAGAAACAAGAAGATTTTCTGGCTTTGTTAAGGAAAGGGCTTTGTCAAGTTCAAGAAACAGGAAAATGATCAGGTTGACTAGAGGGTAGGAGAAGGAAGAAGACTAATATGAGATGAGATTGGGAAGCTATGAGGGGCCAGATCATGTGGAATTTTGAGGAGCATGTTAAATGTTCTTCATTTAAGTAGAATTGTAATGGAAAGCCATTGGAGGATTTGGGGTGGGAGAGTCATTTAATGTAATGTAGTTTAGCAAGATCATTCTAGTTGCTATGTATATGGAGGATAGATTGAAGGTGGACAAAAAAAGATGCACAGAGACGATTAGAATGTCATTTAAGTGGATCAGGCAAAACATAATGGTGGCTTAGTCTGTGGTGTGTGAAGGAGAGTGGATGAATTGGAGATTTAATTTGGAGGTAGCAGCAATAGGACTTGCTTACGACTTAGATGTAGGGGTTGGAAAAAGGGTAGGGTTAGGGGTTCAGGGTAAAGCCTCATTTGGGATTTGCACAACTAGGTACTTGAAGGTACTATTTATTGAACTAGAAAAGATTGAGAGAGGGACAGTTTTATGGGGAGAACTATCAAGACCTATGTTTTAGATGTAATAAGTTTGGGGGGGCCATTAAATATCCGAGATCCAAGATATATCAGTAGTTGTACAGGAGTCTGGCTGGTACTCAGAGAAGAGATTTGGGTCAAAGATGTAAATTTGGGCATCACTGCCTGATAGATATTTTAAAATATTTAGGTGAGAGGGTAGAGATAGAGAAGAAAAGATTGTCCAGGATTGAACTCTGAGGTGTTCCAGCATATAGGATTTAGGTAGGAGATAAGGAACCAACAAGAAGAGACAGAGAAGGAGTAAGGAAGAGGAAGAACCCGGAGAGTGTGGCAACAAGAAGCCGGGAAAGGAGAGTGTTTCAAGGAGGGAGGGGTGAACTGTGTAAATGCTGCTGAGTGGTTGAGGAACATGGCACTAGTGAAGAGTCCATTGGATTTGACCATCAGTTACTGGGAATTTTGATGAGCAGTTTTAGTGGGGTTGTGGGAATAAAATCCAGGTTAATGCATATGGCAACGGAAATAGCATTCAAGGAGGTGTGGATAGTGAATGAAGACAATGTGTTCATAAAGTTTTACTTAATCTGAACAGGAGCAGGGAAATGGCATGATAATTAGAGACTGTAGAGTCAAAGGAGTGTTGGTATGCTGATGGAATAATCCAATCAAAGGAAAAATTGATGATGCAGGCAGGTGGGAGTGGTATAATTATGGAGTTAAAGCTTTTGAAAAGGCAAGTGGGATCTCTAGCCTAAGTTCAGCAGGGGCAGGGGCACTGTCATCCATTCCAATAGTAGAGAAAGCAGAAAATACAGATTTAGGTGCAGGTTGGTGTATAGAGTGGATGATGGAAAGGTGAGGGAGTTCTTGATAACATCTGTTTTCCTCAGTGAAGAATAAAGTGAGAATAGCAGCTGAGGATAGTTGTATGTGTGCCTGTGCGTGTGCACACACTCATGTGTACCCACACATGTGCACACTTCTGTGTGTGCAGTTGGGGCTGAGAGTGGGTGATGATGGATAGCCTGAAGAATGGGACTTTAGGCAGTAAACAGATATACAGACATGACGGGATTAATCCTGACCAAGTATTGGAGGAAGGAGGAGATAATCTGCTCAAGTTATAGCCCTAAATACGTAACTCCCTCCTAGGGGTAAGGATCAGGGCAGTGGCATCCTCTTGCAGCTGGCAGTGGGTGATTCTCTGACAGGAAAGGGGTTCTCTTTCCTACCTTGTAGGGTTGTGGTAATGATTTGAATGAAATATTACTTCTAAAGGGTTAACATAGTGCCTGACACATGGATAAGTGGTCTGTAAATGGGAGTGATTAGCTATTATTAATTAGTTTAGGAGGACTGGGGTTTAAAGAAGTCAAGTGTTTTTCTGAGGGCCCTAAGGGGTCTCTAGGATGAATCAAAGACTGAGTGAGTACCTCTCATGAGACCTGAGGCTGGCTAGGATCTTGGACCATGAGACTGATGTACTCATCTCGCCTGGAACAGAGAGTAGTCCAGTAGCCCCTTCCTCCCCAGCCTCTGATATATCTCCAGGGATATCTGGATTCCTCCCTCCCCCTGCCCTGCCAGCTGGACAGTCTTGTCATGCACAGCTCACTTTCTACGCTTCCCTTAGTCTGTATGTACCACTCTTTTTCTTACCTCTGTTAACTGAACTGAAGTGAGTGCTGGTGGCAAAACCTGCCTTCCACCCCCTCACCCCATGAATACCTTCTCTGCAGTCAAGATGAATTGTTGTGGCTTGGATCAGCTCCAGGGCTCTTTGTGAGGATACCACTCTAGTCTCTGCCAGGTTCCTGACATTATGTCCACATTGGTTCCTTTCTTCCCTGTCCTTGGAGGCTGGCTATGGAAGGTGGCTGGCCTCGATTTTAGTTCTCAGTATCTCAAACTCATTCCTTTGTCAGGTTGACTCATACCTCCTGCATGTACTCTGTGCTCAGGGGTTGGTCTTAAGGGTATGAATTTATCCAACCTGTTTTTGTAAAGATAGACTGAGTCGTCAAATCAGGTCAGGCACACACTTGGGGGGCTCAGGTCCCTGTTGGTCTCTTTCCTAGAAGAATATAAATAGGGTATATGTTATTTCCTCTGTCTGTGCCCAGCATCCTCCAGGAGGTCTTACTCTGGCACGTACTGAGAGAGCAGCATCGCACAGTCATTCTAGACTTGTTCTGCACAAGTAGCTGGTTGAGAGCTCTCTGTCCATGGTGGGCTTCTGTCTGCCTTATGCCATTTTCTCCTCTCTCATGAAGTGACTCCATCTTCAGCTCTTTCCTCCTCTAGCTTCAAGGTGAGATCACCCTGTTAGACTTCTGGCTGACCCACGGCAAAGTTAGGATAGTGTGCTCTGAGTTAGAGCTGGCCTGGATTAGCTGGCTTTGGAGTGCCAGCCACCCAGAGGGGTTTTCTTTCTTGGGAAAGATGGTGCCCCCCTTGTGACTCTCAACTTCTCTTTGGACAGGCTGGACATCAACACCAATACCTATACATCTCAGGACCTCAAGAGCGCACTGGCAAAATTCAAGGAGGGGGCAGATATGGAGAGTTCAAAGGAAGACAAGGTTTGTGATGTTGTTTATAGTGAGTTCATGTCATCCTGCAGAATGGCCTTGAAGGGAATCACTGTCTCCTGAAGCTTTAGCAGTGAACATGGGATAATAATAACAATAATATTATAAAATAATTTAAAGAGCCAAGTAAGTTAATGCCAAATAAGTAACCCTTTACAGACTCTTAAAAAAAAACGCTGGGAACTTTTCTGTCATCGTTTACGTTAGAATCCAACTTTCCATTACATATTTGGGAAAACTGAAGCACAAAGCAGAGAGAGCCATACTCTGCATTACCACAGACATCAGTGAGGGGAATAGAGATTAAAACCCAGATCTCTTCACTTATACTTGGATTAGGCACAAGTTTAAAGGACAGAGGACCTAGACCAGGAAGGAAGGGGCCCAAGTCCTTTGAACATATAGCAAACCTTTTCCAGACCTCAAATTCCTTAAATGTACAACAGATGGCTGAGGTTTCCTCCAGCTCTAAATTTGTTTATAAGCTAAGGGACTGAAAAGGAGAAAGAGGCAGAATTGTAGCCCCTTGGTTACGCCTCTAATGTCTGGGATGGCTCATGGATCCCGACCTATCAGAATGAAGTCTTATTCTTAGATGGATCATGAGCTCATGTGATAGCCAGAGAATGTTGCAAATCAGTTTTTACATTTCCACTTGAGTCCTGTCCTTGAAAGAACCTCCTCCAATGTCTGCCTTGCAGACCTTTCTAAGTTTTCCCTCCCCCTTCTCCTCTTCACAAGCCCCTTTGCTTTGTATTATATTTCTCTGCCCTCACCCCAGAATTCTGGCAGTATCTTGGAAAGGCAACACCAGGTTCTTGACAGCCTGTGTGTTAGTGGAGGAAGCTTTAGGTCCCTCAGATCCTTCAGAGCTAAGTATTTCTGAGACAGATGGACTGTGTGTGTGTGTGTGTGTGTGTGTGTGTGTGTGTGTGTGTGTTGGAGAGGACCTCAGGAGGAGGTGTTAATATGCAGGCCAAGTCTCCATGTCTTTACTCATCTTACCAAAGTCTCATCTCCCAACGTGGAGAGTGTATGTGGTATGAGAAGGTGAGTAGCAGGATGGCAGCAATTGTGGTAAAGGAAGGTGATGCATAAAATTATATCCCACTGCAGGTGTATTAACTGTGTGGGTGGAGAGGTGTGAGGAAAAGCAAATCCCCTGCCTGCTGAAGGTGAGGCCAGCAGAGGAGAGCAGTGCATGCTTAGGTGCCTGGAGCAGAGATTGGTATTCCTGTGACCAGGGGTTGGGTTCATTCCCACTCATTGTCTCACCATGAGCTCCACATGGAGCAGATGGGAACATAAAAGTTGGCCCCTGTTCCATGTTTTCTCTGTGGGTGGAAGACCCACTGCACCCCTGTCTCTTCTCTTTGCTCTCTTTAATGACATTCTTACCCCTAATTCAGTTAGTGTAGAAAAGTATGAATATTATGAAAATATTTTTTAATGTAAAAGCAAGAGATTATTTAAGTTTTCAGTTGCTGTTTTTTTTGCTATTAAAAATAATTCTTTCCCTGTGCAAGGGGAGATCCCAATAATGGTAGCCAAATATGACACTCCTGTACCAGCTGATTTGAGTCAGCTGCCACTTCTGACTTATGGCTGCCACACTGTTTCTTTACTTCTGTGGCACTTAGGTTGTTAGCTCCTTCACTGAGGTGCTGGGTCCTAGGTTCTTTTTCTCATTTTCATTTGTATCCTTCCTGGACTGACTCAGCTCCCTGCCAATGCATTGGGACTGGCAAATAAATTAACTTGAAGTAGGTTGGGGAGTTTTTTACATGTCTCAAGCTCCTGGCTGCAGATACCATAATACTTTTTGTTTATCAATCTTTAAACAAAATCTTTGCATGGTGACTTGCAAGTACAGGATGTACTTTTACTATTTATAAAGACAATACTGTGAGATATTGTATCATATCTCAACCAATTGAGTTAATTTTTTTTACCTGATTTTTTTGGGAGAAGGGCATCAATTCCATTATAACCATTGGTAACTTATTAGATTTAAGTGAATCAGTCCTTCCCAGAGTCCCTTGCTTTTTTTTTTTTTTTTTTTTTTTGTGGTACGTGGCCCTCTCACTGTTGTGGCCTCTCCCGTCGTGGAGCACAGGCTCAGTGGCCATGGCTCACGGGCCCAGCCGCTCCGCAGCATGTGGGATCTTCCCGGACCGGGGCACGAACCCGTGTCCCTTGCATCGGCAGGCGGACTCTCAACCACTGCGCCACCAGCAAAGCCCCCAGAGTCCCTTGTTTTGTGGAAAATCTCTGTCTTACCCAACACATTTGGGCCATTGTTTTTGAACCTGATCTCTTTATCCCCCTACTATCATACAAATTGCTTGATGCTTTATGTTTTATCACGTCAGCTGTTATTTACCTATATTCTATAAATTGCTCCATTAAAAAATATGGTCTTCTTTTTAAAAAATATTTATTTATTTATTTAATTTATTTTTGGCTGCATTGGGTCTTAGTTGTGGCACGAGGGATCTTCACTGCGGCCTGTGGGATCTTTTGTTGTGGCGCACGGGCTCTTCATTGTGGTACGTGGGTTTCTCTCTTTCTGGTTGTGGTGTGTGGGTTTTTTCTCTCTAGTTGAGGCGCGTGGGCTTAGTTGCCCCGCGGCATGTTGGATCTTAGTTCCCCGACCAGGGATCGAACCCGCGTCCCCTGCATTGGAAGGCAGATTCTTTACCACTGGAACACCAGGAGGTCCCCCAAATATGGCCTTCTTAAACTTTTGATTCTGGACAAGATAAAATAGACTCATTTCTCCCTATTCTTCCTGCTCAGGACAACTAAAAATCCTGGACATAATACTAAAAGCAAATATAAGAAGACTTTAAAGGTGAGAAGAAGAAGGTGGATTAGATAGGACCTTGGAATTTCAGGGATGACATGGCAGTGAGTTCCTTGGCTTTCTTTTTGCCCTCTCTGTATCCCAGAATGGGCACTGGAGAAGCCCGTATCTTGGAAATAGCAACAGGTACAGATAGAGAAAAGGCCCTAAGAAAGGCCTGCTCTTCATAAGATAGAACTAGGAAAAGGGCAGCCTAATAGAACAAAAAACTTTTTGACAATACTTATTCTGCTTTAGCCAAAGACCTCCCTTAGTGCCAGTGGGAGTTGAATGGGGAACTTGTATTTCCACCTCCCATTTGGTGTAATATAGCAAAGCTGTACTCTCTTTCCTCCACCAGAGTGGTGTCAGCAGAAGCTGAGTGGGGAGCCTGAACTTGCACCCCCTCTGGTGGCAATAGATGGTGTGAGGCAGTGCTCTTCTACCTCAATCAAGGTGGTGTCAGGGAGAATTGAGCAGAGAGCCTGAATTTCTACTCTCTGCCCAGTGGTAGAAGACTATTCTCTGCTTCTCCCACTGCTGTAGTACCAGTAGAGACCAAGTGTGTAGCAGGCTGCTTTTTCTGTTGGGGTGGTGTCAGCAGAGGCTAAGAAGGGAACCTGAATGTCTGTCCCCTCCCTGGCAGCACCAAGGTAGTTTTTCACTTCTCTTAGCTTCAGCGATGCCGGAGGGCTGGTGAATGGAGAGTCTGTACTTCTACCCTCCATCTGGTGGGAACAAGGCAGCGTAAGTCAGCATTCGGCTTTCTACTCTGGGGCAGTGTTAATGGGGATAAGTGAGGAGCCCGAACTTCTACCCTCAGATCAGCAGTGATGAGGCAGTGCTTCAGTTACCCTGCCAAGGTGATGTCAGTAGAGGCCAAGGAAGGGCTTCCATTCCCAATGCTGAGTGTGCAGCAGTGGCAGGTGATGCTCTTCCTTCTCCTAACAAGAAGAGTGGTGGTAGGGTTTTGGAGGGAAGGGAGATGGAGAAAGGAATTTTGCATATGAAGTTCTGGGAATGCTCCCTAGTAACCCACAAGAGAAACTGACCAGAATTAACACAGCAGATTTGAGAATGGAACTAGAATACTGCCCATGTTTTTAGATTAGCTCTAGGTAGCACACACAGGAAGCAGACCAAAATAACACTGCAAATTCTGTGAAAACTAAATTGTCTTGGGCTCACAACTGTACAAGACCAGAACCAACATATTAAACCTAAACAGTGTGACTGCCTACTGTAAAGGAAGTTTCAGTGGAATTCAGAGTCTTATAACTTAATACTCAAAATGCCTAGTATACCAAAAATCACTCATCATACCAAGAACCAGGAAAATCAAAACTTGAATTAGGAAAGACAATTAACCAATGCCAACAGTGAGATGACCCAGGAGTTGGTATTATCAAACAAGAATTTTAAAGCAGTTATCATAAAAATGCTTCAAGCAGTTATGTACACTCTTGAGACAAATGATAATCTCAGCAGAGAAATAGAAGACATAAGAAAGAACAGCATAGAATTTTAGAACTGAAAAATACAACTGAAAATTAGAAAAATAATCACTGGATAGGCTTACTAGTAGAATAGAGATGAGAAAGAAAAGAATCAGTGAACTTAAAGACAGATAAAAAGTCATCTAAGTAACAGAAAACAGATTGAAAAAAAATGAACAGAGACTTAAGGACCTGTAGGATTATAACAGAAAATCTAAGATTTGTGTCACAGAGTCTCAGAAGGAGAGGAGAAAGAATATTGGGCTGAGAAAATAATCAAAGTAATAAAGATGGAAAACTCCCCCAATTGGTGAAAGATATAAACCCACAGATTCATGAAGCTGAGTGAATTCTAAATAGGATAAATTCAAAGAAATCAATACCATGACACATCACAGTCAACCTTCTGAAAACTAAAGACAGAAAAAAAATCTGGAAAGTAGCAAGACAGAAACCACATACTATCAATAGGGAATAATGATTGAATGACAGCAACTTTTTCATCTGAAATCACAAGGCCAAAAATATGTGGCATATTTTTCAAGTGCTGAAAAAAACAAATTGTTCACTCAGAATTCTGTAGCCAATGAAAATCTCCTTCAGGAGTGTCAGGGAGAAAATCAAGACACTCTCACACAAAAGAAAATTAAAAGAATTTATCACCAGCAGACCTACCTAAAAGAATGACTAAAGAATATTTTTCAAAGAGAAAGGAAATAATAACAGAAGAAAACATGGACCATTGGGAAGAAAGAACAGTGAAGTGAATAAAAATAAGGGAGACTATAATAGACTATCCTTCTCTTGAAGTTTTAAAATTATTTTGATAGTTGTAGCAAAAATTATGACATCATCTGTAATTCCATGTGTGTTTAGTAATATATGTTCAACTACCAGAGTTACCACTTTTTGTTTCTTTGCTGCGCTTTCAACTTTGTTGATCAGTTCTCTCTTTTGATTATCCATTTTTATGAAATGTTACATGGGTTTGTCCTTGGAGGGTGAGGAAGCCATATAACCACACACTTGACATCTGTGTGTGAACTGCATAATGGATGCACAGTGATAGTTCACTGTCAGATTTTGAAATAAATGTGATCAGCCACTGTTCATGATTGGCATTTATGTTATTTACATAGTGATTTATGGACTGAAGAGCTAGCAGCAAAGTTGGTACTTAATGCAATTAAAGTTAAATATATTGATGGCAACTGAAGTTTGAGTCATGTTGGGAGACTAGTATTATTTAAACTGCGGTTGAAATTGGTGCATATCAGATCTGTACAAAGCAAGGACTGTCTATCTGATAAAAGACTTGCATCTATCTAGAACATATAAAGAACCCTCAAAACTTAACAGTAAAAACCAACAAACAATTTGAAAATGGGAAGAGGACATGAACAAACATTTCACCAAAGAGGATATGTAGATGGCAAATAAGCACATGAAAAAATGTTTAATGTTATTAGATGTTAGAGATATGCAAATTAAATTCACCATGAAATATCACTATACATCTATTACTATTTAGTGATAATACTATCTATTAGATAGATAGTAATAGATAGCAGTATCTATTACTATTAAATGATAATACTAAATACTAGTGAGGATGTGGAGAAACTGGATCTTTCATACATTGTTAGTGGGAATATAAAATGGTTCAGCTACTCTGGAAAATATTTGGGCTCTTTCTTATAAAACCAAACATATGCTTATCATTATGACCCAGCAATTGCACTCTTGGGCACTTATCCCAGAGAAATAAGAACTTAGGTTTATTTTTTAAATTTTATTTTATTTTTGGCTGTGTTGGATCTTCATTGCTGTGTGAGGGCTTTCACTAGTTGTGGCAAGCGGGGCTACTCTTTGTTGTGGTGCGCAGGCTTCTCACTGTCATGGCTTCTCTTGTTGCAGAGCACGGGCTCTAGGTGCGTGGGATTCAGTAATTGTGGCACGCGGGCTCAGTAGTTGTGGCTCACGGGCTGTAGAGCGCAGGCTCAGTAGTTGTGGCACACGGGCTTAGTTGCTCTGCAGCATGTAGGACCTTCCTGGGCCAGGGATCGAACCCATGTACCCTGCATTGGCAGGCAGATTCTTAACCACTGCGCCACCAGGGAAGCCCCCAAATTGATTTTTTTAAAAAGCTTTATACAAATGTTCATGCGGTTTTATTCATAATACTCCAAACCTGGAAACAAACATTCTTCAACAGGTGAATGTTTAAACAAACTGTACATCTATACAGTGGAATACTACTCAGCATTAAAAAGAAACAAACCATTGATATTTACAGTAACTTGGATAGATCTCAAGTGCCTTAAGTTTAGTAAAAGGGCCAATCTCAAAAAATTACAGACTGTGTAACTGTCTGTATAGCTTTCACCAAATGCTAGAATTATAGTTATGGAGAACAAGTTAGTGGTTGCCAGGGCATAGGGACAGGAGGCAAGGGATGAGAGGATGAGGTGCAACTACAGAGGACTACGGTGGAGTTGTTTGATGGTGATGGAACAGTTCTGTAACTTGATTGTTCTGTTATGAATCTGTATATTAGATAAAATTGTGGAGAATGATGCACACACGTACATGCAAATGTGTACATGTAAAAGCTGGTGAAATCTGAATAAGGCTTGTGGTCTAGTTAATAGTATTGTACCTATGTCACTTTCTTGGTTTTGACATTGTGCTGTTATTGCATAAGATGTTACCATCGGAGGAAGCTGAATGAAGGCTATATAGTACTCTGTGTATTATTTTTGTAATTTCCTTTGAGTTTATAATTACTGCAAAATTTAAAGTTTTGTTTTGTTAAAGGCCTTCCGAAGGGCCAGGCATGCATCATTTTTGTGAGGCAGAGGTGACTAGTTTCTTATCCTGCTCACTTGTCTGTCATCCCACAGCTCTAGGCAGTGACTCAGCTTTCCTAGACCTCTTTGCCTGGCCTTTGGCAGCCACCCAGAGTCCTCTAGCTGGGTGTAAGGAGAGCATTTCACTGTTTAGCCTAAAGGAGAATATGGCATCGCATAGGTGTGATTGCTCTGCTAGGAACTTGGTTTTTTTTTTAAGAGAGACTGATTCATTTCTTTGGTTGGTGTTTCTATGGAGTCCTTGTAACTGGAGAGAAAACCCACAAGTAATAGATGAGCAATTTGGAGCTGACAGCTGCTCATCATCCTGCCTTTTATAAATATTCGGGCCTTTTAATTATTCTTGGAAGATAGAGACATAAGCCACTGTGACCTTTCAGACTCTCTTTATAAGCACTATCCTCTAAAATTGGGAAGAAAACAGAAAGTATCACATGTATAAAATATCTAATTGAAGCCTCTTATTCACCTCCAACATAACTTCATTTTAAAATCTTTATATGTGGGGACTGAGCAAAAATTGTTTGAGACTTGATTATAGTACATACAGTAATTTAGCTACTTCAAAAGTTGAACAAATTGTACACCTGTAGTTAGATTGACAGTAATGACAGAGATTTAATTTTCATCAGCAAATTGCTCCCACTCTGACAGCTCTTTACCCACAGTTTCCTCCATCCGGGTTTCCCTAAAATGTTGCTGGATGGGGCAGGGGCAAAGCAAAGATATCCTATGATTGTAGAAGAAAGAGAACCAAGGTGTGGATTATTCCGTCTTAGACCTCAGCTTTCCCGCGTGAGGTTAGGGGTTGGAGAGTGAGCTTGCATTGCTTCCCCTGACCTCAGTGATTACAAAAAGAAGACTTGACATTCTTCCGAACATTGGAAGGCATACTGAGTTAGGTGAACCTTGGAAAATCTTGAGTGTGTTCTTGGGGCAGAGGGCTACATGGGTAGACTCTGAGGGCTCTCTATTCTCTGGGCATCTTGGAAAGTATCAGGACTTTTGATAGTACAGATTAAAGAAGATTGCCTCCTAGAGCAGCAGTTCTTTGAGGATGGGCATCCATGGTAGACCACAGGAGTCTTGGGGAGATGTCTTCAACTGAGGATTAACCATCTCTTTGCTACTCTCCTTAGGCAAGGCAGGCCAAAGTTAAACGGCTGTTCCGTCCCATTGAGGAGCTGAAGAAGGACTTTGAGGAGCTGAATGTTGTCATTGAGACTGACATGCAGATTATGGTACGACTGATCAACAAGTTCAATAGTTCCAACTCCAGCCTGGAAGAGAAGATTGCGGCACTCTTTGATCTTGAATATTATGTCCATCAGGTATTATATTTCATTGACTGTCAGTCTGACTTTTAACAGCTCCAAAAAATAACACCCCCTGCCCAAGGCCCTACGAAAATATTGTCACCATCTTTCCTTCTCTCTCAAGGTGTACAGCATTTTGTAAAAAAATATTTATTTATTATTATTATTTTTTTGGCTGCGTGGGGTCTTCGTTGCTGCGCGCGGGCTTTGTCTGGTTGTGGTGAGCGGAGGCTACTCTTCGTTGCGGTGTGCGGGCTTCTCATTGCAGTGGCTTCTCTTATTGCGGAGCATGGGCTCTAGGTGCACGGGTTTCAGCAGTTGTGGCTCGCGGGCTCTAGAGCGCAGGCTCAGTAGTTGGGGCGCCTGGGCCTAGTTACTCTGCAGCATGTGGGATCTTTCTGGACCAGGACTGGAACCCATGTTCCCTGCATTAGCAGGCAGATTCTTAACCACTGCACCACCAGGGAAGCCTGGTATATAGCATTTTTAATCTAGGCCAATATCTGTTGTAGTAAGATATCTTCTTACAGACCAGAGGCAAGCTCTTTTTCATTTGGAGTGTTACTTCATTTAATTTTTCAACACTGAGGATACAGCAGAGGTAAAATAGATGTGGTACTTGTTCCATGTAGCTTATAGTCTGGAAGTGAGAGTGATTAAATAATGAACAATTGAACAATGAAAAAATTAACAATTTAATAATGAGATAATTTAAGACTGCGATAAAGGCTCCAGAGGGTAATGTGTGAATATATAACAGGGGAACTTAGCCTAGCTGGGGAAGGCTTCTCTGAAGTAGTGACATTTAGGCTGAGCATTAAAGGATGATTAGGGGTTAACTAGGCAAAGAGGGGAGATTGGAACTGGGGGTGACAAACTATGGCCCACTTTTGTGAACAAAGTTTTATTGGAACACAGTCACATCTATTTGTTTATGTGTTGTTTTATTGCTTTTGACTGTTTTACTGCTACAGTGGCAGTGAGCCACATGGCTCACAAAGCCAAAAATGTTTACTTTCAGGCCCTTCAGGAAAAGTTTGCCCCATTGTATTAGAGCATTAGAGGCAGAGGAAACAGCATGTGCAAAAATTCTGAGTCAGAGAAGAACTTGGTGAGATTGAGGACCTGGAAAAGACTGGAGTGACTGGAGCACAGAGACCAGTGGGTGGGGTGGCACAGATAAAGTGGAAAGGTTAGGGAGTCAGAGAGGTGAGGTTTGGAAAATCATTCTCTTCATGATTTTATCCTTGATCCTAAGAACCATTGGGGAGTTTGAAGCAGGGAAATGACTGATAAGACCTGTGCCATAATTGTAATAGTTAATGTTTATTGAGCATTATCATATACTAGGCACATATTCAAATGCCTTGTACACATTAATTCATTGACTTCCATACCTGCCTTTGGAGTACTACTGTTAATCCCATTTTATAACTGAGGCAAATAAAGCACAGGTCACATTTGTGATTGCCCAAGGTCAGCCAGTTAGTGAGTGTAGAGCTGGGATTTGCAACAAGATCTGTCTGACCCTAAACTCTGTGCTCTAAACCTTTTGGCTACTCACAGGATACTGGTGCCATCTGAATGAAGCTCAGAGGAGAATAGGTGGATATAAGTGGAAGGAGCCAAGAGAGGTCATGCACTTATTGAATAAGTTAATTTATTGCACGCCTGTTAAGTTTCAGGCACTGTTCCAGTCACTTAAGATACATGTGTGAACAAAATTGGAGCTTACCTTCTAGAAGAGGCAGATAGACAACAAACATAACTAATAAGTAAATTATATATAATATGTTTGAAGGTGATAGGTACTATTCAAAAATAAAAAGTAGAGCAGGATAAGGATTGGCAGTGTTGGGAAGGAAGATTTCAGACAGGAGCAACAGCAAGTACTGAATCCTAAAGGTGGGAGCATGTCTAGTGTGTTTGGGGTACAATAATGTGGCGGGAGCTAAGAGAAGGGGGAGGGAAGTAGGTAAAACTTGGAGAGATAAGGGAAGGGAGATCATGGAGCGCCTTGTTGGCTGTGGAAAAGAATGAAATTGGACAGACACTGTTTGGAGGATGTTGAGCAGTAGAAGCATTTGATCTGACTTACTTTTAAAGGATCCCTCTGGCTGTGTGTTGAGAATTAGTCTGTAGGCCGAGTGCATGGGTAGAAGCAGGAAAACCAGATAGGAGGCTATTGCAGTAATCCAGACTAGGGGCGATGATGGCCTGGGAAGTCTGTGTAATCATAATCAAAGGCTTGTTTGAGATCTTCATCAAGACATAGATCTTCAGCATCCTCCCACGCACGACAGCGTCCTTGTTCTCTATAAACTAGGCTAAAAGACATTCTTTCTTTAGGATTTTGCCAGCCTTTGTGTTGAGAGAGGATGAGTGTGTACTGTATCTGCAGGAATTATGGGGTGGCCTCTTCATCTCTCTCTGCTCATAACTCTTTCTCAGGCCTCAAATAACAGATCTGTGATCCTTTTAGAAAGAAAATGGACCTGGGTTCTCTTTCCTCTTTCCAGTCTTTCTCTCCAGGGTAAAAACCAAAAATTCCAACAGCTTTTCCGTTATAGATATTTAAAGGATTAAGGATCCTAGGGGTTATTGGCCAGCTCAGTCCTGCTCTGATGTTGACAGCTTTTATTTTTTCTCATCTTAACATACTTGGATGGATCTTTAGGTATCAGGCTTCAGGCTCTTTAGTTGCAGCATAAAAGGCCAAATGACCTTTTATAAGAGCTTATCTTACCTAGGGGGAGTGAGTACACAGGAGGCTAGCAGGGCCCTAACAAATTTTATTTCCCTTGCAGGTTCTTTGGTCACCCTGCAGTGTCATCTCTAGGTTGATAACCCATTCTGCTTTCATGGGTCACTGGGTGGGATTAACAGTTTCTTGGACATCACCAAACTTAGCCTGTGGTCAGTCCAGGAACCAGTTCCCGCGTGGAGACCAAACTTGATCTGTTGGCAGAAGAGTCATAAGTGTTTTGGGTGATTGGTCTTTTGAGTAGAAATATGGATAAGGTGGTTTGGGCTGGTATGTCGGGCTTCCTGCAGCAGTGTTAAGTTGTGATTGCACCAGGGGATTAAAGAAGACATAGCTCGGCTTCAAGTTCCAGTTGTGATGAGGAATTAGGGTGATGTAGTACTAGCTTTGAGGAAGATAGGACTCTTCTTGCCAGGAACTTACTTAGTCCACTTCTATTCTAGACTTACTGATTGGCGGTTTTGAGGAGCCATGGGCTTCAAGGACCCAAAGTAGATCTGCCCAAGGATTCCTCACAGCCATGTTTGAATTATTAAACAAGATTTGTGAAAAGCAAAACCATGTGTGTGGAACAGTGTGTGAGTTATTTATAAGGAACAGCCACTGTCTGCCCCATCCACCCTGGGGTGGTGTATTTGCCTTCCCTCATGTGACTCCTCAGTTAGTTACCATCATTTCTCCCTTTCTTTATTCTCTTGGTTATCTCATTGTCTTGTCAGTTTTCTGGTTCCCTTTTTCCCTCCTGAGTGTTGGCATAGTTCCCTACTGCCTCCTTCCTTATGTGCTCCCTGCTTCTACCTTGAGCTCCTTTCCACCTGTCCCACCCAATCCTGAGGGTAGCCTGGGAAAAGTTCTGGCCCCAGACCCAGGCTCTGGTCATGCCTTCTCCTGTGTGATACTGGGCAGGGTCCAGATTTTGGAGCTTGGGTGTGCAGTAGGCAGAGTGACTCTTTTCTTCCTCGTCTCCAGTGAAATAACAAACGAGAAAACATCTTGAAAAGGCTGAAGTGCTTATATAAATGTCAGCATTTATAATACCCTGGATTATCTTTGTAGTAATGAAGATAAACTGAATCTAGAATAGAACCTCTGTGATTCTGGGCTGTGTTGCTTTGCTCTGCTAGGGACTCATACCAGCCTTGATAAGTAGCCATCTCAGGCATGAAATTATAGGACTCCGAGCCAGAGTTTTATATCTAGAAAACTTGGAGGAAGGAAGATCGAAGGAGAGGTAGTGAATTCTTAGATTTTAAAATCAGAGTATGTGAGGAAGGAAGACTCAGTAAGTATTATTTATTTATTTATTATTTTTTTGGCTGCGTTGGGTCTTAGTTGCAGCATGCGGGATCTTTTGTTGCAGTGCGTGGGTTTCTCTCTAGTTGTGGTGCGTGGGCTCAGTAGTTGTGGTGCACACGGGCTTAGTTGCCCCGCGGCATGTGGGATCTTAGTTCTCCAACCAGGAATCAAACCTGTGTCCCCTGCATTGGAAGGCGGATTCTTAACCACTGGACCACCAGGGAAGTCCTGTATTATTTGTGCTTATGTCAGCAAAGCACCCAGCTCTGGGTCTTCCTAGTTAGCTGGGCTATGGCCCAGTAAATCATTCCTCTTCATAAGGACATATTAGGGCAGACAAATGCCAACCCTGGCTTCGGGACCTTATGACAGAGCAGACTCCATGCTTACTTCATGGCCCTGGATTGGCCATCTCTTTAGGTTTGTGGTACAAGCGACCCATTCATTTTGTTGACACAAATACACCAGATTGCCTTTTTTACTCACAGTGGAGTTTATTTCAGTAACATCTTTTTCTGATCCACTTTATTCATTGGTTTAATGATGATTTATTGAACACTTAACTATATGCTTACACTGTTGTAATCACTGGGCCTATACCAGTGGACAGAAAGACAAAAACCCCTGCTCTTGTGGTTGAGTATAAGAATGACCTTCTAAGTGGTAAAAACGGGCTAGACCTCTCTAAAAACATAGGCAGAGTCAAATACAGCCCTTCAAACTGGATTTCTCTGTTAGAGCCATCTTCCAGTTTGGAAAGATACAGTCAGGTAGGACAGGGCTCAGTGGCATCTGGAGGAAAAAGGTGGGTAGTAGTCACATTGTTGTTGGGCTCTAGTTTCCTGAGTTTTCCTGAGGATTTGTAGAGTGGGATCAGCATGTAGGCAAGAGACAGCTTTTATAGCAACAGAGATATTTTCAAGGGAGACTGTAGCTACTGCATGGGGAAAACAGGATCCAGTGACCTTTCTGAGGAAGTTGAGTCTTGTTCCAGGATACCAGTGAAGCTTGGGGAATGAGATTCCCTATAGAATAAAAGAGACAGAGTCTGGACTTGGGGCTTTGGACCTTAAGTATAGCCTAGACCAGTGTTGTCCGAAGGAACTTTATGGGATGGTGGAAATGTTCTGCACTGTCCAATAATAGCCACTAGTGAGTAGCACAGACCTAAGCTAAAGCTTTTGAGAGAGAGACTTTTGTGCAGATTTATCTTGAGTGTCCTCAGATTCAGTCAACCTTAGGCTATAAAGTGAGGAAGAGGGAAGAGAAGCGTACTATTGTTATTCTTCTCCTAGCACTTTTCCAGCCCTTTCCCAGCCCTTTCCCTGCAACAGAGTTCCTATTACAGTCCCTGATTTCTAATTAAAAATCAGCTTTTTAAAAAGTGTCTGCTGCCTCTACTGCCCGCGTTGAGGCTGGACACCAACAGGAAGCATAGTGCCTTTTACTAGTGCTGATGACGCCAGATCTTTGTGTTAACAGCTTGTACATTACGAGTAAGCTTGTGACTCATTACGGTATTAGAATTTTCCAGGACATGTTTGGCATAAGCAATTGCTAGGTGCCATTTCTGCCAGTTCCCACGCAGGTGCTCATAAATCACGTTAGGTGAATTAGGAATTCTCAAATTTAAGATTATTTAAAAATTTAGTTTTTTTTTTTTACAAAAAAAAAACTTTCCTAATTAGAAAGGCCACCGACACTTTTTACTTGATTTTTTAGTTTGTTCTTCAACATTCACCAAAAGAAAGGCTTTTCTTTCCTTGATGTCTGTACTGTACTAAGCAGTGCCTCTGTTGCAGATGGATAATGCACAGGACCTGCTTTCCTTCGGTGGCCTTCAAGTGGTGATCAACGGGCTGAACAGCACAGAACCCCTGCTGAAAGAGTATGCTGCGTTTGTGCTGGGGGCTGCCTTTTCCAGGTGAGCAGAATGGATGGACATCCCATTGGCCAGGATCCTTTGGACGCTTCAGGTGAAGTCTAGCTTTACTCTTGGCCTGACTGGCCTGGAAGAAGGTTACATTTGAACTCATGCACATCTCTATCCACAGTTTAGTGTAATCCCATTGAAACTAGAGTAAGAATTTGATTCTGCCCTTATTCCAAGTAGATAAGAATTTTCACTCATGTTGTCAGCATCTGTGACTCTTGGTTCCCCCTCATCTTATATGTATGGACTTTTTTTTTTTTTTTTTTTTTTTTATTTATTTTTGGCTGTGTTGGGTCTTCGTTGCTGTGTGCAGGCTTTCTCTAGTTGCGGCTAGCGGGGGCTACTCTTCGTTGCAGTGAGCAGGCTTCTCATTGCGGTGGCTTCTCTGGTTGTGGAGCACAGGCTCTAGGCGTGTGGGCTTCAGTAGTTGTGGCACGCAGGCTCAGTAGTTGTGGCTCACGGGCTCTAGAGCACAGGCTCAGTAGTTGTGGCACACAGGCTTAGTTGCTCCGTGGCATGTGGGATCTTCCTGGACCAGGGATCGAACCCATGTCCCCTGCATTGGCAGGCGGATTCTCAACCACTGCTCCACCAGGGAAGCCCTGTGTGGACATTTAATAACATATTTTAGGTGACATTCTCTGTTTTATTCAAAGCTAGTTAGAAGTTAGACCAACCATAGGTAGTTGAGAGGAGGGGGAATGAACTCTAAGAGCTGATCCTTTTGGCAGTAAAGCTACTCTGGTGATGAATAAATGATGAACCTGACCAAGGAGGGCCTTTTGGGGGGAAATGTGTCTTCCCCTAGTTGCCTGGAACCAATCAACATGCAGTCAGATTATCACACTCTCTGGATTGGGAGTTGTTTAAATTTCAGTTAGCCTGACTTATGCTAGAAGACTGATCAGGCAAGAGAAATGAACATCTCTAAAGAGTGGATACAGAAAGAGATTTGAACACCTCATCATTATACTCATCCTAAAAAAGTCAAGATGTCTTCAAGCTGTAGTTGGTCCATTGGAGCTATAGTTCCTTCTGTTTTTGAAAATCTGTTCCTAGGACCATTTGTTCCTCTACAACAGGAACGAGTATTCTGATTCTTGCTTTAAGGGCACGTGTGGTTCCTATTAAGTGTTGCCTCGCTTGCATGCAGGGATTGTGGTGATGAAGGAAAAAGGCTATTCTGAACATTTTTACCATTAGAATCTTTTTTTTAATTAATTTTTATTGGAATATAGTTACAATGTTGTATTAGTTTCTACTGTACAGCAAAATGAATCAGGTATACATATATATATCCCCTCATTTTTGGATTTCCTTCCTATTTAGGTCACCACAGAGCATTGAGTAGAGTTCCCTGTGCTATACAGTAGGTTCTCATTAGTTATCTATTTTATACATAGTATCAGTAGTGTATATATGTCAATCTCAATCTCCCAATTCCTCTCACCCCCTCCTTTCCCTTTGTTATCCATATATTTGTTCTCTACGACTGTGTCTCTGTTTCTGCTTTGCAAATTCATCTATACCATTCTTCTAGATTCCACATATATATGTTAATATACAATATTTGTTTTTCTCTTTCTGACTTACTTCACTCTGTATGACAGTCTCTAGGTCCATCCACGTCTGCAGATGACCCAATTTTGTTCCTTTTTATGGCTGAGTAATATTCCATTGTATATATATACCACATCTACTTTATCCATTCCTCTGTTGATGGACAGGAATCTTTGTTTTGAAAAGATTTCCTTTGCCTTTCATCTCTGCTTATCTTTATTTAATCAGAGTATCGGTCTGATGCCCTCTCATTCTCAAAGACTTAAGCATCTTTTCTTAGTAAATTGAGGGGCAAAGCTAGGAAGGCTGGAAGAATTGTTCCATGGGGAGAGGTTGAGGGCACTGCAGGCCTTTGTTTCCCTTATTGCTTACCTGCCTCATCTTCAACCCCTGGTTGTCCTGTGGACTCCAGGGCATATCTCCCTTGCTCTGATTTACCAGAGCCAGGCAGGGATATCACTGCCTGTGCACGCACTGGAAAGGTGAAGAATATGTGAATTTGTCATTGGTAGCTGTGATTTCAGCCCTGGAAAAGTTAAGGTCCTTATCTTCATAAGGCTTTAGAGGCTTGAGAACTTACTGAGGCTCACTTTTTGTTTCTCACGCCATAAAATAATTGATTCAAACATTATTAACCTCTCCCCCAGACCCTTTTGGGTAATCTTTTCTGTAATCCCAAATACTTTCTTTCTACTTTGAATGTGAACAAATGATTCTATGTATACTTTGCCATTGCTTCCGGAAACACATTTCATGGGGGAAACGTCTTGATGTCACATCTTAGTTAAGGGGGACTAAGTGACTTGAGAAGCATGCTTTGGGCCTGCTTAGCAAGCCATAACTCATCTGGGGTCTGTGCCAGTATGTGGTGTTACTAAGACTTTTTCGTGATTGTATTAGTGTAAGACCGTGTTAACATTTATGTGGCATCACTAAAATTTAAATAGAGATAAATATAAAATATTGCAATTTAGTGTTTTGGTGGCAAGAAAACTGCTGTATTCAAAAATGTTCTAGTCAGGATTTTGATGGCTCACTGGAGGGCAGTTACAGTGACAGCATGGTATAGTGCCAGAGCTTTTGGAAGCCAACAGCAGGCTCCTGAACATCACGAAAATGTCAGTGTTTTATGCAAAGAGGAACTTGATGCAAGCTAAAAATATTTCTATGCAGAGAGGCAGGTTTCAGTGGTCTAGTCTGATATTCATTAATTATTCTTGATGTCCTAAGTATTGGTTCCGCAGCTCCCTACCTGCCCTCAGCATGCAGGTGTGCACAGACATAGCATGCATGTTTGCATATGTGCACGTACAAAGTGATTGTGTGAGTTTGTTCTTTGTCAAGAGGGCATTCAAGGGGTAGTGAGCACATTGGAATCATGGAGTCTCACGGTTTGGGGATCTTGTTTAGAAGTCATTCCTTCCAGTTTTCTGCTGATGAGCAAGAATATTGCTCAGTCAGTCCAGATGTTTGACTGTTTGGGAGGACTAGGTAGACCGCTGTACCTAGAGTCAGAAAATCTAGGTTCAAGTCCAGTCTCTATCATTTCCTGGTTGTTTGCCTATGGGCAAGGGATTTTCACTTTTCTAAGCCTCACCTTTTTCATTTGTTACCTAGAAGCAATAATAGGTTTCCTCTGCATTTCATAAGACTGAATGAATATGAAAGAACATAATATACAATAAGTCTTGTGAAAATGCTTATAAAGTACCTGTCAGTGATGTGGGGTATATCATCATGTTCATCGTGTGTCCTTTTTACTCTGAGTTTTCACTATAAGGCATTTCTTTTTCTTTTGTTTTTACAGTGCAGACCTTTGTCTTCCTCATTTTCTCTTCTATTAAGAGCTTGCATTCTACCACGTATATCTCTTGTGTTAACCTTGCTGCTCATGAGGGTATTTATTTGCCTACTTGGGTTAATTGCTTCATCAGGCCTCTACATACATTCTGTGGATGGAGAGATCTCTTCCGTGGTGTAAAATGTGAAGCAGTTAATCCAAGATCAAGAAGAAAGAGTTGACATAAATGTAATTGACGTGGCCACTCAGTGTTACCTGGCCACTGAAAGTCTGTTCCCTTTTTAAAATATTATTCCCACTCATTATGGGTCACACACACATTCATTTTCTGCTGCCCATGTTTTTGTTGCCCATGTGCAAGGCAGGTCAATCTCTTGCATAAGAAGATATGTAAAGATAGGGAGGTAGGAGTCTGATGCCTTTGGCATCTTCATCTTTCCTTTCTCCTTCCCTCTCCCTCCCTCCTCCCCTCCTTCCCTCCTTCCCTTTCTCCTTTCTCCTTTCTTCAAGTCAGATATTTTCAGTGGTCTTTCTGTGACCTGATTTCATCTCATGATGACACCTGTGTGTGTCTGTCTACAGTCTGGCCTATGAGAAGTCTGTGGAATCCTGGGCAAGTTATTTGTGTTTCTGTGTTTGGGAAGACTCAGAAAGGCCTTGTGTATTTCAGAAGTCATGCAGCCTTCTGTAAACTGGTTTTGGTTTCACTTCTCAGCTAACTGGCTGCTTCCTTTTGTTTTCCTCTATCTCCCTATCTGTAGCCTTTACCTTTTAACTGGCAGGAGTTAAATTATCAAGATAACTGGTATGCTTATCCCAGGGATCACTGGCTTTTGCTGTTCTCATGACCCTCTCTCAGTCACTTTTGGTGTTCTCTGTCCATCTTTAATAACTCACATTCTTATATGCATATGTATGAATTATTATGCAATTACATAGGCTTGTAAATGCTCACTGTATGCAGTCCTTTTGTTTGAACTGTCTGTAGTTTGCAGTGTGTCACGAACCTATGCCTAGTACAGAAAGGGAGGTACATGTGCTATCAGTCATAGTGTGATTATGGCCTCTTATGATGGATCCCTGGAACAGGATTACGTTCTACCCTGTCTTCAACAACTTCATTGGAACCTCCTTAGGAAATATTGAGTTACATACATCTCTTTATAGAATGTTTACCCCACTGCTGACCGTCACCCTGTCACCCCATGCTTCGTTGGTTCTCTAGTTTTCTCCATTGTACTCTTCCCACTGATATTTTGCTAATTAATTTTAACCATTTGGCCAGTGTCAAATCATTGTGTCCTATTTCCATCGGTTGGCCTCCAATTTCCAGATTTCTTTCCTGCCATCCCAGTGAATTTCAGGGCTCATCTGTATCTTCTCTGTCTTTCCTGATGGCTTTTGTGAGTTTGCTGGGAATCAGCATTCTTAATTCCATTGACCTTTACCTTTACTGCTGTCATCCACTAGATATCTCGAAACTTGTTTCCGTTTTTTCCCCAACATTTCATATTCTCTGCCCACCTCCATCATGTCTTCACATTTTCATCTCTCCTCTTAAAGGTGGTTTTTATCCTTGTTGTGATCTCCAACCTCTGCATGCCCTCCTGTTCTCCCCTTCGCCGTCAGTGTTCCTCACTCTCTTGCCACTCTCTAGGCTCCTTCCTCTTAGCCCACAGATGTTCTCATTTACTTATCCACTGACCCCTGCCAGCCTTCCCTTCCAAACTTCTTGGAAGAGTAGACAAAAAGGGATCCAAATAAGTGCACATGAGATACCATCCCTGAAATTTTTCAATACTATTTTTGCATTACTGACATCTCCATAACGTTTAACAATTTCGACCACTGCTTTCCTGTGGAAACTTTACTTCTTGGCTGCCATGTGGTTGTAGTCCCTTGGTCTTGGATGTCTGTAATTAATTACTCCCTCCCCTTTTCTTTTTATGGCAACATCATCTTCTGTCTCCTAATCATCATCTTCTATCTCCTAATTCACCAAGATTATTATGGCCTTGTCCTTATTGTCTCTTCATTTTCTTCACCAATGGTCCTACCTATTCCCATGGTTTCAAATTCTACCTCATTGTGGATGACTCCAATGTCTAAGTCCAGTCTTTCTCCTCAGGTCCTTTCCTCCATTTCTACCAGACTGTGTCATTGCACCTCAAACTCAAGGAGAAGAAAGTGGGATTCATTTTGTCTGTCTCATAAACTAGGTTTTTCTTCCACTTTCTCTTTTTATCTATTCTTGGCCATATGATTGTCTTCATTACCAAAACTTGAAACTTTGGAGTGATATTTGAGTCTTCTTTCTCTCTCTTTAGTTGTTTACTTGGTCACTGAGTCCTGTGGATTTTTATTTTCATGATTGTTGTCTACTAAACAGAGATTTCTCTTTTATAAATCTGTTTTAAGGAACCTTGATATTGTGAGGGCAGCAACATATTTAGGGAGGGGACTCCCTCTCCCAGTGCTAGGAAATGAGCCCTGAATAGTCTAAACCAAGCATGGTAATCCCATTTTCTGTGGATGTAGATTGATTTAGAGATAAGCATGTGACCCAGTTCTGACCAATGAGACATAAAGAGATGTTTGCTGGGCAAGTTTCTGGGAAAGATTTTGTTCTCTTATAAAAAGAAAGATAGTAAAGAGACCTGTCCATTTCTTTCTGCCTTGATTACAGTTGTTGGAGCTACAGCTGGCTTAGACCAGTGAGATGAGATGCACAAGGCAACATGTTGAGGAGGATAAAAGAGGGGAAGGACAGGAGACTAGCTCCTTTATGAATAGTTTAGCTACTATACCGGTTTTGGAACCATCTCCGTACTTTTGTTGTGAGAGATAGTCTTTTTTAAAAAAAACCCAGAAAACAAAAAGCAATGTTAGTCATTATTCTGTTACTTGTTTCTGCACATATTCATATTAATAAATTTCAAAAATTTCTCTCACATCTTTAAAATTCCTTTTAAATACCCTTACTTCTAAGGAGGATGGGAGGGAGACGCAAGAGGGAGGAGATATGGGGACATATGTATACGTATAGCTGATTCACTTTCTTATAAAGCAGGAACTAACACACCATTGTAAAGCAATTACTCCAATAAAGATGTTAAAAAAAAACCCACCTAAATACCCTTGCTTCTTCATAGCACTTATCTCAATTTGCAATTAAATATTTGTTTGATTACCTGTTACCTCTTGATAACCCCTGTTAGACAGTACAAGGAGGATAGTATTCATTTTCTATCTTAATCTTGCTGTCTCCCCAGTATATAGCACAGGACCTACCTAGCATTGAGTACTAGGAAATGATAATGAAACAATGAAAGAATAAAATGATACCTAGGAAATGAAGTGTTTTTCAGATAGCATATGAGGGCTGAGTGGAGAATGCTGTCTTTATTAATGACATAATAGTGCATGGTTCAGATACCTCACCTTGACCCTTTAAAAATCTAAGGCTGTGGAAACAGCACTCCCCACTCCTACCCCCCACCCCGCCCCACAGTTGAAGGCCCAGAAAATAGAAGGTTAGAGATTGGGATGAGGTCAGATGTTGGAAATGCCAGGATTTGAATAAAAGATCAAGTGCAACTCCTAGGACTAGTTCTGACCTCTTGACTCCATGACCTAATTTCTCACACTCCTCCAGTGACAGGGAGGTGCTCAAACCATTTTGTGTCTCATAAATTAATTAACATATTAACCAGGTTGGCCTGGGCAGTTGGATAGCCTTATAGCTTTAAAAGCTGCATTCAAAGTCTGGTTTCTTTTTTCAAATGGCAATTAATGACAAATGGAAAATGAGATCTAAGCCTGACCAGCTACCCTGAGTATTGAAGAAACCAAGGCTTCATTCTGAGGGGGGAAGCACCGCTTTGCTTAATGAACTTGTCCCTTCTGCATTTCTTTTGAATCTATCTCTGTAATATTCCCCTGCCTCCTCCAGATCCTCTATGTGGCTGCTTTCAGAGTTTTTCATTATTTACTACCTCCTCTTTAATTTCTTCCCTGCATAACTCCAGCCCACAAAGTTCTTTCCTTTCAACTTTATTAGCATTTGTTGTCTGGACTCCTAAACTATCTCTTTTATACATCTAATTCTCTATGTATGCCAGTTCTTTCCTCTGTTTTCCCAATAAAATAGTTTCTTGAGAGTGGAAGCTAGTACCCGGGTCTGTGGTACCCAGAGCACCTTATAGAGGGTAAGTTTCATGCAGCTGCTTAGAGCATTTCATGGTACAAACTAAATGGTCCAGCACAAAAGCTGAAATCACCAAAAATCAGTGGGAGGAATGAAGCCAGGAAGAGCAGGGAAGCTCTTAATTTTTTGTTTTGTTTTATTTGTCCTCCAGTGAGTGTGTATTACATTTGTAATTAAAAGTTAAACAATAAGTAACAAAGCAAAACAGGATCGGAAGACTTCTGTATCTAGCAAATGGTGGTTTACATTTCCCAAAAAGCATTTTTGGTTCGCAGTACGTGAGGATGCTGGATCTGTAACATATAAACATTTCCTTAAATGCTCAATTCAGCTGATAAGAAACTGTAGGGCCACTGCTTTGCATAACTAAAGGGGAAATAAATAATATATTCTTTTTAAAAAAAATAAATTTACTTACTTATTTTTGGCTGCGTTGGGTCTTCATTCCTGCGTGCGGTCTTTCTCTAGTTGCCGTGAGCTGGGACTACTCTTCGTTGCGGTGCGCGGGCTTCTTATTGCAGTGGCTCCTCTTGTTGCGGAGCACAGGCTGTAGGCACACGGGCTTCAGTAGTTGTGGTGCATAGGCTTAGTTGCTCTGCGGCATGTGGGATCTTCCCAGACCAGGGCACTAACCTGTGTCCCCTGCATTGGCAGGTGGATTCTTAATCACTGCGCCACGAGGGAAGTCTCAACGTATCCTTTATGTGGTAGTCCTGCAAGAAATTGAGAGAAGTTCCAAAGACAAATATAATGGAAAGCACAAATTCTTAGAGATACGGAATGCTGAAAGTTATATCTGTTCTCAGGACACTTGTCGTTCCCTAGTGGCCAAGATCTCTTGATATCAACAGGCGTTAAGCTGGGGGACAGGAGATGAAAATTTCAGCCCATGAAAGGGAGAATTAGAAAAATGAAAATCTTCTACTCGAAAGGAGGTATTAAGACATTTTGGCTTTGAACGGAAGGTAGGAAAATTTCCAAGAAAATTATTCACCCTTGAGTGCATTTGGACCGGAAATCATACTCTTTTTGTGGCCTGAAAATCTCTAAGCTGAGAATTTAGTCTAAAATAGTCTCAGTAAATAATAAACTAGAAAAAATGTTTGCAACTTATATTACAGATATAACGTTAATATTCCGATATATATAAAGAGCACCTAAAAATAGAGAGTAAGCACATTAATAACCCTATAGAAAAATGGGATAGACACACACAGTTTGCAGAATAAAAGAAATGTAGATGGCTTAACCATATGAAAAAATGCTCAACCTCACTCATAAGAAGAGAAAGACCAATTAAAACTACACTGAGATACTGTTTTTCACCTATCAGGATAGTAGAAGTCCAAAAGTCGATAGCATATTCTGTTTGTGAAGCTGTGGGGAAATAGGCTCTTATACACTGGTAGGAGAACTTTAAAATGGTACAACCCTTACAGAAGGAAATTTGGCAATATCTAACAAAATTGCACACGTATATTTACCCTTTGAAATATTCCTACTTCTAGAATTCTACCTCTATAGTACACTGGTAAAGATATGAAAAAACATATGTAAGCTCAAGGTTATTCATTATAGCACTGTTTGTAATAGCAAAGGTAGGAATCAGCCCAAACATCCATCAGCAGGGAATTGATTGAATAAATTATATAATTTATTCCATGGAGTGCTATAGAGTTATAGAAAAGATTTAAGAATGTTTTTGTATAATACAGAATATTTCTGTTGTGATATTTTCCAGGCTATATTGTTAAATTAAAAAAAAAGGTAGAGAAGATTATGAAAAACTGCTATTAAGCATGTGCATGTGCTTATATTTTTAAAAAATGAAGGATAAATGCTATAGGGAGATAGACAGTGATCATGCAGATATTTTATGAATTTAAAAACTCAAAATAATTACAAAAAATATTTTTCATAAAAATTGAGAATAAGATGAAACAATTGAATCTAGCTGTCTATAGAATTGGTGGGATAATCACACAGGGAGGAACTTTTTTATGTGATTTTACAATCCAATAATTTGACTATACATCCCAATTTGGATGTATTTTAAAGACAAAAAATCTGTAAAACTTTTCAGAAATCTTATTGTTGACGGAAATGTTGGTGTTGTTATTCTCAGACTATTATGTGTATAGTGGGATAAAGCAGATGAATAATTATGCTGGTTTCTCTGAGAACCAGGATTTTCAACATGACAGAAGGGAGATACTGATGTAAAATTGAATATTGGGTAAAATCTGTCTTAGTCCTGATTTTGGATTGAAAGTATTAGTATGATTTCATGATGAATTTTTTCTTAAAAAAGTATTTTTTTAGCTCTGTTCACTGAAACGATCTAGAAAAAAAGATGAACCTGATAACAGTGATCAACTGTGACTCCTAGATTGTATTTTCTAAATAACATTTCCCTCTAAAATAGCATTTTCCACTAAAAGGAACTGTGATTTCTTAAAGAAATAGCTCATTTCAAATCTGGAGTAAAACATTTGCAAAATGACCCTGGATATCTTGTCATAATCAAAAGCAAGGACATTCTCAAAGACTACTTGGGTCTTGTGTAAAGGACTCAGGGTTCAATGTGAAAACGTTCCCATTGACCATAGATGGGACTCTTGGAGTTTCAAGAAGGATAATAACTGCAATGAATTGAAGCAAATCAGATATGTTTAAATCCCCAAGTTCATCATGATACTTAAAAGAACAAATTAAACTTCACTGGTCATTTTTGAAGAGTGCTGGGTAGCAACCAATTCATAATCAAAAATAGCAAATAAATAGAAACAATAAAGCATTTTCTGTTTATCTTGCCTTTCCAATATGAACTGAATCTCCGTGTACTCAACTAGTTGAGGGCAAGTTTATCTTTATAGAGAAACTTTAGCTAAAAAAGGAAGAGTGATGCAGTTAGAATATTACCTTTCTGTAACTTTTAATGAATTAATGGATCTTGGCAATGATCATCAATGGCTGCAAAAGAAAGGCAATCAAACATTATCTGCATTGTTGTGGATGATGTGGTGCACATCCAGTTATCCCTTTAGGACCAAGGCATTTATTCCCCCAGGTCTGGGAGTGTTGGCTACGCAAGGCTCATGATTCAGTTCCTCCAAGAATTAATCCAGAAGGGAGCTGCCTTGCTCAAGGTTATGGCCCCTTCCTGGGGGTAGCCTGCTTCCAAATGACACAAAGTAGGGGTTCAAAGTGCTTCCACTCTTACCTCAAAGGAAACAACTCTGAAAGACCATCCTAGCTCCAGAGCTCTCTGTGGGATCAGTTGAGCCCTCTGTTGCAATTGCCACCACAGTTCAGCTTCTGCCATTGCCTAATCCTGCTTCCCTCATCCCTCAGAGGTATTGTACCCAAGAATAGTCCCTAGTAAACCTCTTGCCCACAAATCTTAAGAGTTTGTTTATTAAGGAACCTGACTCTGACATGCCTCCTGATAGAAGTAGACACCACTGCCCATGAAGTTGTCTTGATAGAAAATCAAATCTGAATCTGATTGAGATCCAGTTTTCAATTTAAAGGAAATTCTGGGGACAGCAGATGTGTTAAATGATATAATGGACATGTAATCAGCAAACTTCAGAATGTTGGAAACTGTAGAACTACTGGATTTTTCAACAATAAATTATAAGAAAAAGATGGAGGGAATGAAACCAGTAAATTAAAAGATACCTAAGATAAGTATCAACCAGTTACACTGTATTTAGAGCCTGACCAAATCAACCATGTTAAAAAAATTTGTGAGATAATTGGGGCCATTTAAATAATTACTTGGTATTTGATAATATTAAGGAGTTTCTGTTAGACATTTTTAATGTGAAATGGTATTGTGGTTGTGTTTTTTAAAAAGAGTCATTTTATGGGTAAGATGATAGTATGTCTGAGTTTTGCTTTATGCTTATCTGGAGGAAGTGGGGAAGTGGGTGGGTGGGGATATAGATGAAACAAGACTGGTCATGACTTCATAATTCTTAAAGCTGAGTGACAGATCCATGAAGGATTATTATACCATTCTCTGTACTTTAGTCTATAGATGAAAATTTCTGTAAGAAAAAGTTGTGTGTGTTTTTTTAAGGTAGTTCCAAATTGGCAGAATTTCCAAGTTACTGGTAGAAACAAATATAAACGCTTTTTGGAGGAACACATCTTAAATCTAGGCCTGAAAGCATCTCTACAAAGAAGAAAAAATTGCAATGATCATGAACTTGCAAACAAAATATCACAAAGCACACACACAAAATAAGGCATCAAGGGCTTCCCTGGTGGCGCAGTGGTTGAGAGTCCGCCTGCCAATGCAGGGGACACAGGTTCGTGCCCCGGTCCGGGAAGATCCACATGCCGCGGAGTGGCTAGGCCCGTGAGCCATGGCCGCTGAGCCTGTGCGTCCGGAGCCTGTGCTCCGCAACGGGAGAGGCCACAAAAGTGAGAGGCCCGCGTACTGCCAAAAAAAAAAAAAAATAATAAGGCATCATGAGTAAAAGATAGCAGAAACAATGTAATCAGACCTGTAAAACTACAGAGAGTAAAATTTTGAGGGTACAGTATGTAGAATAATTCTTTTAATATGTTTAAAGAAATAAAATATTTTATCAAACGTATGAGAATAACAGACTATCAAAAAAATCCAGAAAGATTTGAGAAAGATCAAATAGAGCTTCTAGAAGTGGAAAATATAATAATTGCAGTTAGGACCGCAAGAAGGCAGAGTAGAAGGATGTGCGCTCACTCCCTCTTGTGAGAGCACCGGAACCACAGCTAACTGCTGAACAGTCATCGACAGGAAGACACTGGAACTCACCAAAAAAGATACCCCTCATCCAAAGACAATGGAGAAGCTGCAGTGAGATGGTAGGAGGGGCACAATCACAATAAAATCAAATCCCATAACTGCTGGATGGGTGACTCACACACTGGAGAACACTTATACCACAGAAGTCCACCCACTAGAGTGAAGGTTCTGAGCCCCACGTCAGGCTTCCCAACCTGGGGGTCCAGCAATGGGAGGAGGAATTCCCAGAGAATCAGACTTTGAAGGCTAGCGGGATTTGATTGCAGGACTTCGACAGGACTGGGGGAAACAGACACTACACTCTTGGAGGGCACACACAAAATAGTGTGTACATCAGGACCCAGGGGGAAGGGACCCCATAGGAGACTGAACGAGACCTACATGCTAGTGTTGGAAGGTCTTCTGCAGAGGTGGGGGGCAGCTGTGTCTCACCACGGGGACAAGGACACTGGCAGCAGAAGTTCTGGGAAGTACTCCTTGGCATGAGCCTTCCTGGAGTCCGCCATTAGCCCCACCAAGGAGCCTGTGGTGCTGGGTTGCCTCAGGCCAAACAACCAGCAGGGAGGGAACTCAGCACCCCCCCTCAGCAGACAAGCAGATTAAAGTTTTACTGAGCTCTGCCTGCCAGAGCAACACCCAGCTCTACCCACCACCAGTCCCTCCCTCCCATCAGGAAGCTTGCACAAGCCTCTTAGATAGCCTTATCCACCAATGGGCAGACAGCAGAAGCAAGAAGAACTACAATCCTGCAGCCTGTGGAACAAAAACCACATTCACAGAAAGATAGACAAAATGAAAAGGCAGAGGACTATGTAACAGATGAAGGAACAAGATAAAACCCCAGAAAAACAACTAAATGAAGTGGAGATAGGCAACCTTCCAGAAAAAGAATTCAGAATGATGATAGTGAAGATGATCCAGGACCTCAGGAAAAGAATGGAGGCAAAGACTGAGAAGATGCAAGAAATGTTTAACAAAGACCTAGAAGAATTAAAGAATAAACACTAGAAGAATTAAAGAGCAAACAAACAGAGATGAACAATATAGTAATTGAAATGAAGAATACACCAGAAGGAATCAATAGCAGAACAACTGAGGCAGAAGTACGGATAAGTGACATGGAAGACAGAAGGGTAGCATTCACTACTGCAGAACAGAATAAAGAAAAAAGAATAAAAAGAAAAGAAGACAGCCTAAGAGACTTCTGGGACAACATTAAATGCACCAACATTCGCGTTTTAGGGCTTCCAGAAGGAGAAGAGAGAGAAAAAGAACCTGAGAAAATATTTGAAGAGATTATAGTCGAAAACTTCCCTAACATGGGAAAGGAAATAGCCACCCAAGTCCAGGAAGCACAGAGAGTCCCAGGCAGGACAAATCCAAGGAGAAACACACCGAGACACATAGTAATCAAATGGACAAAAATCAAAGATGAAGAAAAGTCATTAAAAGCAACAAGGGAAAAACGACAGATAATGTACAAGGGTACTCCCATAAGGTTAACAGCTGATTTCTCAGCAGAACCTCTAGAAGCCAGAAGGGAGTGGCACGATATATTTAAAGTCATGAAAGGGAAAAACCTACAACCAAAATTATTCTACCCGGCAAGGATCTCATTCAGATTTGCCGGAGAAATCAAAAGCTTTACAGACAAGAAAGAGCTAAGAGAATTCAGCACCACCAAACTGGCTCTACAACAAATGCTAAAGGAACTCTCTAAGTGGGAAACACAAGAGAAGAAAAGGACCTACAAAAACAAACCCAAAACAATTAAGAAAATGGTCATAGGAACATACATATCGATAATTACCTTAAACGTGAATGGATTAAATGCTCCGACCAAAAGACACAGGCTTGCTGATTGGATACAAAAACAAGACCCATATATATGCTGTCTACAAGAAACCCACTTCAGACATAGGGACACATACAGACTGAAAGTGAGGGGATGGAAAAAGATATTCCATGCAAATCAAAAGAAAGCTGGAGTAGCAATACTCATATCAGATAAAATAGACTTTAAGATAAAGAATGTTACAAGAGACAAAGAAGGACACTACATAATGATTAGGGATCAATCCAAGAAGAAGATATAACAATTATAAATATATATGCACGCAACATAGGAGCACCTAAATACATAAGGCAACTGCTAACAGCTGTAAAAGAGGAAATCAACAGTAACACAGTAATAGTGGGGGACTTTAACACCTCACTTACACCAATGGACATGTCATCCAGACAGAAAATTAATAAGGAAGCACAAGCTTTAAATGACACCGTAGACCAGGTGGATTTAATTGATATTTATAGGACATTCCCTCTGAAAACAGCAGTTACACTTTCTTCTCAAGTGCATACAGAACATTCTCCACAGAGAGATCACATCTTGGGTCACAAATCAAGCCTTGGTAAATTTAAGAAAACTGAAATCATATCAAGCATCTTTTTGGACCACAATGCTAGGAGATTAGAAATAAATTACAGGGAAAAAACGTAAAAAACACAAACACATGGAGGTCAAACAATACGTTACTAAATAACCAAGAGATCACTGAAGAAATCAAAGAGGAAATCAAAAAATACCTAGAGACAAATGACAATGAAAACACGATGATCCAAAACCTGTGGGATGCAGCAAAAGCAGTTCTAAGAGGGAAGTTTATAGCAATACAATCCTACCTCAAGAAACAAGAAAAATCTCAAATAAACAATCTAACCTTACACCTAAAGGAACTAGAGAAAGAACAAACAAAACCCAAATTTAGTAGAAGGAAAGAAATCATAAAGATCAGAGCAGAAATAAATGAAATAGAAACAAAGAAAACAATAGCAAAGATCAATAAAACTAAAAGGTGGATCTTTGTGAAGATAAACAAAATTGATAAACCACTAGCCAGACTCATCAAGGAAAAGAGGGAGAGGACTCAAATCAATAAAATTAGAAATGAAAAAGGAGAAGTTACAACAGACACCACAGAAATACAAAACATCCTAAGAGACTACTACAAGCAACTCTATGCCAATAAAATGGACAAATTCTTAGAAAGGTATGCCCTTCCAAGACTGAATCAGGAAAAAATAGAAAATATGAACAGACCAAACACAAGCACTGAAAATTGAATCTGTGATTAAACATCTTCCAACAAACAAAAGTCCAGCACCAGATGGCTCCACAGGTGAATTCTGTCAAACATTTAGAGAAGAGCTAACACCCATCCTTCTCAAACTCTTCCAAAGAATTGCAGAGGAAGGAACACTCCCAAACTCATTCTATGAGGCCACCATCACTCTAATACCAAAACCAGACAAAGATACTACAAAAAAAGAAAATTACAGACCAGTATCACTGATGAATATAGATGCAAAAATCCTCAACAAGATACTAGCAAAAAGAATCCAACAACACATTAAAAGGGTCAGTACAGGGCTTCCCTGGTGGCGCAGTGGTTGAGAGTCCGCCTGCCAATGCAGGGGATGCGGGTTCGTGCCCCGGTCCGGGAGGATCCCACATGCCGCGGAGCAGCTGGGCCCGTGAGCCATGGCCGCTGACCCTGCGCGTCCGGAGCCTGTGCTCCGCAATGGGAGAGGCCACAACAGTGAGAGGCCCGTGAACAGCAAAAAAAAAAAAAAAAAAAAAAAAAAAAAGGGTCAGTACACCATGATCAAGTGGGATTTATCCCAGGGTTGCAAGGATTATTCAATATACACAAATCAAACAATGTGATACACCATATTAACAAATTGAAGAATAAAAACCGTATGATCATCTCAATAGATGCAGAAAAAGCTTTTGACAAAATTCAACACCCAGTTATGATAAAAACTCTCCAGAAAGTGGGCATAGAGGGAACCTACCTCAACATAATAAAGGCCATATATGACAAACCCACAGCAAACATCATTCTCAATGGTGAAAAACTGAAAGCATTTCCTCTAAGATCAGGAACAAGACAAGGATGTCCCCTCTTGCCACTATTATTCAACATAGTTTTGGAAGTCCTAGCCATTGGCAATCAAAGAAGAAAAATAAAAGGAATCCAGATTGGAAAAGAAGAAGTAAAACTGTCACTGTTTGCAGATGACATGATACTATACATAGAGAATCCTAAAGATGCCCCCAGAAAACTACTAGAGCTAATCAATGAATTTGGTAACATTGCAGGATATATGATTTTCTACTCGACATAGAAAATCCTAAAGATTCCACCAAAAAACTACTAGAACTAATCAATGAATTTGGTAAGGTTGCAGGCTACAAAAATTTTTTTTTTTTTTTTGCGGTACGCGGGCCTCTCACTGTTGTGGCCTCTCCTGTTGCAGAGCACAGACTCCAGATGCGCAGCCTCAGTGGCCATGGGTCACGGGCCCAGCCGCTCCACGGCATGTGGGATCTTCCCAGACTGGGGCACGAACCTGTGTCCCCTGCATCGGCAGGCAGACTCTCAACCACTGCGCCACCAGGGAAGCCCCCTTCCTTTTTTTGATGAGTAAATTTTTTGTTTGTGCCATCAGGGCTGCACTTTTTTGAATTACTTCTTCACATCTTTTGCCTGATCTTCCATTGAGTCTTCTGTTTATTGCTTAGTGTTTTTAAAATATATAAAATCTGTATACTTACATATAGTGTGTATATTTTCATGTCTATTGTATATAATCTATACTAATATTTTGTCAGTTATATGCATAGCCAATGTCTTCTAGTATGTGACTTGTTGTTTAGCACTGTTTATGTTGCCTTTTGTTATAGACATTGTAACGTATTTTTAGAAAGTCAAAATTACCACTTTTTGTTTATAGTTTCTTTTCTTTATATTTTAAGAAACTCTTTATTGCCTTGAATGTATAAAGATATTCTCTTATGTTACCTTCAGAGAGTATAAAGTTTGTTTTTTATAAATTTATTTATTTTTGGCTGCTTTGGGTCTTCATTGCTGTGCACGGGCTTTCTCTAGTTGCAGCAAGCAGGGGCTACTTTTCGTTGCAGTGTGCAGGCTTCTCATTGCGGTGGCTTCTCTTTATTGTGGAGCATGGGCTCTAGGTGCATGGGTTCCAGTGGTTGTGGCACTCAGTCTCAGTAGTTGTGGCTCACAGGCTCTAGAGAGAAGGCTCAGTAGTTGTGGCGCACAGGCTTACTTGCTCTGTGACATGTGGGATCTTCCCGGACCAGGGCTCGAACCTGTGTTCCCTGCATTGGCAGGCGGATTCTTAATCACTGCGCCACCAGGGAGGTCCTGAGTATAAAATTTTGACGCTTAGATTTTTATTCTAAAACTTATTTGCTCTATGCTGTGATACATAGATTTATTTTAGTTCTTACCATGTGGTCAACTAGTTGTCCTGGCACCATGTAATGAGAAATCTGTCTTTTCCCCAGTGAATTATAATGGTTCCTCTACTGTATACCAAGTTCCCCTGTTTGAATGGGTTTGTATTCCGATCCGTTGGTCTCTTTTCCTATCCTTGTACCAATTTCATGTTTCCATTACTGTAGCTTTATATGTTTCTGTATCAGGTGGAACAAATCCTTTTTTCTTATTCTTCTTTAAAATTGCCTTGAATATTTTTGGCCCTTTACTCTTCCATATGGATTTTGTGCACACTCTGTCAGGGTCAACAAAAACTCTGGATATTTCCATTAGAGTTAAAGTAAATTTACAGATTAATTCGTGAGAATCAGCATATTTACACAATTGTGTTCCCGTCTGTGAACATGGCTTATCTTTCTGCTTAGATGTTTTTCAAGCTTTTAATAATCTTTCAATAATTTTTCTACTTAGGTATTAAATATCTTTTGTTATCCCAAAGTACCTTACAGGATTTGTTATTGTAAATAGGATTGTTTTCAAATTTTCATTTTCTAATTTGTTGTTGCTTATGTATGATTTAAAAAAAATTTTTATGATTATTTTTATTATTTATTTATTTTTGGCTGTGTTGAGTCTTCGTTGCTGTGTACAGGCTTTCTCTAGTTGCGGCGAGCGGGGGCTACTCTTCATTGTGGTGCACGGGCTTCTCATTGTGCTTGCTTCTCTTGTTGCGGAGCACAGGCTCTAGGTGTGCAGGCTTCAGTAGTTGTGGCACGTGGATTCAGTAGTTGTGGCTCACGGGCTCTAGAGTGCAGGCTCAGTAGTTGTGGCACACGGGCTTAGTTGCTCCGCGGCATGTGGGATCTTCTTGGACCAGGGCTTGAATCTGTGTCCCCTGCGTTGACAGGCAGATTCTTAACCACTGTGCCACCAGGGAAGCCCAGTTTGCTGTTTTTTTAAATCATGAATTTGTATTAGATTTTATTGATAATTTCTTATATCTATAGAAGTGATTATATGATTTTGTTTCTGTTAATTTGCTGAAGTGATGAATTGCATTAGGAGGTTTTTCTACTGTTCTACTTGGCTGTGATGTGTTATCTTTAATATTTTGTTTGATTTAGTTTGCTAATCCTTAATTAAGAATTTAAAAATCTGTGATTATAAATGATGTTGGTCATGTGATTTTTTTTTGGTTATACTAGTCTTTTTTTTAATGAGAAAGCATTTAGTTTATTCTTATAGAACCCTTAATTCTTAATAATAATCTTAATGTGACCTTAACATTTTAAGGACTTCATTTATGTTTTTGTGGATTACAAACTTCACCGTTATTATTTTATTTTATTTTATTGGCCACGCTGTGCGGCGTGCCCCGAGTAGGGATTGGACCGTGCCCCTTGCAGTGGAAGCCCAGAGTCTTAACCACTGGACCGCCAAGGAAGTCCCTAATTATTTTTTTTTTTAAATTTTTTTTTATTTTTGCGGTACACGGACCTCTCACTGTTGTGGCCTCTCCTGTTGCGGAGCACAGGCTCCAGATGTGCAGGCTCAGCGGCCATGGCTCATGGGCCTAGCCGCTCCGTGGCATATGGGATCTTCCCGGACCGTGGCACGGAGTCCCCTGCATCGGCAGGTGGACTCTCAACCACTGCGCCATCAGGGAAGCTGCCTAATTATTTTTATTGAGATAGATATAAGGACCCCATAGGCAAAGAGCTCTAAAAAATGCTTTTTTTCCCCTAAGTATCTCATTCTCATGGGAGAATACCATCAAAACCAATCAGATTTATATGAACTCAGATATGTTGTGCAAATATAAATCCAGAGAAAGCTATGAAATTGAAAAAGAGTTATCAGAACTTACTATAAAATTTACCTAGACATAGATAACAGGCCAGCTAAGCTCAAATTTAATGTTTGTCATACTGTTCTTACAGGGTTTTGTATAAAGGTTATAGTGATGTCATAAAAGGATTTGGAATGCTTTCCTTCCCTTTCTAATATCTGGAACATTTTGTATAAGATGGGGCTGTCAGTTCCATAAAGGCTTGATGAAACTTACCTGTAGAATCACCTAGGCTTGGCACTTTCTTGTGTGGATAGATTTTTTTTTAATTTCATATTCAATTTCATTAGTATTTAAGTTTCTTTAAATTTTCTATCTCTTCTTGAGTCAACTTTGGTCATTTTTCCTTTATATTACATTTAATTTTTGACATAAAGTTGTTTAAAGTATTACCTTAGGATTTTTTATTTTCATCTGTACTGCATCTATAGTTAGGTCTCCCTTTTCATTCCTAATATTATTTATCTGTGCTTATCTCCTTTTTAACTAGGCCAGTCTTTCTAGAAGTATATCTTCTGATAGTCTTTTGGCTTTGTTAATCCTTTTTTTTGGCCTCCATTTTTTATTTATTTCTGCAATTAACTATTATTTTTGTTTATATACTTTCTTTGGGTTCATTCTTTTGTTCTTTTTGTAACTTTTCAATTTGAAAATAATACAAGCCTTTAGTTTTCCCTGTAATACCATTTTAGTTAAATAGTTCATAATTTATATTATGGTTGTTTCGTTTGTTGGTTGGTTGGTTTTGAATCCATGAATTATTTAGTAATGTGGTTTTGGTTTCCCAAATGCAGTTGACCCTTGAACAACACAGGTTTGAGCTGCGGGGGTCCACTTATACACAGATTTTTTTCAGTAGTAAATAACATAGTACTGCAAGACCCAGGGTTGGCTGAATCTGCAGATGTTGACCACAGATATGGGGAACCATGTATGTGGAGGAACCACATATGCAGAGGGCCGACTGTAAGTTATACATGGATTTTCCACTGCACAGAGGGTCAGCATCCCTAACCCTGGCGTTGTTCGAGGGCCAGCTGTACAGTGTTTCCTTCTCTGTGTTTATGTATATATGTGTGTATGTATGTGGTTTGCCTTGTGAGCAAAGAGTATGGTCTGTATGATAATGATTCTTCAGTATTTGCTGAGACTTCCTTTTTGCTTGCCAAGTAGTTTTTGTGAATGTCCTGTCAGTGATTCTGAAGAATGAGTTTTATTTGTTGGATACATGGACATATATAATATTTTTTTGCTTTATATACTTGCGTATGTGAATTTAACTTTGTATATAAGGTGTTTATGTTTCCTGTTTTCTTACTAATATGTGACCAGCCTTGCTTTCTTTTCTGAGAAATTAGTAATGAAATCTCTTTCTATGATTACATATTTTTCTTTCTTCCTATAATTGCTCAATATATCTACCAGCTTTCTTTCTGTTAGTATTTTCTTGGTGTAGCTTTTTCCATCCCTTTTCTTTCAATATTTCTCCCATAGTATTTTGGATATATCTTTTCTTTATTTAGCTTATAGCTAGATTTTGTTTTATTAATCCAATTAAGTATATTTGCTTTTTAGTGGGTGAATTTAATACAGTCCCTTTTATTATGATTTATTGACATAGTTGGATTAACTTCTGCTATCTCTTTCGGTGATTACCTTTAAGTTTTTAACATGCTTGATTGGGCTGCTGAAGTGTCAAGTTTTTTTTACCTCCTCTCAAACAGTACAAGAACTGTAAGGATGCTTTAACTCCAGTTTCTCCATTCTCCGTGATTTTGTTGGCTAATATTTTATTTCCCCCTTGTTTTTAACCAACTTTATAAAGTAGTCATTATTACCATAATCAATGCTAACATTTTACAGTTCATGCTTGTTCATATTTACCTATGTTTATTGATTTCCTTGCCTACTTTTTCCTTCTGGAGTTCAATTTCCTCTAGTTATTCTTTCATCAAATGTTGGGCTGGTAAGCTTTCTTAGATTTTCCTGAAACTGTCATCATTTTGCCCTCCTTGAATAATACTGTATCTAGTTATCCTTCTGGTATCTGTTGTTATTCATAGAAAATCTATTGCCAATCTAATAGTTTTTCCTTCTGTAGGCAGTCAGTTTTCCCAGTTGTTTTAAGGTTTTTCAGTTGTATTTAATTATCAGCAAGTTTTACCATTATATGTCCAAGAAATTTATTTTAATTTATCCTGTTTGGCTCTCAATGTGCTACTTCAATCTTTATATTTCAGTTGTGTAAGTTTCCTGATTCATTGCCATTACCTGTTTCATTGGCTCTCCCCCATATTCACTATTCTCGTCTCCCTAAGCTTTTATCAGGATAATATTGGACCATGTGTTTCTAACATCTCTTAACTGTTATTTCATATTTTTCAACTCTTTATCTCTTGTGCTTCTTTCTGGGTGACTTCTTCCACTTTATTTTCAAATTAACTGATTTTTTCTTTAGTAGTGTCTGATGTGTTTATTACGTCCATAAAGTTGCAATTTAAATGGCTATGTTTTTCATTCCTAGGGGTGTCCTTCTAATTATTGCTTCAGTGACATCCAAAAGTTTTGATTTGTATTATTTTAAGTATTGTTCATTCAAAATATTTTTAAATTTTAAGTATGACTTGATTCATGATTTATATTTAAGTGTATTCCTTAATTTCCAAATGTAATGGGAAGTTTCTACTTATGTTTTTGTTAGTAACATCTAGCTTGTGGTCAGATAAATACTTTTATTATTTCAGTCATTTTAAAATAGTTGAGACATTCCATTAGTATATGATCAGTTTTTATAAATGTTCACATGTGCCTGAAAAGGATGTGTATTCTACACTTTGATCTTGAGATAGCCTGTCTGCCTTTCCCTTTCCTTCTCCCTTCTACTCGTCTCTTTCCTCTGGATATAGAATTCTATGATGACATTTGTTTTATCCCAGTAAATTAAATATATCATTACATTCTGCCTTCTAGTGTTGCTGTTGAGAAGCTTGCTATCAATTGATCACTCTTTTGAAAATAATCTGTACCCCACCCTCCCACTGTCTACTTTTAAGATTTTCTATGATTTTATTTTTTTTTTTGCGGTACGCGGGCCTCTCACTGTTGTGGCCTCTCCCGTTGCGGAGCACAGGCTCCGGATGCGCAGGCTCAGCGGCCATGGCTCACGGGCCCAGCCGCTCCGCGGCCTGTGGGATCTTCCCGGAACAGGGCACGAACCCGTGTCCCCTGCAACGGCAGGCGGACTCTCAACCACTGCGCCACCAGGGAAGCCCCTTTCTATGATTTTTTGTACTTTTTCATGAGGATGTGTTTAGGTGTGGATTTTTTTCTTTTTAATTTCCTCTTGGAGTTTGTTGAATTCATTCAGTCTGGATTTGTGTCTTTCATCTGTTCTAGAATATTTTTAGCCATTCATTATAGCTTCAAATATTATCTCTGCCTCTTTCTCTTTCCTATCTTTTTGAGGTTCCAAATAAACATATGTTAGACCATCTTAATCAATAGTCTTTTATGTTGCTTTCCCCGTTTTCTGTATTTCTCATCTGTATGCCACATTTCTGCTGAAATCTTGATAATTTTGTATGAGCTATCTTCTGGTTTACTTATTTCCCCTTCTACCATGTCTAACCTACTGTTGAATCTGTCCATTTAAGTACTCAATTATGGATTTATAGTTCTAATTTTTAGAAGTTTTATTTGCATCTTTGTTAAAGTCTGATTTATACCTTTTTAAAGTTTCCTATTCACTGCAGATATTTCAAAGGATGTCTTTTATTTATTTAAACATGGTATAGATATTTTATAATATATATTTTTACAATTCCAGGTCTTTTTCTTCTAGTTTGCATCATTGGTGCCTTGTTTCCTTATATGCTTGGTTATTTTTACTGTACTACTCATTGATTGTTAAAAATGTTTTGGGGTCAGAGAAGATTCGGGTTTTCTTCTGCCAGGGTGCCTGGAATAATCAGTGACCTGGAATCATCTCAAATCAAGTTCACAACTTGAGGTTTTCTAGTCTTCCCAAGAGATGTGAACCTAGATTGTAAACCATATGAAGGCAGATTGTGGTTTCAGTTTTTTTGGGGTCAGTTTTTTCTTTTTCCTTTTTCCTTCCTCTCCACCCCCGCACCCTGCCCTGCCTTTGTACTGCTTATTCCCAGGGCAGTCTTTTTGATTCACCTTTAAGCTAGAACTTCAAAAGACTAAACTCTCAGGAAAATGTGGGGAGGGTTTCTACTTTGGGTGGCTCTAGACCTTGACTATGTTCTCAGTTCCCCACAAGGCTACCAAAACCAAAACCCAAGTTTGACTGAATCCGTGAATGCTGCAGGCCGGAGTGGCTTTAATAGTCCGGTTACTTTTCTGGATTTCATCTGTTCCTTAGCTTTTGGTTTTGTAGTTCCTAAACATTTTGTTGCTTTTTTGATGGCTTTTAGGGAGATAGTTTTTTATATTCAGTTTTTTTGTTTTCAAAGAGTGGTTTGATCTGAATAATCTAATTCACCATTATTGGAGATGAGAGTTGGCCATTGATTTTTTTTTTTTTAAAGAATTTGTGGACTTTTTTTTTTAATATTTATTTATTTGGCTGTGTTGTATCTCAGTTGCGGCATGTGGGATCTTTCATTGCGGTGTGCAGTCTTCTCTAGTTACGGCATGCAGGCTTCTCTAGTTGCGGTGCATGGGCTCCAGAGTGCGTGGGCTCAGTATTTGTGGTGTGCAGGCTCTCTAGTTGGGGCATGCAGGCTCTTTAGTCGTGGTGCATGGGTCCAGCTGCCCTGCAGCATGTGGGATCCCAGTTCCCCAACCAGGGATCGAACCCATGTCCTCTGCATTGGAAGACAGACTCTTAACCACCGGACCACCAGGGACATCCTGGCCACTGATTTTTTTTAAAAATATTGCAGGGTACCTTACTAAACCATTTTATTGTTTATAAAAGCTTTTCAGTTTATTCTTTAGTTTATACAGTCACAATACCTGCAAAGAAAGATACACATTTCCTCTTTTTTTTTTTTTTTTTTTTGCGGTACGCAGGCCTCTCACTGCTGTGGCCTCTCCCGTTGCAGAGCACAGGCTCCGGACGTGCAGGCTCAGCGGCCATGGCTCATGGGCTCAGCCGCTCCGCGGCATGTGGGATCTTCCCGGACTGGGGCACGAACCCGTGTCCCCTGCATCGGCAGGCGGACTCTCAACCACTGCGCCACCAGGGAAGCCCAACACTTAAGTCTTTTAAGGAGGATCTTAAAAGCTGGCAAATGATGCTTCTGTTTATACCCTGTTGGCCAAAATGTAGTCTTTTTACTTATACTTTATTTGCCCAGCAAAAATTTGGCTGCGGTGAAAGAATGGGAGAACAGATAATGAGGAACAACTAGCAATTTCTACCACAACTAGCTTTAAACTAAACAAATAAACAAACAAACAAAAAACTAAGAAACTCTTTGCTCTGGGATAGTTAAGCATAAAATTATCTTTTTTCTTTTTTGGGGGATTTGAGAAATTACCAAAGACTCAGTTTCTTTTCTGTAGAGTGGGGAGAACTTGAAGAGCACAGTATGCCAGAGAGAACTGAACTAACCTGGACCAGGTACAGTGTGGATATGAGGAAGGCTGGTTGTGGAAAAGGAGCCTGCTAGGGGCAGGGGCTTTACATATTTTGTTTCATTTAGTCCTTGCAACAACTCTTGCTGTGGGTAATAGTGTTCTGGCTTTACAGAAGAGGATACTTGCCCAAGGACTCTCAGATGATTTATGGGAGGGCTACCCTTTAAAACCAGGTCTTTGGTGTCAAAGCCCATGTTCTTTCTTTAGTTTGAAGATTTAAGACTCCCACAGAAAGGGCTATGCCTCTAAGGGTCTTGAGTGAGACCCTAGTCTTTTTATTCATCAGTCATGCAAGCTCTTGACTTTGATATTTTAAGGTTGCAGGGAATGAGATGGGGAAGTAACAGGTGGGGCTTATGGAAAGGTCTCTATTAAGGCTAGCAGCTATAGCCAACACAGGATGTGACTTGATCAGTGTTCTGTACCTTCCTTTCTTTCCATGATCTGCTTATACATTAGTATGAGGGTCCAATGGACACTGACTAGATTGAGCCTCATTAGGAATTTCATGACCACAGGCTTTTTGCCCATTGCAAATGAACCCTGAAAACAGCTCTGACCAGCCTTTTCAGAAGTGGGGCTGCTCAGACTGGGCAAGCATGTTTCGAATTTTGCTGCTCTGGTTCATTTTTCAGAACGGTCGAGCCCCTTCTGCGTGGTTTCTCTATGGGATTTAAGTCACAAGGTCAGAGATGAGGAACCTTCTCTTGTCATACTTCCTTTCTTCTCTGCCTCGCTTCAAGCACTTCTGAGTTATGTATTGAATTCTGATCAGTTAGAAGTTTTCTCTCCCACCCTTTCATCTGCGGGTAACAGTAGTACATTACTTAAAGAGGAGAATCCATAAAGAGAAGGGGGAGGGCAGTAATTGAAAGATGGCAGGAAATTTCGACCCTGTTCCCGCTGATGACAGCCATGCTTTGCAGCTTGCGCTGCCTGAGTAGAAGACTTGGGAAGGGAGGAGTCTCGGGGCTTTTTCGGGAAGTTGGCTGCATTCCATTATCTCAGAATGTGTGCGAAGTGTTTAATGAACAGCACCGGGTAAAATGCTGTCATGTGGCTGTGGAACAGAAGGATTTTCTCGTATTGGACAATCCATAATCCCTTTGTTTCAGGGAAATCTCTAAGACTGACTTCCCAGGCTCCCTCCCAAGCCATACTGCACTTCATTTGCGTACACAGCCTTGAGGTTTAAAGCTGATTTATTTCTACCTCATTTTCTCTCAGCTTTTATACGGCGTTTAATCAGTTGCTTTAGTCTCACAGCCACTTCAGCGAGGCTTGCCGGGAAAGGATTATAGCTGGGCCCTCATGCCCCGGCCTCATCTAGAGCATCTGGTCAACATGCCAGAATACAGAATGTCTCAGAGGCTTCCTTCTCTCTTTGACTGGCAAGTGCAGGGTAGTTTAAGCTGTCATGGAGCCTTCCTTCTGCAAAACATCCAGAATATGAGAAGGATAAAGGGGGAGCTGAAGGCTCTTCTTAAAAACCAGCTAGAAAGTGCATGAAAAATAAAATGCAGTCCACCTGCCCAATTCCCAGGAGTACTCCCCATGTTATGTTCTGTGGTTGGGCCATTTAGATTCTCACAGCAAGGACTTGAGGGTAAAGGCTGTCCCAGTAGGGTTTCTGTTTGGGTGGGAGTTCTGGGGGCATCCTGAGGGATTTTCCTTCATGATGGTCACTCTGGTACCTTCACTCTGGGCAGGTGTCTTTTCACAATCCTCATTGTCTTGGTGGAAAACTCTTTTGGGTAAGTATGTCCACATTGGGGTGGGCATTAAGATTCAAAGAGAAGCAAAGGCTAAGCAGAAAGTGGGCCCAGGAGTAAGCTTGCTGAGTTGTTTTCAGGCAGGAAGAGAGGAAAAGAATCAGCAAGCCCTGGTACATACCTTTGCCATTTTCATGAAATCCCTGTTGCACAGATGCTCTTGCCAAAGAGCTGTGGAGAATGGCTGAATGGAGGAGCCTCAAATCCCCCTCAGTGTCTCTGTTGAAATGATTTGTTCAAGACCACAGAGCCAGCTGGCAGCCAAAATGAGAAGATGAGTCAGAAGCTCTGATTTTTCAGGCTAAGATATGGCCTTCAGGTAGCATTTCCTGCACAGAAGCTCCTGGGATCCGGAACAACGTGTTCCTGCAATATTCAGATAAAGCCCCTCTCTCCAGCCCTGTAACTCATAATGAACTGTGCCTTAGATGAGCTGCAGTTTCCTGTTTCACAAAGCCCTACTGGTGGCTTATCAAGCTAGATGGTGCCTTATGGGGCAGTGGGTGTCTTATGCAAAGTGTCTAGCCTGCCCTCCTTCTCCTTCTCCCCGCTTTCCTTTCCCCTCCCTCCTTTGTTGCTACAGCTTTGTCTTCAGATGTTCACAGTGACCAGTTGGGTCCCTACATCTTTCTAGCTATAGCTACTTTTGGTCCTGTGTTCTTGAAGTCTGTACCCAAAGGCTTACGAAAACTGCATAGCTGAGAGATGTGTAAGACTCTTGTTTTCTCCATGAAATGTGGTTAGACTTCTCTGTAGAGTTTTGGCAAATGTCCAGATTAGTGTCTATTAGGTGACTTACTTAAATTTTATGTCTTCAACTCTGATTTGGTAATATATTCACATGGTTCAAAATTCAAAGGGCACTAAAGGCAATGGTGAAAATACTTCCTTACACCCCATTCCTGTGCCATCCAGCTTCCCTTCCTCAGAGCAACCAGTGTTGCCAGTTTCTTCTAGAAACATTTATGTATATTCAAGCAAATACACCCATATAGTGTTTTTTTCCCATTTTTACACAAAAGGTAGTTTACTATGTGTACATGATTATACAATTTACTTGTTTCCACTTAACAATATATCTTAGATATCATTCTTTATCAGTACATAAACAGCTTCTTAGGAGGTGGCTTTTGTTTTAAATAAATGTAGAATGACTCAGGTGTAAACGTTTGGGAAAGTGTGTGTGTTGACCCATGTTTAAAAATAACAGTGCTCCAATTAATTAGATTTATTACTAGGCGCAGTTTATGGTTTAAATTAAGTTGTATCTAAGGAGTGATTACTGGTGGCTTTTTAGAGCCAGTATGACTCACAAAGCATCTTTGATGATAAGTTTAGAATGACTGTGTCATTAGTTATGATTGGGAGTTTGTGCAATTCAGAATTTTAGTTTAAAACCTGTTAAGGGAGTAAAGCAGCCACATGCTGGGTCTCCTTGGCTGCAGTGCCTTCCCTGTGCTGTGTTGGGACTATTTTGTAACAGTCAGATGTAGGGGGCTGCACTAGGTATACCATGGCCACTAGGCATTTGGGACTCTGGAGATGCCCAGATACTTTCTATGCAACTGTGAAAAGTAAAAATAAAAAGCTTAGCTATTTGCATTTTCCCTGCTGACAAGTTGGGAATGCTTCTAGACCCAGGTGGCTGACTGGTTGGACTCTGACCCTTTTGTGGTCATGTTCTTGGTAAAGAGATGATCCCAGAAAGATCAGGGAATCTTTCTGGGGTGCGTAGGACGGCTCCATCTTGAGTGTTTGCCAGGGCAGCAACCTTAATGCTTCTGGGGCAGCCGGGCTATTTACAGAAGACAAAAGCCACATTTTTTGCCCTTTAGAGGAGTGCACGGGCTTAGAATCCACAGGTCCAGCTTAAGACATCCAGAGGTCCTGAACACTGAAAAGAATATGGTGCCCATTGCCCCCACCCCCCAGTCTCCTTCTCCCCGCAGATAGGTAACTCAAAAAGAATTCCAAATTTTAAATTAAGTCTGCCACTCCCAGGAAGGATGACTAGTTAGATTTTTTAGAAAAATGTATCAAATATCAAATTGACTTCATTTTTTCCCTCACATTTTTTGGGTACCCATGCTTCGCTGGTGCCCAAGGACAAATTGAGTCTCTCTGTTGCATGATCTAACATTGAGAGTTTCTAGTTCTCCTGAGGAGCTGCCTTCTTCCCAGGATTTAGATGACAAGAATTATTTTACAATGTCAAGAATTTTGAAGTTTTTAAAAAATGTTCTTTTGTTTATTTAATATTATCTTTACCGAGACTGAATATTAGAGTAGCTCTGAAATTTTCCTCCAAGAAGTGCTTTTTCTTCTTGAGTGCTCCATGATGAAATCAGTCTTAATTTCAGTTCAACTAGTGTGTAAAAACATGCAGTGAGTGATTATTAGTCCCTGAAGGAGGCAAGACAGATGGAGCCCAGAATGGAATTGGCTTTATGATTAATTGAATCCTTAAAGAGTTGAATAGAGTTAGAGCTGATTCGGCCCAGTCAGCGCCTTGAGACGTCTGGTGCTGTTCTGAGCCTGAGAGAGGAAAGGGTCACAATAACCCAGATTTATCCTCTATTAAAATGGATTGGATGTATGCACCAGACGGTTCCCATTTTTAAACCATTGATGCAGGGTAATTGGGATGGAAACAAGATTAGGACTAGATTACAGGTATTTGTGCAAGTTGCCTCCTAAATCAGAGTCCATGATTTGTTCTGAGGGTGTGTTATCATTAGAGTGAATCATTGAAACTCAGCGACACATCTGGAGCTGGCCAGCCAGAAGGGAAAGAGGGAGGAGGGGAGCAGAAAGCTGCTTGGGGGTGGGAACTAGGTACATCTGTAGAGTGCTTTTCTGTCTTTTGGTGCAGAAGTCTTCCAGAGAGAATTTTAATTTAATTTGCTCTTTTTTCTTGCAGCAGAGATGCATGATATATAGGTTTGAAATGACTGCCTCCTTTCCATAGCGAATAAATGGATGTGTTCTTTTTTGATGTTTGGACCAAACAGTTACCTAGGGCAGCTTCTGCCTGTGGAGACCCTGCCATACAGGGAGCAAGAGGGAGAAGGCCTGGTGCTATGGGGGACTGCAGTCACATTAATCACCAAGTCCATTAGGATAATTGGGTACCCTGGCGCCTTGCCAGGGGACCTGTTAGTACAGTACATCATCTGTGGAACTAGAGAGCTCGGGTTTGCTTTCATGGATGGGCTATACTTCCTGGGCCAGGGGCTAAGGGAGGAAGCCCAAGTTCCCTCATCACCCTCTGCCACCACTAACTCTAGCTATGGGCATGGGGTGGGATGTGGGGCAGGGGATCCTGATCCTGAGGGTGACTCTGATCTAGTCCTGTACTCACGTGGGTCATAGTCTCAGGTCTATAGCCAGCTAACTGACATTTGAGTAATCATTTTACTTATAAAAACAAGAGGAATAGATATCTGAGGTTCTTTCCGGCCAGAGAAGTGTGCCATCATCCCTTTCTTGAGCTGTCTTCCAGGTGCTGGTGCTCATGTCAAGTTCCTGGTGTTGTGCTGGGTTTAGGCCCATGAGGCCCATAGCCTCGTCTGATAGGCTAGCCTTACCCTTACCTTCGAACTGAGTTTTTGTTGTTGGGTTTTTTTTGTTTTTTTCATTTTTCCATTTTGAGCTCTTGTGAGTCAGGCTGCAGGCAACTCATTTACATGGGAGACAGCCAGAAGGAAAGCGGCTTGAAGTCTACTTTCATTTTGCCGTGGGAGGTGTTTTCCTGCTGAATTGCTTGCTAACCAGGCAGGTCAGAGGGAATCACAAGGGATCTCACTCATCCCTAGATGGAAAGGAGTACTGCAAAGCACCTCAGAAGGGGGTGAAAAAAAATCTTCCTTGATGACATTTCTCGGGCATTCTCTAAACTAAACAAGCCTAGAGAGCACTATCCCCAAGGGAGCAAGGTGAGGTTTCTTGGTCCCACATCAGAGAAGGTGAAACCAAAGTCCATACCACATGCTCAGGCCGCTGTAGAGCTAAGAACTGAGCCCTGCTTCTCTTCTCCCCATTTTCCCACTGCCATGTCCTGGTGTTACCTTGGCCCTGCTAGCTGCTCTGGCTGTACTTTCCACTGCTACCATTGTGTCAGGCACAAAGGAGTTTAATTTGCCTATTTCGTTGAAGTCCCCTTTGTGAAGAATGCTGTCTAATCCCCTGAGCTGAGAAGTATCTAATCCCCTGTGTCCGATACAGCTTTTGTTTCTGTCAGAGACATCTCCCTTTCCAGCTCAGCCTCAGCTGGACCTTTTGCCTCTTACTAGCCTGGACCCCAAGAGCCAGCAGTGCTCAGCAGACTTTCCTCCTTGCTTTTGTGTGGGTATGTGGGGATAGGAAGGGGATGGCAATGCTTAGGGGACCTTGCCTGGTTTCCTAGACCTGAAAGGACTCAAGCATGTATGGGAAAGGGAGGAATTAGCAGGACAATGCCAGTCTTGCCTGGGACTGAGTAATCCTTGTCATCCAGGTTCTCAGTACTCATTCCTCTTTTTGTGCTTGAGCCTGGATGTTACCTCTCATCCACTTTTCCTGGAGTCCTGGAGATGCAGCTGCTCTATTCAGTGACAAGAGTATAGGCTAGACACTTAACCCTACTTGTTATAAAAGGTGGAAGAGGAACTTAGCAGTGCCTTCTTTAGTCTTTGATTCTCTAGACCTTGGTTGGAACCTGTCCTCTGGGGCAAGGGGCAGTTCTAGCACCTTTGCTAATCCCCCAGGAAGCCCAGTGTGACAGGAAGCTCTTACTCCAGGATAACACACACTACTTGCGCTTATCATGACCACCTATCTGTCCAATGCCCAGTGCTGTGGGCCGGGTATGTGTCAGAGAGATGGCTGAAAGAGCTATTTCCAGCAGAGGAAGCCTTTGTCTGGCAGTGGTTAGGATCTGCTCTAGGAGGAGAGATGCTTCCTAAGCTTGTGTCTTACAGAGACTGTCTCTTTCTGCTTGGACATCAGTGTCACACACATTCAGAGTTTCTGCCAGGCCTCACTGTCCCTCTTCTCTTGGGAGCAGTGTTCTCTATTATGACTGGGTAAGTGGACAGGCTTTATTGTGGAGGACTGGAACGTGGGAGACCCATTAGTGTGGGATAGGTGGTGGTAGGACAGACATCTACTTGAACACATATCTCCTGTATGTCTCATGCAGTATGAGGGCCCTGTCCTTGCCCTGCTCCCCTCTCTGTGTGGCACCCCAGCCTCTGGACAACTGTACAAATGTGATTCTTGATGACAAGCTGGAAGGGGAGGACTAAGCCAGGTAGCAGTCATGTCTAAGGGCTTCCCACCAAGAGGGATGTTTTTTGGAATAGTGCCAGATGCCACCCCCCACCATGGGTGAGTTGTTAAGAGGTGACTTTATTTGCTAAATGTCCAAGAAGAAGCATGCTGGGGAAGTCCTACAGGAAGCAGAGATGCCATCCAGGGATGCAGAGGGACCCACAAGCCAGGAACACTGAGATCCCACTGACTTGCACAGGGACCTTAGCCAAAGCCCTTGGCCTCTGTGCTGTTACCTGGAAGAGTTTTCCAGTTTATTCTTACCTTTTCCTAATGAAGGGAGGGGCAGATGCTGCCCGCCCTGCACACCTCACTGATGGTTGGGAGGATTAACTGCAAGGTAATGAGCACAGCAGAACTGTGAACTGGGCAAAAGTACTTGGCAGCCATGCTTATTGCCCAGGGCAAACAGGCTAAGAGAGGCCAACTCATCTGACAGATGTTTACTGAATTTCAATTCTTATTGCTTTCCAAAGAGACAGATAGATTTGGCATGTTTACTGCCCTCAGAATGTTTAGAGTCTAGATCAAGGCATGAAGAATGTTTAGAAATAACCAGTGTACCTAGAGTATTCCAGACACTGAGCTAAGAGGCTTTCGTACATTTGTTCATTGAATATATCCAAGTAAGTATTATTATGAATAAATACAACTATCATGTACATTTTTACACATGAGGAAATGAGACCTAGGGAGGTCAAATATTTCCCTAGGATCACATAGCTAGACTGTGTTAGAGCTAAGACATGAACCCAGGTAGTGTAAGCCAAAAGCCAAGTTTTTCACCACTGTGCAATGCCAGAGTGATGACAAATACTGAAGGAGAGACAGAGACAGAGACACTGAGAAAGACAATACATTAAGGGACAGAGAGAGACAGAGAAAAAGACGGGGGGAAGGGAAAGAGTAGAGGGGAGATGGACGAGAAGATGAGGGGGATGAGAAAGAGGTTGAGAGAGGGCCAGCTAGATATCTGGGTTTCTATTGTTTTCTCTGCCTGTGAGTGATAATCAGCCTTATTCTTTGCCTTTATTTCCTTGTGCCATAGGTCAGATCCAACCCTAGTAGGAAAATCAAGATGTGTATCAGGAGTGGGCAGTAGATAAGAAACTTGATTTTGGTAACTCACCATTCCCATGAAATGACCCTTGTCAAGCACTTGTGTCATTGGGGACTCTGCTCCCTAGGGAAGGTAGTTTGAGGTTTCCTCCCTCCTTTTTGATACATTGGGTTATGTTGCCTCTGTAGTTGAATTCTTCATTGGAGTCCTTCATTCACTTGCCCCCTCCTCACCAAGGGCTCCTTTTGGAATCTTTGAGAGTGTGAGTGCCCATCTCAGCTTGTGGTCCTGAGCCCAGAATGCTTCTCAGAAGAAATCATCTTCTTATTGCTGGAGACAGGCACCCAGGGTGAACCTCTAATGCAGATATGAGGCTGTCATGGCAGTGTTGGAGCCACAACACGGGGAAGAGAATTTGCCTGTTGTCACCAAGCACAGGAGAGGGACCCTGTCATTGGGGAGAGGGTCAAGCACAGTATTTTTAGCAAGCAATCCTTTATTGTTTATTCAGCCACTTTAAAAATAGATAACACCCTTTCTTTCTAATTGGCACCATTTGTCATCCTCTGTCCTTGCTTTTCACACACTGAACTGTTCATGAATATTTATTTACCCTCCCAGGGGCAACTCCATATGTGTGTTTGTGAGTGTCTATGTGTGTGTGTGCACGTGTGCACACACATGCATGCATGCGCCTCACAAACTCATTCTGCCCCTTTCCTCTCCTGTCATGAAAGTGACATAGTGGAAGGCAGGGGCTCTTGTTTTTGAATCCCTTTCTTTGATGCTCATGAGATCCCACACTTGTGTTTCACATTCCTGCTTGTCTGCGAAGTTATCTCTCCCCTGCCCTGGTTGTCCAGACCTTTTCCACAACTCGGGCAACCTTGAGCTCCCATACCATACCTCTACCCTCTTTGCCTGGCTGGTGAAATGCTCCCCCTCAGCAGTGAAATCCAGGATCCCCAAGATGCTTTGATGAGGTACCCTGGCTTGGACCTTCGGCTCTTCAGATTTGTTGATGTTGTTCTTGGCAAAGGTGAAGGGTCTAGGGAGCCAGCTTTCACCTCCTTTTTTTCCTTAGTAAAACCTCTGCTTGTCAGTCACAGTGACATACAAGCCCTAGCAGTTCTGAACAACAGAGGAGCCTGGAGTCTGCCTCTGGGATTTTGTGCTGAGCTGAGGACTCTGGAGAGTCCTCAGTGTTTTGTATGACTCAAAGAAATGCATGCTCAGTATAAGCTTTCCAAACATTAAAGTAATATGTGATATAGAAAGTTGAAATGACATCAGAAGGACATAATAGAGAGTTATTATGAAGAGTAAGGGAGATAATGTAAAGAGAGTGCCTAGCACATGCTAGGCAGGCAGTAATGGTAGCTTTATTATTGTTGTTACTGTTATCCTGACTGGAGGCAGAGGTATGGGCATTGTATTTTCTGCAAGCTTTTTTTTAGCTGGAGAGCTGGGATATATGGGCCAAAAAGGTGATTGTCCTATCTTGTATAGTGTTCTGGATGTTATGGGCTTAGTCAGGGCTTTTGCTGGCCTGTGGCCCTGACACTGGACCCAGTTCTTCCAACGATGTGTCACTTGCAGGAAACAGAACGCTGTGAAATGTCTCTCTCCTTTCCTTCTTGTTGATTGTTAGTTTTTTTTTTTATTGTTGTATAACAAATTACTTCCAAACTTAGTGAGTTAAAGCAAGCAACAGTATTCATTTATTATTTCTCACAGTTTCTGTGGGTCACAAATTTTGAAGTGTAGTCAAGATGTTGGCTGGGACTGGGGCTGCACAATCTACTTCCAGCTCTCATGCCTGACAAGTTGATGCTGGCTGTTGGTTAGAGGCCTCAGTTCCTCTCCATGTGAGCCTCTTCATAGGGCTGTTCATATATCCCCATGGCTCCTTTCAGAGCGAACAACATAAGAGAGCAAAGCAGAAGTGTCAGTGCCTTTTATGATGTAGCCTCAGAATTCATCACCACCACCTCCTCTGTATTCATTTGGTCACACAGATCAGCTGTGATTCAGTGGGAGAGGGAACTATACAAAGGTATAAATACCAGACGGCAAGGATTGTTGGTGGCCGTTTCGGAGACTGGCTACCACACCTAGAGCACCAAGAACGCTTTCCTAAAAAGGCACTGGGGGAATCCCAAGCATCCAGGGCCTGGCCCAGGCACTTTGTGGGTGCCTGTCTGAGAGGCAGGCGGCGCTCACTGTGGCTTGCAGGCCCCACGACCTTCCCCGTGCTCCAGCCGCACAGTGCTGAGCTGCCTCTTTGCTGAAGTTGTGGCATGTCGGGGAGGACAGTGGTTTGATTTTTCAGTCTTTGATCATGATGATAGCTGAAGTGAGTGACAGAAGACTGCTTTATTACAACTCTGTCAATGGTTTGTGCATTTAGATTTCTTGAGGTAGACTGACCAGTTAACCAGCCTCTTCCTACAAGCTTTCAGAGGAGGGGGGCATTTTTGGTAAATTGAAATCCAGTCATTTCAAGATGAGGGTAGAAGGTATTACACTAAAAAAGGGCTATTTTCATTCCTTATAGTTTCACGTGTTCGGAAGACTCTCCCTTACAAAGTGGGAGAGGTAAGAGTTGGGTGGCAGAAGAGTTTCTTGGGTAAGAGCCTGGGCTCTGGATAGACAGGCATCTTGACACTCTGTATCCTGGACAAGTTACTTAACCTATCTAAGTTTCAGCTTCCTCAGCTGAGAAGTGGAGAACACAGTGATGCTTCCCTGACTCACTGTGAGGATTAAATGAAATAATGTATAAATAAATGCATAAATGCATAAATAAAGTTCCAAGCACAGAGCATGGCACGTGGTAAACAAATACAATAAGACCTTTCACTAATAATATTATTAACATCAATCTCATCATCATTATTATACTCTTTGACCCTAAGTTAGACCAAGAGAGGGGCAGTGACTTACCCAGCAACACAAAGGGACTCTTGGCCTAGGAGGGAGGTCTCCATCCCTCCTCCAGCATTCATACTTTCCAGCTTGAATGTTCTTCCATGTGATGCCTGAACCACGAATAGAAGTTTGGGCAACTCCCAATTATCTAGTGTGAATAATTCACTCTGAGATAATCTGTGTGCCTGGCCAGCTTCTCAAATCAGCTGAGTGGATTATTCTCCTCTTTCAGTTATTCAACAGTACAAGTAATTGAGAGCTGGCATTAGAATGTGAAGGCCATGAGGTCATCTCCTATTGTTCTCAGTTAGCTCAGCCCTGCCAGTGGTGATGTTTTAGAAGAGCATGGAGGCTGTAGAGCGGAGCAAGCTGCTAACGGCAGAGTGGGAGAGCCAGGGAGGAATGGTTTACAAGGCACCTTTTCTCTCACCTGGACCAGAGGGAGAGGCCCTATTGGAGTCAAGGGTCATGCTTCCCTGAGGAACTCTTTGGATTTAAATTTAACTCTGGAGTGTTTTTTTGTTTGTTTGTTTTTGGCTGTGCCATGTGGCTTGCAGGATCTTAGTTCCCCTGACCAGGGATCGAACCCAGCCCCGCTGCAGTAAAAGCGTGGATTCCTAACCTCTGGACCACCAGGGAATTCCCAACTCTGAAATGTTAGATCTTCCCGGAGTCTTTTAAAATATGATTGACCACCCTCTTTCCTTCTATTTGCTGTTCTGTTTGGCATCAGGGGACTGCATTAGGAGACTCGAGGAGCCTCTCCTTTCTGTAAAGTAGGGTCTCAACATTTAAAATAGCATGTACTGTAATGATCCATTCATATAAAAAGTAAATGAGTGAAGATTTATTTATAAATTTATAGTGCATATAAATACATAATATAAAAATCAGCTTTTATGTCTGAGGGTATGAGGAATGAGGTTATGAGGTAGAGGAACTTTTCTGTTTTGCACCTTTTATACTGTATGAATTTTTTTACCATGAGCTTATATCATTTTCTAATTAAAAGGTACAGTGAACTTAAAACATGTAAGAGAAGTTGCTGGAATCGGCCCTTTGAATCGTTATGGTATGTAACCTTTAATTGGCTTGAGTTTTGGAGTGGACTCAAGCATTTGTTCAGATCCCTTCAGCCAGGTGGCCAGCGAGACATTATTCGTGAATATCATGGCCCAGGCTCTCTTAGAGTCTTGTTCTCCTTATTGGAGCTAAACAAGCACAGATCTATCCCCAGTCACCAGTGCCTTAGCCCTGTGATTGCTGTCCTCCCTCCTGCTCTTGTTATTACCCCTCTCTCTTTTCCTTCCCTGAGGACCCAGGAACCATTTCCCCTGTATCTGCTAGACCCAGGGTTACCCTGAAGTTACCCACCTAGACCCCTCTTTGCTCTGGGGGAGAGGATTAAACTCTTGATCCAGATACTATTTTGATGTATGTGGTTTGTCCAAGATCAGTAATTTTGAAGGGGGTGAGAAAGGTTAGTTGGTGTTTAACTGTTTCTCTGAGTTAAAAAAAAACAAACAAACAACTTTCATTTAGATTGTGAATCAAGAAAAGTTGTTTGAGCTCAGTTTGGGGTTCATAGTTACTGAGGTTCACTCCAGGTCTTGACTGGTGATTGGTTCCAGCGTGTGCTTAGGAGGGGCAGGGACAAAGTGGAGGCAGGAACATTTTTGTCTTTGGGGCTTTTAACAGCAGCAGTAAATTGCGGTGTGTGTGGAGCAGGAACAGAGCCAGCTCAAGGAGCTCTGGGCCAGAGGGCCTGTCTGTGGGCAAAGCTGCTTTTCAGCCCGGCTGGAGGTTTTTACATCTGAGGCCAGTGTAGCTGCCTTGGGCCAGACCTTCAAACGTGGCTCCGAAGTACCAGGCACGGCCAGAGCACTTAGCCGTTCCATGTGGGAGCCAAGCTTCATTTTCCTGCATTTCTAGAGAAGGCCTCAGGGGCAGAAAGAACTTCGTAGCCCCGTGTTGGCCAGCATCACTGCTTAGGCAGGCCTCAGGTCATTGAAGTTGTTGGAATGACTCGAGAATGTGCAGAAGTTGGGAGCTGATGGCCTAAAGATGCCTCTGCTGGATCTGGCTCCCAAAGGTCCCTGTGATCTCATGTCCCCATCTGGCCTTAGAACAAAGGGGTCTCCTGAATATGTCTCACCTCTCCCCAGGGACCCTGACAGAGCTCAATCTGGGCCTTTGGAGGAAGAATGTGATATGTGTAGGCTAAAGGAGATATGAGTTCTCAGAGTCCTTTGAGAAGGGGATAATTAGCTTTGATAATTAGCCAGAGAGATGACTGAGGCTGTTGGCTGGGGCCTGATTAGGGAGTTAGAGGAGTGTACAGTGGGCTCTGGAGGTGAGGAAGGCCAGGGACTCTAGTCCTTCGAGTCAGATTAGGGGGAGAGCCCCAATGTGAGCACTTTGTGCTAGGCGCTGAGCAAGTGGTGGCTTTTGTGGCAGTGGGGATATGGTGGGTTTTCTCTTTCTGTACCTAAAATGCCTGCTTCCCTTCTCCAGGAGGTAGGAATATCTTGGAATAGAGAGCCACCCTGTGGAGCCATTGATGTAAATGGGAGTGGTTTTGAAGCGAGCCTCATCCTTATTCTTGGCTCCTTATCAAAGATGCTGAGCTGAGGTTTCCAGGTTGCGGGGGGCAGGGGGGTGGGCGTTATTCTACGTGGTTGGTGCTATGGGAAGGAGATTCAAGTTAGTGGGTAAAGAAAACATCCAAGGAGTTGGCTGCCTGGAGGCTTTATGCTTTAGTACTGTGTGAGTTTCCTAAGTATGAAGCTGCTTGGTGTCCACACGGTCTTGTGCCTGGGCCATGGGGACACGTCTGCAAGGACGGGCTGCTGTTAAAGGGACAAGCAGCAGGCCCTTTGGAGCATTCAAAGTTGGTAGGGCCAAACTGGATCTCTGCAAGGAGGACCCCAGCCAGACTGTTACATACCTGGGATGACCCCCTATCTAGCCCCAAACAGCCAATTATTATCTAGTATTATGGCTTGAGCTGGTATGAAACAGTGTGGTGAGCTGTGAAGGCTCTTGATTTATGTTGTTTTTGGTCTCTCGAAAGATTCTTCTATCTTCCTCCTTTGGAAAACATCTTCTTTCCTTTGGGAAACTCTTTATCAGAACCGTGTGGTCAGGTAAGGCTGTTAATCTTTGTGACCCACCTCTTCCCTTCCCAATTAGGGCTGGTCATATGACCTGGACTAGCTATTCATAGTGCCTCCTCCGTCTGCACTGTGACTGTCCCGGGGATTGGTATGTGACAGAGGGAGGACCAAAGTCCTGCCCTGGAATTCCATACCGTTTGAGAGGAAGAATTGTTTATGCTGGGATTGATGTGTTTAGGGGCTACCAGTGGCCATCAGACTCATCCTTCCCTGAGAATGCATCTTCATCTAGAGAGGAAAGCAGAGCCTGCAGCCTGAGAGAGGGCCTGGCATGTTGCTTGAGCCTCTGGACTCAGTTGTCCTTTTATTTTTGTCATCATTTTCCATGATGGGGCCCAGCAAACTTAGTTTTTCCCTTAGATGAGTCTGAATTCAGTTTTGGTGCCTCAAAAAAAAAAAAGAGTCCTGACTAATAGAAAACAGCTTCCAATTGATCTAACTCTTTGCTTCCAAATAGCTAATATCACGTCCAGGGAAGATGCTTCATTGCTGGGACCCTGTGCGGAACACTGTGCTTCACACACATTGGGTGCTCACTTCATGTTTCTTATGTGGGTAACGGCACCCTCACCATCTACTGCCAACCTATGGGAGGAGGGTAGAGACCTGAGCCTGGGTCTCCCAGGCTGCCTCTTGGTGTCAGTTAATCTTGTCATCCGTGCATGCATTTTTCATCTCCTTCCTCTGCTTCTGCAGAGATAAATACAATCTGTCAGTCTCGCTTTGCAGGGGACTTGCCAAACATGTCAGTGATGGGGAGTTTATCAGTCTACCTTAAGCTCCTGTCTTCCATATGTAGACAGGGAACCATACTCCTGTGGCACAATGCTGTTTGCAGCTGTGAGTCTGACTATTTCCCTCTGAAATCGGGCTGTCCCCTGGTGCCCAGCTTGAGCTGGTGCTGAATTTATTGTCCCTAAAACATCAGGGCAGTGTTAGAGGTTCCTTGCCCACTGCTTCTTTCCCAGGCTGCTTGTGCCAGCTGCAGGGCCCTTGTGAGGCTGTTAGGTGTCTCTCTGTGGCAGATTCGTTGTTCCATATTTTTAATTACTTACTTTTACAGATCTTAGAATAAATCAAATTATCCATCTGTTATGCTACATTATGCCACTGCAGTTCATGCAGTTCTTTCTCACTGTGTGATATTTGTTAACTTGACCTTGCCCTCTTACAGTGTTCGTGCTCCTCTGTGTGGCTCTATGCCACCTTCTCAATGGATCCCTATAGGGCATGTCAGTCTATTAGGGCCCCTGACAGAGCTGACTGTGGGTAGCTCTTAGGTGGAACAGAGGTTGGTGGAGCTTGGAGTATTGCAGAAGGAGGAGAGTGGCCAAGGAACCACCTCTGATGCTATGCTGACCTGACATTGGTTTGGAAAGTTGGATTGTTATTAGGGTTCCAGAAATGAAAGCAGAAGTTGTAGCCTAGGTTTCTGGTCTTTAGCCAGAGGGCTGTTTTCAAGGTCAGCCAGGTGAGGTTGGGCTGAAAGGACATGACAGTAGCCACCTGCAGACATGTCTGTGACTGCCTCGCCATGGCTGGCAAGTGGTGCCTAACATTAGGATTGAGTCAGGGCTGATCTCAGACACAGCACAAATGGAAGTTACCTATTAGAGATTGATTTCAGGAACCATGTGGAGGACCCTGGTTCCCCAATTTTTTTTTCTCCTGCTGCCTAAAATTCTGTTAATACTGTTGGGAATTAATTTCTTGGTTTTTAAATACATCTCTTACCCCTCTTTGTGAGCAAATACAGACACTCCCAGAAGGGGTACCCCAGGGGTCATCGAACACCTCTACTATATCCTTTTTCTCAAGCAGTTGGGAATGCGTGGCGATGGGGACACACAGGGAGTTGGTTAAGGAGTCAAACTAGAGGAGGAAGGGAAAAGAAGACAAAATTTAGAACATTAACTGGGGTCTGCCCTGTGTGAGCTCTTGGAGTGGGTAAGCTGCTCAGAAAGGGAGGGAGGTCGTGTGTCCAACCCATCCACACACCTGCTTGTGGGGCTGGACCATCTAGGCCTCAGTGTCCCAGCAGCGAAGTGACACCAAGCCAGCCTCATCCTTTTAGGCAGCTCCTACTAATTGAGTACTGGGCACTGGGCTAGACCATCTAGAGAGTGAGGTTACAGGTGAACAGGCAGCAAGGCATAGTCCATGTCCTCGAGGGTGGTGACGGTTTAGTAGGAGAAACAGACTTTGACCAAGTCTGTTGAGTGTTATGAAGGGGAAAGGGGTCCCAGAAATGCATAGCAGGGGCCCTGTGTTGGTCAGGTGGTCAGTGAAGGTTTCTCTGAGGAGATGGTTGGAGAGAGACCTGGAGGAATAGGAACTAGCCTGATGAAGTTGGGCCCAGGGATGGGGAGTGGTGGGGAGAGGACACTCCAGGCAAGAGACAGTAGCGAACATTGAACGTTTGAGTTGAGAAATTCGTTGCAGGAGGAGGTCCATTTTTTGGTCCTTACATGGGATCATTTTCAGCAGATTCCTGAATGGAAGCACTGAAGCTACTTTACTGATTCCTCGGTGCCTGGGAGACGACCTGTATGTAGCTAGATAGGCTTCTGTGTGGAGGCACTTTGGTCAGAGACTCTGTGTTCTACTGCTTCATCCTCCAAGGTACCACAGCCCAGGGCTGGGTCTGCTACCCTGGGTTGAGGACTCCTTCCCCTGCCCACCCACCCACCTCTGGCCCAAGCCCACATAAATGGTCTTCTGACTTGCATATGGGCCCAGGTTGGAGCTCATTATAGCCTTGTGGCTGGGCCCTCCATTTTTCCTTCCAGGTAAGACCTGGCAGGCATCAAAGACTGCCAGGAACACCCCACAGGCCTTCTCCTTTAATGATCTTGCTCCTGCCCTCAGTCTGCATGGCCTCCTTAGCCAAGCTTTTCTCACCAGAGCCTCTGGTGACTTTTCACAAGCTTTTCCTCATTCCAACAAGCAGGATTCAGTGACTAATTGCTGGTATTTTTTTCCTCAAGACTATTTATATAGACTGTCATGTTGGGGGTGGGGGAGAGCAGGCTTAGGCTTAGGGGGAGTGATGTTTCCTGCTACTGCCATCATTAGACGGAGGCCCATGTGGCATTGATAGCCGCGCTTTGTCTTTATTCTTGTATTTTTTGTCGTTTCGACATTTGGTTCTTTGAACATCTAACATCCCTCTTATGCTTCTCATCTCCTACAGAAGATTGTTGTATTTTGTCCCCACTGAAGCTGCGTTTTTCTTTTGTCGGATTTCTCACTTTCTTCTTTATTGTATTTTGATCAGTGTGGCCATGTAGGTCTGGGTTTTATTGGGAGCTTTTCATCTTCTTGGCAGTGGCCCTCGGGGCCTGGGTCTTCTTGCAAAAGCTGGGCTCTGCCTTAGGCCCCTGAAGCAGGCCTTTCCTGGCCAGGGCTGGACAGCCCAGCCTGTCATCTGTCCATGGACACTCTAGCCTAGTAGTTCGCAAATTTAAGCATGTGTCAGAGCACCTGGAAGGCTTCTTAAAATACAGATTGCCAGGACCCTTCCCTCAAGTTTCTGATTCACTAAGTCTAGGTTGGGGCCTAAGAATTTTTACTTCACACTAGTTCCCAGGTGATGCTGGTACTGCTGGTCCAGAGACCAATTTTGAAAACCACTGTATTAGTATAATTCCTTCTTTACCTTGAGCCAGTGTCCAGGGTCCTAGGGACAGGAGAATAGTGCGGGACCAGGTTCCTTCTTCTTCATACTGGGTCCAGCTCTCCGAAACTAAATGATGGCAGATGTTGGCAGTGGCATCATAATATTTAAACACTTTTAAAAGCAAGTGCTTTCACTTGCCCTGTATCATTTGATACTCAAAGCAGTTCCCTTGGTTAAGTAGGACAGCTTTTTGACAGATAATAGAAGTAAAGTTCAAATAAGTTAAGGACTCTTTCATAGCCATTCAGCTGGTAGTTTGTGGTATAGCCCCAGTGGAATCCAGGTCTCTTAGCTCCTATTGAGCTTTCAGGCCTCTGCCACTTACTAGTTATGTGACCTTGGGAAAAAACTACTTAACTCTCCATGACTCAGTTTATTGATTTGTAAAATGGGGGTGATAATAGTATTTGCCCCATAGAGTTGTTGTGAGGATTATGTGACTTAACATTTGGAAGGCACTTAAGAACTATTAAATGGTGGAAACCCAGAATCCATTCTCCTAATGACTGTGCAGTGCTGCCCTTAGTTTTGCATTTCTATTGTCACAAGAGGCCCAGGAGAATGTACCACTACTCAACAGACAGCATTATCTTGGACAGTCAGGACAGGGCTCACTCACTTTGGAAAGGTCCTTCTCTTTATGGTCTGCACTGAGGGAACTGTGGGTGGCGTGTGCATCTAGGAGTTCAAGGTAGAGCTGTAGCTGCTGGGCTGGGTCAGTGTGTGAAGTCTAAGACCAGGAAGGCAAGGCAGCCAGGTCATCAGGTCACTCCTCAGGAGCTGCTGCAGTTGAGGCCCTTGAGAACTCAGCCCTGGAGTGGCCCTTCAGGGGTTAGTCTGCAAGGAGGAGAAGCTCAGTCTGCCCTTTCAGTATTTTTCTGTCTTCCTGTCTCTCCTCCACCTTCTGACAGGGGCGTGTATAGAACTAGCTGAGGTTTTAAGTAGAGGGCTGGTCCTGATAATGCTAATAGTATGCAACCTATTGAACATTATGTGCCAGGCACAGTTACATTGGATACCTTATTTAATCCTCCCAACGAAATAATTCTCATTTTACAGATGAAGAAGTTTGGGCAAAGATAGTTTAATTATGGTTATACAGAAAGGAGATCCAAGATTCAAACTCAGGTCTGTCTGGCTCCAGAGCCCGTGGTCTTTACCTTTGTGAGGCTGCCTCCTTGTATTCTACCGTGATGTTTCTCTCTGGGGTGTCATTTTCCCCCTCCCATGGGTGCCTAACCTTGACCTGTTCCCAGTATCCTTTGCTCCTTAGCTTAGTGTCCAGGGTCCAGGACTGTGCAAGTTTTTTATTCACCTTTGTATTTTCTTAGAACTTAACACAAAATCTTATACAGAGGGTGACCATATGTTCTGTTTATGCCTCTTGTCCCAGGGCAGTAATTAATAGTGCTTTTTTTCCACTCTTAAAAGTGTCCCAGTTTGGACAATAAATTATGTGGTCACCCTACCTACACATGACTGGTTCTCCCAACCCAGGGACAGTGGCATTTTAATAGGGGACCCTGAAAGACAGAATTATCTTTAAGACTCAAAGAAACAAACCCCAGGTGGTAAAATTTTAAGCACTTTTATAGCCCATTGGGCATGAGGATTTAGACAAAGTTTCTGCTCAGCACCCCACAAACCTACCACAAAGGACTATTTCTAAGACCAGACTTGAGGTCTGTGAGGGTCACAAAGCCAATCAGATTTATCAAGACAAGAGTCCCACTGTGGCTTCATAGAAGTGTCTGACAAGCCAGGCCAGAAAAGGGGAGGAAGTGTAAAAAGCTTACACTTTCCCACTTCTCCCAGGCAAAAGAGCCCCAGCCTAGAATTTGGCTGTCCACAAACCCCTTAGCCTTCCTGCAGGAAAGAGCTAACTGGGGTTGGTCTGTTCCACTGTACTGAACTCAAGCCCTGGTGGGAGCCTGGGCTCTGTGTCCCAGTGCTTTTTTGTCTCAGGTTCTGCTCATCTCTGGCTCTACCCCTGTACCCTGGACATGGGGCCATGCCCAACCACAGCCTTGGTATGTTCAAGTCACATTCCAGACTGTGCCTTTGCCCCATTTGCAGGCAGCTGAAAACTGCTGTGCATATGTCAGTTCACACTTGAACTGGTTTAATGTTTTTTTCTTTTAAGTTGCAATCTAAAATTCAGCCAGACAGGCTTTAATGAGCACTAAATCGTCAAGCCTTTTGTTTCCCTTCCTATTCAAACCATAGAGATTTTGTGTTTGATTCAGCAACAATTGCTGAATCTTAAACAAACCATTTACATTTTGACATTAACTATTTTATGAGTGTAACTTTTTCATTGGCATTAGAATGATCGCAACAGAAGGCCTTTTAATGACTTATTAGTAAAAGAGTTAAAAGGGTCTGTGGAAGGTGATTTTTAACATTTTCTTTGAAGAAAATAAAAGTAGATTTTTATCTGAATTCACTTGGGCAATACATGCAGACTTTTAGCCTTTCTCCTCCTAGCTGAGTGACTTTTGATCTTGTTGAGGTCATTCTTCCTGGACACCCTCCTGGTCAAGCCCTCCATTTTTCAGATTACACCTAATATTGAAGCCACCCTCTTGCACAGTTACTTGTCTAATAGAGTGCCTCTCTGCATGTTTCTGTCAGCTGTTAATTTTGTCTAATAGGGACAGGAACTATTTTCATTCTTTGCTCTGGCCTTAAGATGCTTAGCTGAAGACCCTGTGCACTCTGGGCCCAATCAGCATTTGTCGACCAGCTGACTGGATAAAGAGCCTCAGACAAATAGCATGCTCACAAACGAAACCATCCATCATTCTGTCTCCAGAAGCTGTGAGTAATTGGGGGTTTTCTCCAGTGTTTGAAGATCTCCACAGAATGGGAAGTCTTCACTTTCCTTTTAGGCCCCCATTCCAGTGTCTGATGAGTCAGGTGTAAAGGCTTTGGGCAAGACCAGGCCTCCCAGGTTTGTTTCTGCATCAGGGAAGCTCTGTGTCCTTCTTAACCTGGAGGAGACCTGGTGAGCCCTGAGCCTGGCTGGGGAGTCAGCAGACCCCACTCTGTTCGATTTTCTCCTCTGTTACAATGTGACAGAAGTGGCTAGGAGCAGGAAACCCATGCTCACTCAAGCCATGAGATAAGCCACATGAAATGGCGCTGGCCAAGGAGGCCATGTTGACCCATCCCCATGGAAAACCAGGAGCCTGGGTGCTGTTCTTGTATCTCAGAACTAGAACTAATTGTTCGCAAAGATCTTTCCAAATACCAATGATGCAAACTATTTGGATGGTTCACCGTATTGTTCACCATATTTAAACTGTCAGAAACCTTAAATATCTAAGCAGAACCCTAGCAAACAAAGGATATTTTGGGGACTTGTTATGTATGTTGCACAGCAGAGAGACTTGTAGTCTATACTACTTCCAAATCCTGCAAATGAAGCATTTCAGTGTTGTCATTTTCTGCTATAGACCATCCCACGGTTGTTGCCTTTCCTTTTGCTATTGAGAGATGGCTCATTCGTAAACATTTCTACAGTTGTGTAGCAAAAGCAAAATAGGCCTTGCTTGATTCCATTGGCTCTGATTGAGGAGATGAGGAGGTTGGAAGGAAAAGTGAGTGATTTCCTAGCACACGTCTCAGAACTCCTGAGAGCAAGATTTGAGTGAGTAAGGAAGCTCCTTCCTGAGCCACTAAAGGCCTATTGAGAAGGTGTATTGCCTACAGCTTGGAACAAGGATTGGCCAGGTGATTTCCCTGGGGCCCTCATACCCTGCTGGACCAGCCTGCTCTGCTCTCCCTCAGCCTTTGGCACCTAGGGGGATAGTTTTACCTCTAGCTAGTATAGAGGACCCAAACTAACACCCTCTTTGTGTTCTCTAATAAACTTGATAAATCTCACTGTGAAAAATCTCCCATACATTTTAGCCTGAATTTTCTTCTGCTTAACCTTGTTGACCCCACCTTGCTTCCCTCAAACTGTCTGAGACAATTACTGGGAGATGTTTGTTGAATAATTATAGGCCACAGATAATTTCTCTTTAGCGCTCTGTCTTCCGTGTTCCCCACTCTGTGGCCTCCCTTTAGCCAGTTCTAATTAGCTTCTTTGATCCTTCCTTCCTGTCTCTCCCTCTAGCTTGTTAATTACATTTCTCCCCCATGAATTCTTCCTGTACTGGCTTTGCCTATCTAGCCAGAGGAGCTGAGAATGAGAATGTAGGGCCACTCAGTGGGAGATGGTACATTCTTCTTTGTCCCCTACCACAGGTAACCCCTCGCACTTGTGAGAAGCCTGAAAACCCAGGCACTCTGCCTTTCTTAGCAGAAAGGTAAAAATAGTAATTTTCATTAAAGAGTATAATGTGTTACGATAAAAACAACTATTATTTGAATGCTTGGTGTTTGTCAGGAAGTCTGCTAATCTCTATATATTATCACACTTCATCCCCACAACAATCTCATGAGATAAATATTATTAATCCCATTTTATAGATGAAGAAACTGAGGTCCAAAGAAGTTTAGTAACATATTGCAGTCATACAGCTTGAAAATGCTGGAACTAGGACTTGAACTCAGGTCTCTCTGACTCCAGAGCAGCTCTTACTCAGTAGTTTGCTTACTGAGTTTGGACTTTACGGTAAAACAAAAGTCCAGATCACTGGCTCCTAGCCCACCAAAAAACAGACACACCCTGGGGTAAGATGTCAGCTATTTACCCTCAGTGTAGAAGAGGCTTTTTTTGTTTAACATCTTTATTGGAGTATAATTGCTTTACAATGTTGTGTTAGTTTCTGCTGTATAACAAAGTGAATCAGCTATACATAAACATATATCCCCATATATCCTCCCTCTTGTGTCTCCCTCCCACCCTCCCTATCCCACCCCTCTAGGTGGTCACAAAGCACTGAGCTGATCTCCCCATAGGATGCAGCTGCTTCCCGCTAGCCATCTGTTTTACATTTGGCAGTGTATATATGTCCATGCCACTCTCTCACTTTGTCCCAGCTTACCCTTCCCCCTCCCCATGTCCTCAAGTCCATTTTCTACTTCTGCGTCTTTATTCCTGTCCTGCCCCTAGGTTCTTCAGAACCAGTTTTTTTTTTTTTTTAAGATTCCATATATATGTGTTAGCATACGGTATTTGTTTTTCTCTTTCTGACTTACTTCACTCTGTATGACAGTCAGAAGAGGCTTTTTGAATTGAGATTATAAAACTTGGTGCAGAAGCAAGTTGGTGTGGTGCTATAGGTCTTTTGGGAAACCTCCTTCTGCAGAAAACAAGACTCTCATCAATTCTTGAATTGCTTTAATTCTTAACTCACTTTTCTGACAGTTTTATCTCTCAAAAGATTAAGGAAAAGGGCTTCACTGAAAATGTATTCTGAGCATCACGAAGGATTTGTTTGGTGAAGTGAAGGTGTTGGAAACTTTAGCAGAAAGTGGCTGTGTTTGGAGAAGCCAAGGGAAATGCAGAACTCTGAGTTTTGGAGAAAGCAGATTTTAGAAGGTCCAGGAAAAAGTAGATATGTTGTTTGGGCAAGAACTTTGAAGGGAAGGATGACTCATAGTCTGAACAATGAAATGCGCTTAAGATAGTCACAAGTGATTACTGCAAGGAACAGAGAGGAGACACCTAAACAGACCAACAAGGCCGCATGGGGAGCTCTTAGAGTTGAGCTTTTGTCTGAGAGATGATAAAGGGGCCTATAACTGAGGACAAAGGTGTAGATCTCTGAGAACACTGTCAGGAATACTAGGTGGGTGGAACCTGGGATGCTTAGAACAAAGAACCTGCCTGAGCAGTTACTGTTCAGAGTGAGAGGAATGGCAGGGAAGGCCTTGGGCCCGCTGCTGCAATCAGATGATTCAGTGTAGCAGATGACAGGGTATCACCATCCTCTCTTCTATTTTGCCTCTAACTTCTCTTTTAATAAGAATGGCCTTCCCTCCAGAAAGAGTAAAACAAACATGGCTAAGAAGAACTTCAGCCCAAAAGTGTGAGGAAGGAGAAGAGCCACTTGCTTCTTAAAATTAGTTAGGGTCTGAAACATCAAATGAAAACTTAATGATATCATCATGAGACCTGTGCATGTGAATGTTTAAGCATCACTGAGAGAGGAGTAAGGAGGCAGGATGGTAACTGTTTTGCTTTTCAAAATAACAAGGCAAGTTATTGAGACTTCATTTATGGGCATTTCTAAAGAGAGGTGATCTCTTGGAGCTAGTGTGGGTTCCATGAAAATAGACTGATTTAAAGCTTAATATCCCTTCCTTCCTCCTGCCCTTCCTTCTACAGAATAGTACAACCATCTTGCGCGTACCACTTGATGGCTTTTTTGAAGTGAACATACCCATGTAACTACCACCCAAGTCAAGAAATAGGGTTTTAACAGCACCCCAGAAGACTCTCATGCTCCCTCCTAATTCTAATTTCTTTTTTCAGGAAGATTTGCCAACCTAGGAGATTAGACCGCTGTTATAGACAAAGAGGGAATCTGCATTTCAGAAGCATTTGTCAGACTCTCATGATAATCAAATAGATCAGATAGAGAAATTGATGATCAAGTAGGTACAAATCCGCATGTCTTTAACAATCAGACCTAATAAAGGTTTGTTTATAAGTGGTTAAGTGTCAGCAGAGCCTTCACTGTAGTGATGTGCCAAAGAGATCATGTCAGACTCTGCCTGTCCAACCTGCATTCAGGTTCTCATGTGAGGGCATGGGGGCAGATGACACAGATTCGGAAGGGATAACCAACATGTTAGACAGAATGAAGATCCAGAAGAATAGTGACAGGCTAGGACGAAGGGCCCAGGTAGCAAAGCAACATTTAAAATTTTGTTATTATTCGATTTTTAATTTTATAAATTACCCATATTTGTGGTTTGGTTTTGTTTTGTTTTTTTAAAAAGTCTTACCACACAGGAACAAAAGTATGGTGTCAGTCCACCGAATCATTTGTAACTTGTTTTTTACCTTCTCTACTTGTATTCAGGGCCATTTTGGAGAACACTTGACTCATCAGAGGGTGATATGAACAGCCTGCAGGGATTTGACCTAGGCAGGCCCACTGTTGAGTCAGTTTTGTGACACTACTGCCAAAAACCTAGATGTGCCTCAGGTATTAGGGGCAGATGACCTTGGGTCAGCGTGGCTGGGCCCACTGAACTCTGGAGGAGTTGGCCCAGGGGGAGTCCTGTGGATAGGTGTGAATACCACCTCTGCAGGGATTTGTCAGTATGTGGGGCAGTGTCCCATAGAGCATTGTCAAGAAGGCAAAGGATTTCAGGAGTCACATGAAGAATGACTGCTGGATCCCATGAGGCTAGATTTGTGAGAGGGGATCTTTCTCTGGGCATTTGGCTTCTAAGGTTCAGAAGGGCTGACCTGTCAGGGCAGGTTCAGGTGACTCTACTTTGAGAGGGCAGATTCGGACCAGTGGATATAAGCTACATGAAAGCAGATTTTAGCTCGGTAACAGAAGACGTTTTTCTAGCAATTGGAAGAGTTTAAAGCTAACGTAAGGATGAGTCTCCCTACTGCTGTAATCTTCAACCTTGCAGCCAGTTATCAGACATGCTGTCTGGATAAAAGGTTGGGCATTGGATCTAGTTATCCCAAATGCTGGTTCTCAGATCAGTGCCAGGCCTCCTGGTAAGGCTCATGTGAAGCATTTGTGAAAAATCAGGTGTTTGAGCCCTATCTTCTGAGGCTGTGATTCAGTATGTGTAGGGTAAGGGTTAGAATCTGTTAGAATTTTCAGAAAGTGCCCGAAGTGCTCCTTGGAGAAATGGCTTATTCCACAGCAGGTGCAGGAAAAGTACTATATCTTGTACAAGAATATCTTGTGCCAAAAAGTATGGAGGTGCTCAAAGAATGATGGAAATGTGTCAAAAAGACACAGAAACCAACATGAAAAGGCTCTATTTTTTTTTTCAGATTTAATCAGGTATATTTTACATAATCATAGAACTGGATTATAACCCATAGATTAAATAAGAATCCATACTGATATAAATGAATGAATAAGTGAGGAAGAAGGAAAACTTCTTTTAGGTAGAGTGCCAACAAATACAGATAGAAGCAATGATGGAGTTTGAATATCATCCTTTGACAAACATCATGGTATTAATTATTTTAAATAAGAATTACTGATGAATGCCAGAACTAATGGGTGAAAGTTTGGTGAGGAACAGGCTGTCTTCATATCTTAAAGAGTCTCCTCACAAAATATTTATCAATTCAAAAGGGACAAATAATATCTTTATAGTGGAGAAATCTGGCAGACACCACCATGATCAAGTAATCAAAGTGAACACAGCTACTTGTGAGCCTGAATGACATCATGTGCCTCCTGATATGATGCACCGAGAAAGACAAGACATTGCTTTTGTGGCATTCTTGCCAACCTACACTACCTCAGTCTAATCAGGAAAAAACATCAAGTTCAGGCTGAGGGACGTTCTACAACTGGCCTGTACTCTTCAAAACTGTCAATGTAAAAAGAAACCAAAAAACAAAAAAAAACTGTCAATGTAGTGAAAGACAAAGACAGGCTAAGGAAGGGTGTGTCAAGGTTAAAGGAGATTCAAAGACATGCTTCTCAATTCATCATGTAAGTCCTGGATTGGACCTTGGACCAAAATTATTTTTCTAAAAAGGATATTATTGGGACAGTTGGCAAAATCTGAATATCTATAGATCATGTATCAGTGTTAATTTCCTGATTTTGATAACTGTGCTGTGGTTATGTTCTTAGGAAATACACACTTGATACATTTAAGGTAAAGTGGCATCAGATCTGCAACTTACTCTCAAATATTTCAGAAAAAATGTATAAACATACAGAGAGAAAATGAGAAAACGAATGTAGTAAAATGTTAACAGGTGACTCTTGATAGGAGTCTTTTTTTATTTTGCAACTTTTCTGTAGGTTATTTTTCTGTATAATTCTCTGTAGTAGTTTTTAAGTGCCCAGTCTGAAATGATTTAAGGGAGGGGGGAAATGCCCAAGGTGATTATGATGCAGAGCTATGTTTGAGAGCTACCAGATGTCAAGAAGATTCTTCAGTGCCCCTTCCTCTGCGGCCCCTTTGTCTCTCCAGAGGTAGGAAGATTATCATTCTGTGTGTTTGTGTCTGGAAAGAGGTTCTAGAGATACTGTTGTGAGCTTTATCATTGTGGTGAACTGTGGGTGTCCCACATTTGCTTAAATGACTGGCATCTGGTTGGGGACTGTATTTGAATGGGTCCAGTGATTCTCCTTCTTTTCTCCAGTGTTCAGATAGAACTTCTGAGGGGCCTAATGTGGTTCCCACCACAGCTAGGTGGTATGAAGCTTGTAACAGGCTGGATGTTTTGTTTCTCCTGGGGGCTTCACTTTCATGTGGAAGAGTTGTACTTGGCATTTATTTTTTTGGTGAACCTATTCTGTTTTTATTTAAGTTGGTAACTGTCCACATCTTGATTAACATATGCTTAACCCTATTAATCCCTAGATGGCAGGCTACTATAGATCCCTAATGAACCTATTTCAGGAGTACACATCCTGCAAGTCCTTGTGTTTCACAGGTGATGAAGGCCACACGCTAGGGCACAAATAAGATGAGGCCATCGGAGAAGGAATCTTTCTCTCTGGGCAAGAAGATGAGCATGCACAGTGTCACCAGTCAGGATCACAAATGATTAAGCCTGTGGTGTGCCCCCTTTCCCTACTGCACAGCATCTTCGCAGAGAGCATTTCAGAACAATGGTAGCTTTTTCTTCTGTTATGAAGACAGAAGAAATAATAATTGTCCTACTTAGAAATATTGCAGGGACTCATGAGAGGGCACATACCCCATGTGTCTCATGTCCCCAGTGTGCCGTGGACAAGCCAGATATCTAGGTTTGGACTGAAACTCCGGATGACACAGGCTCTGCACCAGGGGTTTCACCTTAGTATTTCCTCAGCCCCCGTCGAACCGGTCAACCTAATCCTTATTTCCCGTCCTGAAACTCTGCCTTTTTGTTTTTCTCCTTTTCCACTGATTCAAACTCCCTTTTTAGCCCTTGTTGTTTTGATTCACCTGTGCACAGGATTTCTGTGCATTTCCTGTTTCTGTGCACACACCCTGGTGCCAGCAGTGCCTGCTTCATGGCCCTGTGCATTACAGAGGACCCCACACTGAAAAGGGCCTGTGTTTGATTTAATGCTCTGCCCTCACCATCTTGAAATTCCTAATAGCTTTAAGAACAACTAAATGTTCACATTTTCATGAACATTATGTAGTGAGTCCTGAGTGACAGGGAAGGAGGAGGGCAGCTTCTGAATCTGAAGTGGGCAGCATTCTCATGAGCCCCCCGGCCACCCTGAGATCAGCTCCACCACCTCCTCAATGCCGCCTAGACACTTGCTCAGCTTGGTTAGCTGAAATATGACCTCTGACCCTTGGCATATTGCCCACATCAGTCACCCTGACCCAGAGCGTTTGGTTTCTGCAAATGCAATCACTTCCATTTCTGCGTGCACCCCGCCAGCCCCCCGCCTTCAAGATTAACAGAGTAGCAGCTGCTGCCATCCCTCTGCACACAGACAGCTGACTCGCCTGCTGATTGTGAACATCCCAGTAATCCAAGTGCTAATGGTATTTATTCAGTCCAGCCAGCTTAGCCCTGAACAAGGTTTATTCTCATTTATCTCATTGGAGACGAGCTACGTCCTTAATATCCTTCTGTTGACTTTGAGCACACCAGCGCCACTGATGTCGCTGAGAGGCGTGCCAGGCCCCTGCCCTTCCAACTCACTCACATCCCCAGCTGTCAGGACACCCATCTTCCAGCCAGCAAGACACCCCTACCCCCACCCTCAGGCGTGGGCCACAGCTCCGGTCCTGAGTCTATAGGCTAGGAGGGGGATGAGGCCAGCATACATGTGCCTGGGGCATCTGGGGTGAATAAAAGCAGTGTTCTCAAGGATATGGTCTGGCCTCTTTGTGTAGCAAACCCACTATAATTATAATCTTTCAGTCACAATGTATTGTCTAGCATTTTGGCACTCATTAGCTATTCTATCTTTAACTCAAGGTAGTTTTAGCTCTGCCTCACAGGTGAAGAAACTGAAGTGAAGGGTCTTGCCCAAGGTCATCAGCCATTGTTTACAGGATTCTCACCAAGAGTTCTCCAGACTTTCACCCTGGCACATTCTGTAGACCTCACTCTGAGCTATTTTGGGCATTTCTTCCCCCAAAACATAGCAGTGAGCATTCAGAGCCCAAGGCTGAGCTGCCTGGAGAGAGAGGGGTTCTGAGAGCATGTTGGTGTCTGCCCCTCTAGGGCAGATTGCTCAAGAAAAGCCCTTCTCTGCTGTCCCTGCCTGGATGGACTGAGTGCCATCTGGAAATGCTAGCCTGGTTTTTCCTACCCTCCTGATGTGTTTCCTCAGCCTCTTTGACTGGGTGGTGCTAAAAGCCTTTTTTCGGAAGGGTATTGTATGGAACCCCTGATGTGTCCGTGGAGCCACTGAAGCCCTGAAGCCTGGGGTAGAGCTCAGAGTTACGTGAGTTCCCTCATTTACGCCAGTCAGGGTGTGGGCCCAGGGCTGCTAAGGCTGCACTTGGCCCCACTCAGCCATAGGCCCACATTTGGCCCATGGTCCTGCTCTACTTACCCAAGTTTTCAGGACTCTGCTGCAGGTGAAAAAGTAAATTCATTGCCTTATGAAAGTGATTTTCGCAAGTGGCAAAAGGCACCAGGCTTTCCCTTTTTCTCTCTGGTTTACTTCTCCTGTGTTTGAGTTCTATTCTTTCCTGCTCTAAATGGCTTCCCTCCATGGGGATGGTTTGGGTTGGGATGGGACCTGGCTGCTATTGGCATGGCTATAGGTGCTTCTGGCTTACAGCAACCTACCTACCTTGTGAAGAAGAGAACTTCTCTGTCCTGACTCCAGTGTAGAAGACTGAAAAGCTCTGATTGCCAGTCCTCGGCAACCAACGGAGGGCCTGGTGGGGGGCAGATATGATGAGCCAGTATTGGGCCATAAGCCCTCCCTGCGGGGTTGGGACCTGCCCCCTCAGGACCACAAGGAGTGGAAGAGGCAGCCATCAGTGGAAGGGAAGAAAGGGGTGTCAGTGCCTGGTGAGGAAGAAAGGATGCTGGGCAGATACCGACACACACCACGTAACAGTCGGCCTGACCTGGGAATCGTGAGCTATGCCTGGCTCAGAGTGTCCCTCCAGCTCATCTCCCACCCTGGGGTCACTGTCCTGAGGCAGGCCCTTCTCCTGGGCCCTCTCTTGTGTCTGTATGCCCTAGAAGTGCTTGTTTCCAACTCCCCATTTTGCCTTGCGTGTGTCGAGGAAGGAGAAGCAGGAGCAGGTTCTGCTTGCTGGGCAGGGTATGGGTCCTGTGTCTCCTCATCCTCAGGCGCAGCCTGACCTGCCCTTGTGTCAGGAGTCAGCTGCACTCCTCAGCCCCGTTTTCTATGATTCTTCAGGGCAGCCTTCCACTGAAAGGTCTGCTTGCCTCTCTGTACATGCTCATGCTGTTCCCTGAGCACATGCCTGTCTTCTGGTGCACAGGCTGTCTTCCTCACTTGTACTCCAGTCTTCTGCAGTCTCTCTTCTTCCAGGCAGCCCTCCTGGCTCTTCCAGACCAGACATTCTTTCTCTGAACCCCCACAGACCTTAGGTTCAGAGCCACCTGGTACAGCCTAAAAATTACATAGCCGTTCATTTATTCACTCTGAAACCTGTAAGTAGAATACGGTGGTGTGGTGTCTCTCCTATGTGTGGAGCCTGGCTTGTTGAGTGTTGAGTGGCAGAGAACAGGCTGAGTGTCCCCAAGGATCTGTTCTGCACGTGGGGCTTCTCTGAGCAACTGCCTGGACAGTGCCTTGCCTCTAGATCTTTCCTAGGACAGTGCTTTCTGGCCCTTTCTAACTCACATTGGGGCTCTGATAGACAAAATGCTGGGGAAGCCATATATCTTCTTGGCTTTTGGCATCTTTTGTTTACTCCCATTGGCTTATTCTTTCTCTGGAGGATCCTAGGAATTTGCCTACACAGTATGTGCCCTCGCCTTTTGCCCCTGGTAGTTTGTTTTCTTGTTTGTGCTGTGGTTCCCTTTGGGGTTTGAGTCTTCTCTCCCCTTCTGCCAGGTGAAACCTGGGTGGGCAGAGTCCCAGTATTATTCATGTCTCTCCCCTCTCCCAATACTGCCCAAGTTAGTGACAGGGCTGCTACTCTGGGAGCTGCTTAGGCTGGGTCTCCTTGGAGGCCCCTCTGCTCCTGAGCTCTGAGCTTGTCTTTCGGGGTTAGCCAGGTGATTGTTTCTGGGTCTTGTTCTCAGCAGATCTGTAGACAAGGATGAAGCTTCACATGACGTCTTTGGAGGGCCTTGTCTGTGCCGCTCTGCAGGCCCACTGGGGATGGGGCTCCTAGGTGCTGTTCCCTGAGGCTGATGAGATGTTGGGCCTCACAGCCCCCCTTCCTTGGGAGACTGTGTTTGACGTTTGTGTGAATTTCTCAGCGTGGTCGACTTCTTTTCCTAGACCCTGCCTGTTGTGGGTGAGTGTTCCTCAGACACATGATGGCAGAGACAGCCCTAATTAACTCACGCTTTGATGAAGTAGCTGCCTTTCTCAAGGTGGGGGAGCAGGGGGCAGGGAAGAGGCTCAGCTCCATAATCCCTGCATTGGCGCCCACCTGCCTATCTGGAGAGGAGCTGTCAGCCTTCTTCCCCAGGGACCCCAGTGCATCTCCAGGCTGCTCCTCAGACACAAGTGAAGTTGCAGTGGGAAAGGCCGGCACCCACCCTGCGCATCCTTTGGCAGAGAAGATGCAGAGGGATGCAGGCGCCTCCCATTTTACAGCAGGAAAACTGGCTCCATGTGCTAAGTCTGCTTCGAACCTTGAAGCTGGGGCCTGGTAGGAGTAGTGGGTGGACCATCAAGGACTCACTTGGGCCCCATTACCGTACCATCCAGCCAGCTTGTATGGGGTGCCTGCTGTGTGCCAGGCCCTCTCCTGTGAGCAGCAGTGTGCTCTCTCTCTTGTTACCTGCCTCCCCTTTTCTCTGGGTTTTGGATCAGGAATCGACTCTCTGATTTGTCTGTACTCTGCCGTACTCTCCAAGATGTTCTGAGGGCCCCCTGCTAAGATTGTGGGTTAGGAGAAACAGGTGCTTTTTGGGTCTCCAGGGTACTTTGTGGTGGCCATGCTAAGATAAGGCAGCCAGGGCCCAGAAGAGACTGGGTGCCCTCTGTGTGCTTGCTGTCTGGGTGAGGGTGACAGCCACTGTCTCACCTCTGGTCCAGCCTCTCCCCTTGCTGCTGGTCTCAGGCTTTTTACATGCCTGCCACCTTTCTTTTCTGAGGCCTCATACGCTGCCGATGAAGGAATCTTGACCTTCTTCGAAGGCCTAACTACACAGATCTCTGCGCTTGGCACTTGCTCCTTAATTCATCATCAGTTTGATCTTAGAAAGTAAGGGGTTCCCAGCCATGTCCCTGTCTGGCACCCTGCCCTAGAGGAGGTCTCACCCTCCAGGACCCCCATCCTTTCATCCATGAGCGCTTTGCCTGAAATATTTGTTTAAAGCTCATCACTCTTTTTTTTTTTTTTTTTGTGGTACACGGGCCTCTCACTGCTGTGGCCTCTTCCGTTAAGGAGCACAGGCCCCGGACGCTCAGGCCCAGCGGGCATGGCTCACGGGCCCAGCTGCTCTGGGGCACGTGGGATCTTCCCGGTCCAGGGCACGAACCCGTGTCCCCTGCATCGGCAGGCGGATTCTCAACCACTGCGCCACCAGGGAAGCCCCAAGCTCATCACTCTTTCTCTAGCCCAGAATGGGGACTGGCGTTCCAGAGGCAGCTCTGGGTTCTTTGTGTTTCAGTGTTGCCCGTTTGTTGGTTGATGCAGTCAGTCATGGTTGTACACATATGTTGCTTCATTCACTCCTTACTGTCCAGGGCCCTACGCCATGGCAGACCCTGTGCTGAGTGCTGAGATACGGGGACAATCATAGTAGCTGCTGTCACATAGTGGAGAGTCCAGCAGGGAGGCAGCTGGGTTAGGATCTACTCAGGGATGCAAAGGCTCCCTGGATGTTGTTCTTTCTGCCTGCCTCCCTCCCATAAGTGTTTACTCTATACTGTCTGTGTGCTCCACCCAGGAGGAGAGAGAGAGGAAGGGGTCCCTGGCCCTGGAGCTACACACCCTGAAGGGAACAGATCGTTAGTGATTCCCCCAGAGTGTGATGCACCTGGGATCATGGAAGGGGGAAGCACGTAAGGCTGGCTTGAGGAACGTGGAGGAAGGCTTTCCATAGGAGGGACACTGAAGTAGCACCTTCAGCATCAGAGGGATCTTAAAATGGTAGCGGTGATTTCCATTCCCAGATCACCCCAGCCCATTGGCTGATAGGGAGTGGACACTGGCCTGGGGCCCTTGGCCCTGTTGTCTGTGCCATAGGCCATTGTACCCAGGTGGACCTACACCAGTTTGTTTTTGTTTCCCCAGATAAGTTCTAGCTTGTCCAGAGTGGGAACACCCGCTGTGCACCTTGTTCCTCCCCAGGGATGGCTGCTGTGGTGGTAGCCCTCTTAACCTGGGTTGGGCCCAGGGGCGTGCCCCCAAGTTGGTGAGTAGGTGTAAAGTCCTGCTTTCCTGTGCTTCCCCCTCCAGCAACCCAAAGGTCCAGGTGGAGGCCATTGAGGGAGGAGCCTTGCAGAAGTTGCTGGTCGTTCTGGCCACGGAGCAGTCTCTCACTGCAAAGAAGAAGGTGCGTTTCTGCTGCCTTTTTCCCGCCCAGACCCCAGCACACCCGTGGAGCCTAAAAGACAAGGGTCCCTTTCCGGGTTGTACACGTCACCCTTGGGGGCCTGAGTGACCATCCGCTGGGTGGCGTAGGGGGAGAGGTCCCCTTCACCTAAAGCAGCACAGCAGTATGTGAGGCGTCTGGAGGCCTGCTCCCACGGTGCAGTCTCAGGTTCAACACCCTGGTTTCCTGCCCTGGGCCTCCGTTTGTCCACTGGGTGGTGTTGAAGGTGTCTGATATCTCTCCTGGCTCTCACAGCCCTGGGTACTGGGGTGAGCTATACCCAAGGGTGGTGGTTGGGGCCGGGAAGAATGGGACCTGGGCTGGGGTAGCTGGGGCACCTCTGGGTGCTTGCCCCAAGGCCTAGTTTCTGTGGCCCCTCACCCATCTGGATCTGTGCCTCCCCAGGTTCTGTTTGCCCTGTGCTCCTTACTGCGACACTTCCCCTATGCCCAGCAGCAGTTCCTGAAGCTGGGGGGACTGCAGGTGCTGAGGAGTCTGGTCCAGGAGAAGGGCATGGAGGTGCTGGCCGTGCGCGTGGTCACTCTGCTCTACGACCTGGTCACTGAGAAGGTGAGTGCCCAGGCCTGTCCTGCCTCCCGTGCACTTTGCTTTGTGTTTGTTTCTGGCCATTTGACCCTCCCCACTCCCCATATCTTCCATCCATTCCCTACATCCTCATAGCTGAGTGTCCTGAGCAAACATGCCAGCCCTGAGCTGGGCTGACAGGAATGCTGTGGAGCCCAGGATTTCTGAGATGTCAGGGCAGATGTCCTGTGGGAAGTGACTGCTGAGCTAAAACCTGAGGGCTGGTGAGGAGTGGGAGGGGAGGAGGGGGCACTGGCAGTGGTCAGGGGTTAGCATGATGAAGGGTCAGTGTGACCAGAAGCCAGAAACAGCCAGGATCAGCCCTTCATGGAATAAAAGGTCATTTGGCTGAAACCTAGGGTGCGGGTGACCAGGAGCAGCTGTGTCTGGGAGCCATCACAGCAGCCAGGAGACTGAGGAGCCAGGGGCTGGAATGATGCTGAATCTTAAGATTCTAGAAACCTGGAGGTGCCTCCTCTGGGAGCTTTGGCTCTGGGCAGGGGCTCAGACTGGCTGCCACTGAAGGACCCAGGGACCCACGGGCTTGCCATCTGGGAGGAGACTTAGTCCCCAGCCCACTTTGGTGTTTTTGAGCCTGAGAAGTGTCTTAATTAAGGAGAGGGTAAAACCAGCCAGGGCTGATTCTTAATTCAGCTGCTGCAGAGAGCATTGGCAGGGTTTTCTCAGCTGCCTCTCTGGGGCCACACTCTCCCTACAGCCAACTGCGGATTAGTGGAGCAGGGCTGGGCAGCCGCTGGAAACCACTTCTGAATGTTGGAGGAAGAGGGGCCCAGCCCTTCCTCCCTGGCCCTCCCCTGCGCACCCCTCCCGCCAGGCCTCAGGCCAAGGATCAGGGTTGTCTGTTGCTGCTTTTCTCTCCACCTGTTGGCTTTTGTGTGTGTGCACTCACTCACTCTGTCTCTCTTGTCCTGTCTTGTCTTTCAGCCTCTCCCTCTCTCTCTCCCCCTCTCCCCCTTTCTCTTCCTCCACCCCTCTAAGCTGCCGAAACCCTGTTTCTCAGAACAGCAGGCAGCCATGTGGTCCTCACGTCCAATTAATAAGGCCAGGGCACAGCTGACATCCTGGGAGTGGGCCAGCAAGCCAGGGGAAGGACATGTACACAGGCTTGGCATTTCCCGGGAGAAACCTATCACTTTGCCCTTGTGACTTGGGTGTCTCTTTGCTGCCCCCAGCCCTGGTGTAGCGGGCACCGTGACTTTGCTTCATCCCTGGAGAGCTACCACTGGCAGTCTCACCAAGGCTGCCCTGGTGAGAGGCAGGCCCCTGAGTCAGCTGGCCCCGGAGCCGACCTTTGAGGCTTTGGGGTGCTGTGAAGATCAGGGAGGGAGTGGCGTCTCTCTGCAAACAGTATGGAGACAGCCATGCTCCTGCAGGTGGAGGACCGTGGAGGAGTTTCAGCCAGAGAGTGTTAGAACAGATGGCAGCCATACTTTACACTTGAGGCAGTCAGGGCTTCTTGTTCTTATGGTTTCTCAGAGAGAATAAAGAGCTAGTCAAACTAGCCAAACCCATCTGGGGATGGGTCCAGAGCTGCCTGAAGGTAGAGGTGTGACAGGTTGCCAACCGGGGGGTGCCATGCACCTTGAGGGCATCTTTGGTGTCGGGAGGTAGCAGCTGAAGGCAGAATTCCCATGAGAGTGTGGGACCACCTCTCAGATTGTTAGGGTCCTTGGCTCACCGGCTTACCCCTTCTGTGGTCTGCCAGACCCCAGGCATTTCTTCTTCTGTCCCTTGGCTCTTGGTGGGCCCTCCACTAAGAAACTATGCCCTGACATCTGGGCTCCTGCAGAGCTGGGATGCCCTCCTGTGGTCATGAGCCCACGTCCTCTCGTGCCTTCTTGGAGCTGAAGGGCCACAGGGGTGACCTGCCCGCTGGTTCCTTCCACAGGTGTTGACTGGGTATCTGCCCTGCCAGTGCTGTGCCAGCCCCATGATCCCTGCCCTCCTGGTGCTTTCAGGCAGACATTTATCAGAGAATCTCCTAGAGCATGTAGGCCCTGGAGGCTTATGATCAGGGCCCTAACCTCTTCTGGGGAGTCAAAGGAGGTGCTGAGTGAGAAATGAGGGGTGAGTCAAGTTGACTGTGGAGTCAATGTTGGGTGAGAGGGTGCCTGGAAGTGGGAGCTGCACGTACATAGATCCTGGGGGAGAGTTGGTGTGACGGGTGCCAGAGTGAGGGCATGTGTGGCGAGGAGCCCAAGTGCAGGCAGGGCCAGATCCTGAAGAGCCTCCAAGTCCCAGTGAAGGGAGTCAGTCTTTATCATCAGAAATGCCAAGTTGTGAAGGGTTTGGGGCTGTGTCATTGTCTGCTGTCAGAGGACTGGAGGATGCAGGCTGGGAGCGGGAGGCAGGAGACTGCAAAAGTGCAGTGAGGAGCAGCGCCCATGGGGCAGAGAGCTGGGAGGACTGGGATGTGTTTGGAGGTGGAGCTGGCAGGACTTGGGAGTAGGAAAGGACTTCTCCATCCCTCTCAGCCTTTTCTGTCCCAGGATGCTGACCCCCCTCCTCCCCTGCTTCCTCTGCCAGCTCCAACAAGCGCCACAGCCATCAGGTTCTCCACTGTGGCCCCTGATCTTTTTCTGGGCTTCCCTCTTGCCTTCCCTGTCATCTGCATGCCTCATCCTCCCCTGGAGTTAGGGCAGTGATTTCTTCTTTCTTCTTGCAAGTACATTTAGTACAACCAGTATGGGACATCTCTACCCATTGCCGACCCTTCATCTCTGCATAGCCTTCCTCTGACATTTGAAATAAGTTGGTAGACTCCTGGTGGCTTGCCGTGACCGTATAGTGATTAGTACTCTGCATTGTGAAATAAGTTGGTAACTTGTCGGGTTTCAGGTGTTTCCTCTGGCAGCCTGGCAGGATCGGTTCCCACCATATTCTGATGGGGCTGGGTTTCTGTACTTACCAGACACAGGCCATGCATGTGACTTCCTGCCCAAACTTTCCTCAACTCCCGAGGCCCTCAGCATAATGGCCAGGGACTCCCAGGGCTCCGAGCATTCTGGGCCCCAGCCTGGCCCTCGTGCCCCATCGACCATAACAGCCTGCTGGTCTTCAAACATGAGGTGGGCCCAGGCCTATTGTTGCAACCCTCCTGTGTCTGTGGACCCTACACCCTTATCCCCTTGGTCAACTCCCACAGGCCCCTCAAGGCTCAGGGACTGGCCAGCCTCCTCTGTCGCCCGTGCCCTAACTCCTGTGAGGGAGTGGATCTGTAGTTGTGGTGATGGTGATGTGATGCTGCTGCTGGTACAGCTAACGTTTGTTGATGGCGAAGCTCACATTGTGGGTGTGCTCTCTGTGCTGGGCACTGGCTGCATGGTCACTGTCCCACTGAGTTCTCCCAACAGTCCTGAAGGGGTTACGTCCTCTCCTCCACATCAGAGATGATGGCATTGGGTCTTAGGGAGGCAAAGTGCTAGCCCAAGGTCATTCCGTCATTCAGCTGTCAGTGGTGGAGCAGGAATTTGAATCCAGACTGTCTGCCTCCACACCACCCTGCTGGATGAAATGTATCATGATATTTAGGACGTATTCAGTTAATTTTTAATCTCCTGATAGATCCTGAGCTCCTTGAGGGCAGGGACCATGTCTCCATCTTGGTTTCTCCAGCACCTGGCACATTACACAGTTGTTTTTGATGAGTGGATGGATGGACAGATGGGTGGACATATGGATGGGCTGGAGAGCATGTGTGAAGCTATGAGTCCAGTTGGCCTTCTCCCATGAAGGGCCTTTGAGGCCCAAGGGGAAGGAGGAAGAGGGTGCAGACTCTTGGGTCAGCCATGTGCCTTCGAGTCTAAAAGGCAGGGCTGACTGCTCTCTGTGTGTTCTCTCCCCTTCCCACACCCTGGCCCCTGGCCGTGTGGATGGCAGATGTTTGCTGAGGAGGAGGCCGAGCTGATGCGGGAGACGTCCCCAGAGAAGCTGCAGCAGTACCGCCAGGTGCACCTCCTGCCAGGCCTTCAGGAACAGGGCTGGTGCGAGATCACTGCCCACCTCCTGGCACTGCCAGAGCACGATGCCCGCGAAAAGGTGCTACAAACGCTGGGTGCCCTCCTGGCCACCTGTCGGGACCGCTACCGTCAGGACCCGCAGCTCAACAGGACGCTGGTCATCCTCCAGGCTGAGTACCAGGCACTGGCTGCCCTGGAGCTCCAGGATGGCGAGGATGAGGGCTACTTCTGGGAACTCCTGGGCTCTATCAACAGCTTGCTGAAGGAGCTAAGATGAGGCTGCCCCTGCCACTGGGACTAGACCGGGATGCTGCTAGTGAGGCTGAGGGGCACCGGCTGGGGTGGGCTCTTCAGGGGATACCAGCTAGGAGGGAGGACTTCCCCACTGGGGCCTGGGCATCATCTGGGCAGTGCTGGCCTGGCCATTAAATGGAAGCATGAAGGCCATTGTCTGTCTGTTTACTGTGTGTCTGTGCAGACTGGGCACAGTGCTTTGGTGGTCTTTGGGTGATAGCGCCCTGAGGTCCCCTGGTGACGTGCTGGGTGGTCAGTCCAGGGCATCCAGTAACAGGCCCCATGGAAGGGTCTGGGCCCAGGAGTTGGAAAACCCCAGTTGGGACCCAGCTCTTTACCAGCCAGTGAGTGGCTCTGTGACTTTGGGAAGTCATTTAACTTCCCTGAGGCTGTTTCCTCATCTGTCAAAGGGGAATGCTATTAAATGAGAGAAAACATACATAAAGCACTACACCAGTGCCTGGCACTCGTGCTTGCCACCTCCTCACCCAGCTATGTCGGGAGGTCTGGGTAATCATCTCACTGCCCCCTTCATCCTGTGCCTACATATTAGTTTCAAGGCCACTGGCACTGGCAGAAGCCTGAGGGCATCTCCACACGCAGGGATGCCGTGTCAGCCCAGGCAGCTGATGGGCGAGGCTGGAGCTTTTGGTGCTGGGGCCTGGGTGGTGGGACTGCGGTGGCTCCGTGCCCTCTGGAGGCCTTTGGGTGTAGGCCTAACTCTGGGAGAGGAGTAATCTCGATAAAGCTGGTAGTGGGAGCCCAGGCCTGCCAGGCCCACCTTACAGGGCAGAGGTGCTTCTCTGTGCCCTTGCCCCTCTTCTGTGTCCGTGGTGATCTGCACTGAGCTGGAGGAGGCGGCCTTGGAGGCAGGGGCAGCCGAGCCTGACAAGTCGCTGCTCCCACCCCAGAGAAGCTGGGAGCCTGCCGCAGGTTGCCATGGCAACCCCTGCTCTGGGCTTTCCTGATTTGGATTCTGGTGCGTTTGTTTTTCTGCCTTTCCCAATGCACCAGAGGCTCACTCCTGCTGCTCTGGCAGCCCCTCCCAGCCTCCATGTAGAAGTCTCCCCATCCTGGCCTTGCATGTAGAAATCTCAGCTTCACTGAGCTGAGGAGAAACTGAGGCCCAGAGAGACCTGGGGCAAGTTGGTGGCTTCCTTCCCTGCAGTCTCTTTGCTCGGCCTCAGACCCTCCCCTGCCCACCTCATGCCACAACACACAGGAAGCCTGGGAGTGCTGCTGGCTGCAGAGAGCTCTCCCAGGAGGGTGGGAGGAAAGCAGGAGTCTGTTGAGCCAGGGTAGGATGCCTCAGGGCTCAGCCGTTGTGGGGATCAGACCCAAAGTCTATCAAGTGTTGGATACCTACTGACTCACTGCCTTTAAAACCTCTTAGTAGCCTTCGAAGTACATTTTACATATGAGGAAATCATGGCCAGAGAGGCTAAATGATCTGCCTGAGATCACACAGGTTGTGAGTGGCAGAGCTGGAGTTTGCTGGGCTGACCATGCTGTGGAAAACTTAAATGTTTGGCTCAGAAGAGTATCATTTTAATTTGACAGGCCGTGGTGGGAGGGCCAGGAGAGATGGCAGAGCAGGGCAGGGTACAGAAAGGAAGTGTTGGGACCTGGCTAAGGCCAAGGTCAAGAGTCACTTTAAAGAGGGTGTCAGGAGACTCTCAGGTGGATTTGAGAGAGGGGGAAGGTGAGACATAGGGGAATGGGGCTGCCCTGGCACATGGAGAGGGGGGAGCTTGGACTTGGGAATAAGTCTGGTCTGAGTCTCGGTCCTGGCAGAGGTGAGCACTGAGGCTGTAGGAGCAGGTGCACTATTGGGATGAGGGCTGACAGAAATGTGGGGAGCTGTGGAAGGAGGGCTTGTGAGGCCCCTGTGGTAGTATCAGGCTAGGACTGAGGATCCCCAGAGCCATTGAAGCTTCTGTAACCACCAGGGTCTGATCTGGGATATGGGAAGGGGTTCCCACGGAAGGAGTGACACTAGTAGAGGCCTAATTGAGGACCCCGGTATCTCTTCTGCCCTCAGGTATGCTGCATAAAATAGCATACCTGTAAAGCAGAAAGGAGATTTTGGGCCATGAACTCTTGGGGAGAGGGGACCCTGGGGCCGAGAAAAGAGCATATGGGAAGTGAGAGAGGGGAGCCAGACCAGTGCCAGGCTGCCACAGCCGGGTGATGGGACCGTTTCTCCCTTCTTCTCCACTTCACATACACACAGACAAGGCATCAGGGCGGGTGAAGCTTGGTCTGCAGTCTGTCTTCTCAGTGGCGTCATCTGGGTTCATCATGGGCCTCTGACTTCTTGGTCCTGGACCCTGAAGCAGACCTTCCAGGGACACAGGCAGCAGTGTGACCCAGGGCTCAGGCTCAGGCTGCATGGGTGTGGATTCTGGTTCTGCCACCCAGTTCATCAGTGATGGTTGTCTGCAGGTCTAGGAGGAGCCCTTTTCTGCCTTCCCTTTGGGTGCCATCCTGGGAACAGTGCCCAGGGAGTGTGACCTGGGCTTGAAGTTAGGCAGAAAGTGGTAATGGCGGGCGGGCATAGTGACCAGACTTGGGGTGATTCAGCTTCCTGCCAGGGCCTGGAAGCCGTTTATTTCTTCTCCCACCCCTGTCACGTGGTGGGGCCCCAAGGCTCTTGGCCTTCTGGAAAGGACTGGACTGAGAGCTCTGACTGGCTGACACCCTGTAGTCCCTGGATGATTGCTGGTTCCCTGCTCCTCAGCTGGGCTGAACCAGGCCCTCTGTGCAGGAGGCTGACAGGGGTGGGGAGTAGGGTGGGGGGCCTAGGTCCTCTCCCCATCCCTCAGCAGGCTTGGTCTTTATTAATCCACTTGTTCATTCATTCTTTCATTCAAATTGTATTTGTTGAGCACTTACTCTGTGTTGGGCCCCCCTGGCCTGAGATTAGTAAATCACAGGCCCTGCCACCAGGGAGCTCACAGTCCGGTGGGGAAGCAGTTGAGCGTGACATATACTGTGGTAGGGGAAGCCTTGGTCAGTTGGAGCTGAGGAGACCCCTCACCTAGTTGAAGAGGTCAAGGAAGGCCTCCCAGAGCCAGTGGTAGCCAAGCTGTAGCCTGAAGGACATTTGAAGAGCAAGCCAAGTGGAGTGGGGAAAGGGTTTCCAGCCTGAAGATAGAAGAAGGCCTGAGGTTGAGAGAGAGTGGTCCATTTGAGGAACCCAGAAGTTCACCATAGGTGGAGGAAGTGCCAGGGGTGAAGGGCCAGGTGGCCAAGGTGGAGCCACAGAAGTCAAGGGGACCATATTCTCCAGCAGCCTACCAGCCTTGCCAGGGAGTGCACCCTCGTCCCGATACAGCAGGGAGCAAGGGGTGAGTTTTAAGCATTCTCCTGGCTGCTGCTCAATTCATTTATTCAGTCCTTCATTCACAAACAAATCTGATTTAGGACTACTAGGACCCAGGTGCTGTTCTAGGGCATGAAGTGGTAAGTGGAACAGTAGAGGTGTGTGTGGGGTAGACCCTGACTAATAAGTATGTAATATGATGTCCGACAGTGAGTGCTGAAAGCTATGAAGAAAAATAAAGCCTGAAATGGGGTTAAAGAGTGTCAGGGAAGGCCTTTCTGAGGAGGTGCTGTGTGAACAGAAGGAAGCGGGGCAGTGAGCCCTGTGGGGATCTGGGGAAGTGCTTTGTAGACCAAGGGAATATCAGAGGCAGGAACATGGCTGGGTGTTGGAAGAAAAGCAAGAGTCAGTGGAAGGGAGAATAGTAAGCAACATGGGGAGGGCAGATCCTGGCTGCTCTGGTAAGGACTTGAGCTTCTTTGCGATGGGAGCCATTGGAAAGTTGTGAGCAGAGGAGAGACCCGACGTGACTGACATTTTAGCAGGATCACTCATGTTGCTGTGGTGAGAATAGATGACATGGGCAGGAACGAAGCAGGAGGCCCATGCGGGGTGTGATGTAGAATCTAGGTGAGAGCTGATACGGTGTGAACCAGGGTGACGATAGAGAAGGTGGTGTGAAGTGGTCAGACTCCAGATGTGTTTTAAAGGTCAAGCTGAGAGGACTTGCTGACTGACTACATGTGGTGTGTGAGGAAAGAAGAGTCAAGGATGAAGCCCTACCCGGGGACTTGAGCAAACTGGTGTGTGGAGATGCTGTTTACAAAGTGGGAGGATAGAAGAGTAGGGGAAAAAAGATTGGGGCCTTGTGGTGGGTGTTGTTTTGACATGTTTGTATTGAGATATTGATTGGACATTCCAGTGGGGATGCTGAATAGGCAGCTGGAGAGAGTCTGGAGCTGAGGGAAGAGGCCACCTGTGAAGAGAGAAACTCAGAAGCAGTGTGTGATGGAGCTAGCTCATAGCAGTGTGTGAGGCGTGTGGATATGAGAAACATTGTGAGCTGGTTGTGGAACACAGCCATTGTTAAAAATCAAATTGGGGGGCTTCCCTGGTGGCGCAGTGGTTGAGAGTACGCCTGCCGATGCAGGGGGCGTGGGTTTGTGCCCCGGTCCGGGAGGATCCTGCGTGCCGCAGAGCGGCTGGGCCCGTGAGCCGTGGCCGCTGAGCCTGCGCGTCCGGAGCCTGTGCTCTGCAGTGGGAGAGGCCACAGCGGTGAGAGGCCCGTGTACCGCAAAAAAAAAAAAAAAAAAAAAAAAAAATCAAATTGGGGACTTCCCTGGCAGTCCACTGGTTGAGACTTTGCCTTCCAGTGCAGGGGGTGCGGGTTCGATCCCTGGTTGGGGAGCTAAACTCCCACATGCCTCGCGGCCGAAAAACCAAAACATAAAACAGAGGCAATACTGTAACAAATTCAATAAAGACTTTAAAAATGGTCCACATCAAAAAAATCTTTAAAAAAATCAAATTGTATATACTTAAAATTAAATATTAAAAGAACAAAGGTAATTTTTAAAAACTAGTAAAAGAGCAAATTAAACCCAAAGAAAGCAGAAGAAAAGAAAATAATAAAGATAAAAGCAGAAACCAATAAAGTTGAAGACAGAAAAACTAAAGAAAATCAGTGAAATGAAAAGATGGTTCTTTGAAAAAGAATCCAATCAAAAAATGGGCAGAGGACCTAAATAGACATTTCTCCAAAGAAGACATACAGATGGCCAAGAGGCACATGAAAAGATGTTCAGCATTGGTAATTATTAGAGAAATGTAAATCAAAACTACAATGAGATATCACCTCACACCTGTCTGAATGTCTGTCATCAAAAAACCCACAAACAGGGACTTCGCTGATGGTCCAGTGGTTAAGACTTCACACTCCCAATGCAGGGGGCCCGGGTTCAATCCCCGGTAGGGGAACTACATGCTGCAACTAAGAGCCCACATGCTGCAATGAAGATCCCGTGTGCCACAACTAAGACCCGGCACAGCCAAATAAATGTATATATTTTAAAAATCCACAAATGATAAATGCTGGAGAGGGTGTGGTGAAAGGGAACCCTCCTACACTGTTGGTGGGAATGTAAATTGATACAACCACTGTGGAGAACAGTATGGAGGTTCCTTAAAAAACTAAAAATAGAACTACCATATGATCCAGCAATCCCACTCCTGGGTGTATATCTGGAGAAAAACATGGTCCGAAAGGATACATGCACCCCAGTGTTCATTGCAGCACTGTTTACAGTAGCCAAGACGTGGAAGCCACCTAAATGTCCATTGACAGAGGAATGGATAAAGAAGATGTGGTACATATATACAATGGAATATTACTCAGCCATTAAAAAAAGAACAAAATAATGCTATTTGCAGCAACATGGATGGACCGATGGACCTAGAGATTGTCATACTGAGTGATGTAAGTCAGACAGACAAAGAGGAATATTGTATATCACTTATATGCAGAATCTAAAAAAAAAATGATACAAATGAACTTATTTACAAAACCCAAAGAAACTAACAGACTTAGAGAATGAACTTATGGTTACTGGGGGTGGTGGGGGGGAAGGGTTGGGCGGGGAGGGATAGTTAGGGAGTTTGGGATTGACTTGTACATGCTGCTATATTTAAAATGGATAACCAACAAGGACCTACTGTATTAGCACAGGAAACTCTGCTCAATATTATGTAACAACTTAAATGGTAAAAGAATTTGAAAAAGAATAGATGCATGTATATGTATAACTGAATCACTTTGCTGTACACCTGACACTAACAACATTGTTAATCAACTATACTCCAATATAAAATAAAAAGTAAAAGAGAAAAAAAAAAGAAAAGCACTTATTAGCCCAGCCGCTGAGGGGGCTTTCTGGGGGCTTATTGGTAAGAACATGAGGAGAAGCAACTGTCAGTCCGGGTAAAAGCTACCCTTTGCTAATACCTCTTGCCTTGGTAAAGGCGACACCTTTCTTAGGTGGTGGTTGGAACAGCAGCCAGAGGAGATCAGCCTGCCCGTGGGCACCTGCACCACTGTTCCCTAGCAACGTGCTCTAGCGGCAATGGACTTTTATGCTGGCAGATGGAAGTCAGATCTTGGTTGGCAAAGCCTTCTCTCCGGAGAAGCTAAAACTCATAGAAAAGGTACATCTTAACTAAGGTGTAGTTGGACTTTATTCCTTTTATCTCACCTTGCCTGGTACAATAGGGTAATTAATCTATCATTTGTTTTGAGTATGTTTAATTTCTTTATTGGTTTATTAAGAGAGATCCTGTATTCTCTTGGCTAGTGATATTATTATAATTCCCACAGTGAATTTGTGTTAAATAAATTGCAAAGACAAAAAAAAAAAAAAGAATTACAGATCAGCATCCCTCATAAGTGATGAGGTTGGGGGTCTTGGGGAGGGGAGATCTTGGAGGCTGTGGTAAGTACTTCAGATTTTTCCGCAGTCCCTAGTAAAATCTTCAGTGCGAGCTCCTCGACAGAATATTAGCAAATTGAATGTAGCAGTATATAAAAAGATACATCATCACCAAGTGGCTGTTTATCCTGGGAATACAAGACTAGTTCAACTCAAATCACCACATAAATAGACTAAAGAAGAAAAAGCCACATGATCATCCCAATAGATGCAGAAAGAACATTTGACAAAATTCAGTATCCATTCTTAATAAAAACTCTCAGCAAATCAGGAACTAAGGGAACTTCCTTAACCTGATGAAGGGAAACCACATAAAAACCTACAGCAAACCTCAAACTTAATAGTCAAAGTCTGACTTCTTTTTTTCTAAGATTGGGAACAAAGCAAGAATGCCGGCTCTCACCTCTCCCTTTCAATATCGTACAGGAAATCCTGGGCAGTGCGGTAAGGCAAGAAAATGAAATAAAAGGCATACTGAATGAAAAAGAAGAAATAAAACTGTCTCTATTCATAGATGACACAATTGTCAGTGTAAAAAAATCCCATGGAATGTACAAAAAACTCTCCTAGAAATACCAATACGTTTAACATGCTCCTGAGGTCAACATACAAAAATCAACTGTATTTCTATATACAACTGGGAATTGAATTTAAAAAACAAACATTTACAATAGCAGTGAAACAAATGAAATATGTATAAATCTAGTAAAGTAATATGCAGGGTTTTTATGCTGAAAACTACAAAACACTGATGAAAAAAAGTTAAAAAATCTAAATAGAGAGACACACTGTGTTCATGGGTTGGAAGACTTAATATTGTTAAGTCCGCCACCTAAATTGACCTATAGATTCATTGCAGTCCCAAGTAGGAATTTCTTAGATATCAAGAGTCTGATTTGAATATACAGAAATGCAAAGGAATTGGAATCGCTAAAACAACCTTGAAAAAGAGGAATACAGGACTTCCCTGTTGGCGCAGTAGATAAGAATACGCCTGCCAATGCAGGGGACACGGCTTCAAGCCCTGGTCCAGGAAGATCCCACATGCCGCGGAGCAGCTAAGCTCATGTGCCACAACTACTGAGCCTGCGCTCTAGAGCCTGCACGCCACAACTACTGAGCCCACGTGCCACAACTACTGAAGCCCGCATGCCTAGAGCCCGTGCTCCACAACAAGAGAAGCCACCGCAAGGAGAAGCCCACACACTGCAACAAAGAATAGCCCCCACTCGCCACAACTAGAGAAAGCCTGTGCACAGCAATGAAGACCCAATGCAGCCAAAAATAAAATTAAAACTTCTTTTAAAAAAAGAGGAATACATTTGGAGGACTCATACTAGTTGGTCCTAAGACTTACTACAAAGCTATAGTAATCAAGACAGTGTGGCATTGGTCAAAGAATAGACACATAAATCAATAAATCACAACAGAGTTCAGAAATAGACCCACACAAATATAGTTAATTGAGTTGACAGAGTGCAGAGACACTTCAGTGGAGAAAGATTCGTCTTCAATAAATGATGTAGCAACAACTGGACAGCCATGTTTTAGGAAATGAACCTTGACCTATACCTGTCATCTTATACAAAATTTAACTCAAAACCAAACATAGACCTAAATGAAAAATTATAAAACTTTTAGAAGAAAACAGGAAATAAATCTTTGTGACCTTGTGTTAGGCAGAGTTCTTAGCTACAACACCAGAAGCACAATTCATAAAGTTAAAAATTGATAAATTGAACAGCATCAGAATTAGAAACTTGATCTGTGGAATTAAGAAAATAAAAAGACAAGCCAAAAACAGGGAGAAAATACTTGCAAATTATATATCTGACAAAGGTTTATATCCAGAATATATAAAGAATCCTCAAAACAAGAAAATAGTCAACTCAGTTTAAAAAAATAAAGATTTGAAAAGACATTTCGCCAAAGTAGATATACAAATGACAGATAAGCAAATGAAAAGATGCTCAGTGTCATTAGTTGTTAGGGAAATGCACATTAAAACCACAACGAGACATGGATAGACACCTATTAAAGCGGCTTAAAAAAAAAACCCTGAACACAGCCTGACAATAGCACATGCTGGTGAGGATGCAGAGCAACTGGAATGCTCATATGTTATGGGGGGAACACAGATGATGTGTTTCTAAAGAAGAAAAAGCCACATGATCATCCCAATAGATGCAGAAAGAATATTTGACAAAATTCAATATCCATTCCTAATAAAAACTCTCAGCAAATTAGGAACAGAAGGGAACTTCCTTAACCTGATGAAGGGAAACCACATAGAAACCTATAGCAGACCTCAAACTCAATAGTCAAAGACTGACTTCTTTTTTTCTAAGATTGGGAACAAAGCAAGAACGCTGGCCACTATGGAAAACAGTTTGGTAGTTTCTTATAAAGTTCAACATGTTCTTATCATACAGAATCCCAGTCTCACTCCTAGGTATTTACCCAAGATAAATAAAAATCTTTGTTTATACAAAAACTTGTACATGAATATTTATATCAACTTTATTTGTAACAAAACTAGAAACAATTAAAATGTTCCTCATCTGGGGATGGATGGACCAATGTGGTAATCCATGCACTGCTTCTGCTCCACAGTGGGAAGGAATGGACTGCTGATGCCCACAGCAAACACATGGGTCTCAGATGCATGCTGCTGATTGAAAGAAGCCAGACTCAAAAGGCTGCAAATCTTTTGCTTTATTTATGTGACAGTCTGGAAAAGACAGAACTATAGGGAAAGCGTTTTGTCAGGACTTAGGGGACATTTCCACGACATTGGGGTAGCACAGGGGAATCTTGGGGAGGGCATTGGAACTGTTTTGTATCTTGGTTGTGGTGGTGGTTACACAACTCTACGCATGTGTCAAAACTCAGAATTGTGAACCAAAAAGAGTGAATCTTAATCCGTGTAAATTTATAGCTGAAAAATTTTAAGGTAATAAATATTCAGAACGTATCCTTTCCTAACGTTTGACTGTTATCTCTGCTCCTGAGATTACTTCCGTCTATTGCATCTAGTGGTGGAAACGCTTCTCTTCCTGCGCTTCTGTGCTTCTCTTCCCAGTTCCACCGTCAGGACACTGCGTGGGTAGCTGGAAATCTGATGTGGTGGGAGTATTTACACCATAGAAGTTGGGAAATGCTACAGACCAAGGCTTAATTTATTGTTTCGTTGATTGTCTAGACTTGAGAAGGTGATGATGAAAACGTTAATGCCAATTAAACTTAAAGTGTGTCATCTATACATAGCACAAAAAATTGAGGAAATTGTCTTACAGTATTTGACAACTAGTACTGATTCAGCAAAGAGGTCACTCACTGACAAACAAGTAAAATTCTCACACATATATTTCTGTTGTTTTACTTCCGTACTCCTTAAGGTAAACAAAAATATCAACCAATATTCATGTCAGAGCTAGACTGTTGGCTGCAACCATAGGTTGGCTATGGATGCAAGAGTTCAGCAAAAATCAAAGCCTCAGTGGAATTTAAAGAATATTGCATATTTTGTTATTTGGGAATTGTGTGCTATAATTCCTTTATAGGAGTAAAATGTATAACGAAATGTATGGTTATATATGCAGTCTCTCTCAACCCCACCCTGAAAAGCTGGTTGTTGCACATTATCCAGCAAACCACTGCTTAGGAATCACTGGAAACAAGGAAGAGAAGAGGACCAAGGTCAGAGGCCTGGACCAGCTCAACATTAGAGATCAAGAGAAAGAGCTGGTAAAGGATATCAGGAGCAGGGTAAGTGAAGGGTGTGGAGGTGGAAATCTAGCGAAAGTGTGACAGGGAAGGAGGGAGTGGCTGCCGGCTGCATGTGCTGCTGAGAGAAGGGCTGGACAGTGTAGGGAGAATGGTGGCCGGCTGTGGAGATGGGGTCTGAACACTCACCTGAGGAGCTCTGTGTAAGGGGAGGGGAGACATGGACTCAGAAAAGCTTTTTGTCTTTTTTTTTTTTAAACTCTGGGAGCTATCAGAACTTTTTGTGTGTGCTGATGAGAATGATCCGGGGGGAAGGAAAACTTGGCGAGGCAGGAAATGGAGGGGAGAATTGAGGGGTAAAATCCTTGAGTGGGCAAGGATCCAGTGACTAGTCAGGGGGTGGCCTTACCCAGGAGCCTGGAGAATTCCTGCATCCTGACAGGCAGAGTCCTGAGGACCCGTGCAGGGATGGGGCAGGTGTGGTGGGAGCGTGAGGGTGCTGCCGGCCTCCTTGAGTCAGCCTCCTGGGAGGAAGACTGGGGGCACCAGCCCCTTTGCTGCTGTCTAGGGCTCCAGAGGGATGGTCAGAACCTGGGCTTTAGAGGGACTGGATCTTGCGGCTGGGAGGAGGGGCTGGGCGGCTTGTGAGCTGTGTAACTTGGGCTCCGTGCCTGAGTCAGTTCCCACAACTGTGAAGTTTGAGGGGCAAGAATAGCAGCAACACCTCACAGGCTGTAAACAAGCAACGGGGCGGGGGGGGGGGATGTGGGTAAAGCCCTGACGGGGGCCCTGGGTGTCCCCAGCATGTGGCCGCTCCTCCTTTCTTCTTGCAATGGGGTGGTGACCCTGGCCTGGCTGGAGAGCGGAAGCTGTGAGGATTAAGGCTGCAGAGGGGAGGTGGGGCCTTTGAAGTGTCTGCCTAGGCTCTGTGGGAGGCGCTGCAGGGCAGGGGGGAGGGCAGCTGGGCTCTGCCCACCCTGTGCACAGGTCGTGGCCAGAACAGGTGTGTGGGGCAGCCAGGCCCAGAATGCCAGGCTGATGAGGCGCCGTCCGGCAGGGAGCTGGCCAGGCCTCACCGGAGGAGGTGTCATGGAGGGAGATGATACTGAGGGTCACCGCTGCCCTGGCTGAGAAGCAAGAAGCCTCAGGATGCTGAGGGGAGACAGTTCTCTTGGCGGTAGCCAAGGGGCAGGAGCAAATCCCCCCAAGGACATGGTGAGGTGAGTCTCCCCTGAGCTCAGCCCAGGCCACGCCGCTTCCGATCATGGTCTCTGAGGAGGGCAGAGGAGGGTCTCAGGATTTCTGGGCAAGGCCTCTGGTGCCTCCTCAGTGACCTGCTCTCTGCCTTCTAGTGTCTTCTGATAGATTGGTTTAAAGCAATGAATCACTCGAATGGTTCAACAGCTATTTGTCAAGCACGTGCCAGGCCCTCTGCTGGGCAATGGGGTGACCAAGACCAATGCTGTTTGCCCAAGGAATGCAGGACAGTCCTGTGAGGGCTGGCGCCGTGATACCACGTGCCATGGCCAAGAGGGCCGAGCCAAGGCCTGATGAGCAGGAATGGTTGTGGGCCACTGTTTCCCATTGTGGTATTGATACAAGGGATGATTTTAGGTGATGCATGAAAGAGCATTTACTAAAATTATTTTAACGTGTATTAGAAAAAATGTAGCACATCAAACATGATTTCATAGATATTGCTTAAGGGGAGGCGAAGTTCAACAAAAGTCAGTCTTCTTAGGTAAATAATGGTATTAAGGTTGGGATGGCAAAGGTGATGACTGGGACATGCAAGTGATGGGCTCACAGGGAGAGCACGGGTGTGTCCCAGGAATCGCTTCCAGGGGGCAGTGTGGGTGTAGAGGGCAGGGTCATAGTGCCAGGCATTCTTGAGGCAGGCATGGGGGGCCCCAGAGGATTATATGCAGAGGCTCGACTCTTGAGAAGCTTTTGGAAGCTTCCTTTGCCACCAGGTGGAGAATGGATAAAGGATGCTGGGGGCTGAGGGAGGTGGCTGTCCAGACGAGGGGTGGGGCTCAGTCTCTAAGAAGTAGATGGGCTGAGTGGGGAGTTAGACTGGATGGTAACCTGGCACTGGGGTGCAGGGCTGTAGGACATCAGCGGATGGGGTGAAGCAGCTGGGGACAGATGGGCATCTGAAGCCCGGAAGACAGTTTCGGAGTGTGACAAACTGATGGCAACAAAAGCCATGCAAATGTTCCAAGCGTCAGCACGGATTCTGAGTCAGCCAGGAGGAATGGTTGAGTAAAGGGAGGCCAGTGCCTGTGGGCCTGGCCCCGCGCGAGGGATCCCCAGGTGGCTATTTACTGTGTCCTGAGCCTTGGAGAGTCAGTGATAACAAAATTAAGGATTCCCGTCCCTGTGAAGCTTACAGTAGAAACAAATGGATGCGTAAATAGTTCAAAGCTATGAACAAGGAGGGCAGGGTAAGGATTTATCAGGGGAGGTCTTTCTGATAAGGGGACTTTTGACAAGACACCTGAAGGCGATCCTGAGAAGAAATAGGGGTCTCTGGGGAAAGTGGAACCACAAGTGTAAAGGGCAAATGACAAAGATTGGTGAGAGGAAAGGCCAGAGACAACAAGAGGCCATACCTGTCATTTAGGACTCTGGCTTCTAGAACGCGGAAGCCACTGAAAGGTATGAGCTAAAAGAATGACATGCTCTGACTTGTATATAGGGGTTACGGTGACTGCCGTGGGAGCAGGACCATCAGGGAAGCCTGGCGGTGGGTAGCCTACTGCAATGGTCTGCGTACAGACATGGGAGCCACCTCCTGGCATGTGCCCTCCAACCGTGGACCAGGGGTGGTCTGTGTCACCAGTAGAATACTGAAGGGATGACGTATTGCTTTTGAGATCAGGTTTTTATAAAACACTGTAGCTTCCATCTGGTTGCCGTTCTCAGATCATTCACTCTGGTGGGAGGCAGCTGCCATGGGAAGGCCCACCTGGCACGAACCGAAGCCTTCTGCCCACCTGCCACGTGAAAGAGCCTGGAATTGGACCCTCCAGCTCACAAGCCTCCAGAGACTGCAGCCTCGTAAGAGACCCTGAGTCAGAACCACCCACTAAGCTGCCCCTGGATTCCTGACCTTCAGCAACTGTGAGGTGATAATTGTTGTCTTAGCTGCTAAGTTTTAGGCCAGTTTGTTACACACTAATAGAAATTAATGCAGCGATGAGGGCTTAGACCAGGTGATGGCAAGCGGAACTGGTGAGAAATAGTTGGACCCAGCATGTATTTCAAAGGGAAGAATCTGGACAGGTCCAGTTTGAGATACTTACGGAGACATTCAAGTGGAGACTTCAGGAAGCACGCAGTTATAAAAGTCTAGTTCTGGGAGAAGTTGGCATTTGGATGGTATTTAAAGTCAGGAGTCTGGCTAAGATCAGGAATCAGCAGAAACAGAGAAGAGGCCCAGGGGTTGAGCCCTGGGACAGCGCAACTTAGAACAACTAGGAAGAGGAGGAGAAGGAGCTCCCAGTAAGGAAGACAGGAAACGAGGGCGAGGTGCTCTGGAGGACAGGGGAGGAGCTGTCAGGAGGGAGGGCGTGTTCACCTGGGCCGCTGATAGGGTGAGGACAGTAAGATGGAATGGAGGATGGTGATAGGATGGTGGGGCAGAGAGCTGACTGGATGGCAGGGACGGAAGTGAGGAAGAGGAGACAAGGACTACACACATTTCTTTAGGGAGTTTTGCTTAAGTGGGGATGTTGGCTAGGAAAGGACATGGGGTTGAGGAGGCTGGGTATCTTTAAGGCAGCCGTTACCATGGTATGGTTGCAAACTAATGGGGATGATTCAGCAGAGAGGGGGTGACATCCAGGGAAATATCAAGGATGCCTCCGAGGTTCTGACCTGCACCTTGAAGCACGGACATGTGAATTCCCATTGTGGGCATGGCCTTCCCTGCTGGGCTGGCACGGAAGCTGCAAGGAGGTGCGGCCCTCAGCCTAGAGCCATAGGCATGGTCTCCTCACTGGGCAGTACCGTCCAGGGAACGAGGGACAGCGGGAGGGCCCAGAGCACTGCAGATGCTGCAGGCAAATCCAGGAGATGTTTAATGTAAAACTAGACTCCACTGGAAGGCAAAGAAAAGGACTCTGGCCCCTTAGACTTGGTTTCATTTTGGACTTTATTGGGAAAAGTTAGTGTAAAAAACATTCAAATTCATAAAATTTAAATAAGAAAGTAAAATTATACCTTGTAGCTATAGTAATCACAAATAAGGTAAGTCTAAATTACTGCCTAAGCAAACACTATTTTGTCAGGCTTCTCTTATAAGCCCAAGGCAGGAAACACTGCAATTATTAGAAGTGAGCCCAATGATGAATTTGCATTGCATTTGAAGCTGAAGAAAGGGAAAAAAGCATGTTCTGGTTACAGCATCACAACATTCTAGCCTGAAAAAAGCAACTTTATTCATGTCCTGCAGCAGAGTACATTAGTTATTGTAACCATGCATTAAAATTCTCACATCATAAAGAGAGTAATCAGTTTTCTTCATGATACATTTATGTTTGACTCAGTTTCATGTTGTTTGTCCCTCTGAAGACCTTTCTGGGAATGTTCCTTTTTCCAGGGCCTCCTAAGATGCCCAGGTTGCTTACTCTGGGTCATCTTTGGTCATTTAATACCAGTCGAACTGGTGGAAGCCCTCTCCATGAACCAGGGTGGAGTCAGACCCCCCCCCCTTCTCTCAAACCCTACAGCTGCCACCACTAGGAGGACAGGCATCTCAACTTGGTCAGCAGTGTTACTAAGAAGTTAATGTGGGATTCTCTTTGGTTATGGAATTTTTACGCTTATAAAAAAATATAGCTAGAAATACGCTCCTGACTTCTAAAAGTACTTTTGACTGACTTAAACACAAGTATGTCTTTGCAAAATTCACCAGCTTGGCCAGGTCTGAAATCTATTTTCCTATGGAATCTAACATCAGTGTTCTATTTAGCAAATACACAAGTGAAGAACAGTGACAGATCTTTAGAAGCCCTGAGGGCTGGGGACAGCCTTAGATGCTGTCCATGGCTTTGAACTCGCTGAGGGCCTGCACAGGGTTCACATGCTTCTTCTGAGATGCCCTCTTAATCTTGGTCTGTGTCTCATCCTGTTTCTCTCTCTTAACCAAGGGCTTTTTCTCAGGCGCCTTCATCTTCCACGACACAGCAGGGAGGTTAAGGGAAGCCATCCCCTGAGACTTCTGGTATTTGGTGGAGGCCACATAGGACGCCTTCACTGTCTGCACCACAGCGTTCATCAAGTTCTTAGCAGCTTGGATCAGGGACATGGCACTGTCCACCTAAGAGGCAGAAAGGTAGGTGAGGAGCACAGGCCTGACCTCCAACCCCACATGTACCCAGGGGCCTGGGTCTAGGTACCGGAGGGCCTGGACCCTCCGGTCCAGCTGGAGGCTGTCAGTCCCTGGCAGTGGAGTCCCGACTCCTCCTGGACCAGGACAGGGCAGGGCAGCAGCCCTGCTCCTGATTGGCTCTCCCAGTGACTGGGTGCTCTTATCCAAATACCCTGAAAATGCCTGTGTTTCAGGTCTTTTGAAGAAGGAAGGAGTGATATAAACCTAAGGTACCATTACCTTACCTGCCCCCACCCCTCAACAAGTTTTCATTCACTCAAGTTGGGGGAGGATCTGCCAAAATCTTTTGAGTGATGGCAGAGCTATAACCATAAGCACCGAGAACAGCCACGGACAGCCATGGTGCAGGGGGAGATGGCAATAAGTCAGCCTCCTAGACAGAGACGCCCCCAGTGCTTTCAGTAATGACCCGGGGAGTCTCCTCTCTCATTTAGAGAATACAGATAATTGCTCCCCAGAGACAGGGGCATTTATGTTGCAGCAGGTAAGCAAATGGTATGAGTATGTCCAACATACCAAGTCTTCTTTGAAAGGAAATTCTGTGGGGTTTAGCAGAAGCCACAGGGCTTCAGTGGAGCGAGATGTCCTCTTTCCCCTGCCCAAGGTGACAAGGGGTCCAGAACTGTGACATGGTAAACAGACAAGGGAAGAGATACTACTTGGGAACTCTGAGAGTGGAGGGGGTGTGAGAAAGCCTATATGTCATCTCTGCAATCTCTGAACAGGCTCAGTTCTTTCTGGGGGAAGAAAAGCGATGAAGACAAAAATACTTTTACCTATGGGGTGGTCAACAAAGGGGAAGAGGCAAGCACTGTAAGAGCTCCTAGCTGTCACCAACCATGCTAAGCAGAGCTGCAGTTCTGCAGGAAGTAGCCAATGTGCAGCCCTTGGCCTCTGAGGCGGCCTCTGAGGACCAAGAGGAAACTTCCAGTTTTCCCACAGCACACTTCCTAGCACGTTCCCACTAACCAGCTCTCTTCACAGATGGAACTTACCCCGGAGACGACCAGCTCCCCACCGAGGTTCTGCACCTCAGCCTTGACTTTGCTGCAGATGTTGAGCTGGTGGCAGTAGAGGGCGATGCGCTGCAGGTAGGCCAGCAGGTCCTGCTTGCAGGCTGAGTCTGGGCACTGACGGGAGAGCGGAATTAGCACCAAGCACTCTGAGCCCGGCCCAAACACACCCACCCCCACAGATATTTCTGAAAGGCTCAGTGTGCCACCAGCTCTTCACTCCTTGCTTGAGCAAAGGGCAAGATAGGAGTTACCCAATTACCTGGGGCCATCATAGCCCTAGGCTACTCTCTGCTGCAGCCCCTGCCCCTAGCCCCTAAAGGTGAAAAATAGCCTCAGCAAGTGAGAGTCTAGTTCTGGAGAAAAGTGAGAGTGCTGTGAGCTAGGTGATAACCATCCAAATAGCTCTTCTGCTCAGAGGGACTTTATCTGCTCAGTTATGATGCACTCTGTAAACACCTGATGAAAGGAGGGTCATTTTAGGCAAAGATGGAGAACGGGTGAGTCAACCAAAGCAAGAAGAGCACGTGGGAGCTGTGGGGTCCCGACCAGTCACAGGGAAATGCCCGTCTTGCTGCCAAAGCTCAGGGCCAACTTCGGAGACGTCACCCAAAGAAGGAACAGAGCACCTCTCTCAAGTGTTTATGCAAAAACTCCCTCCTGTGAGGCTGGGGTGCAGACCATGCTGGAGATTTAGAATTTTATTCTAAGAAGCTACTGAAGCATGGCAGAGCCATACCTCATTTGCATTTTAAGGTGATCATATAAGAAGACTGTGTTGGCAACTGTGTGGAGGCTGGAGTGCAGAGGAGAGAGCAGGAAATCAGTGAGGAGAGGCCACAGTTTTGCAGGCGTGGGCCATGCATGCCAGGACTCAGCTGGGGGCTGCTAAGAGGGAAGGACCAGATAGATGGTGTTGAGATTCGTGTGGCTAGTAGAAGCACCAGGGCTGAGTATCGGTTATTACATGAAAGACGGGAGTTGAGGATACTTCCCAATCTTTGGCTTGAGCAATGAGAAACCACTGTCACTTGTCCCGCAACCCCAATGCAGGCTGAGCATGTGGATACTTCAGGGAAAGGAGTGGGAAGGGTTTGTAACTACAGCTGACAATATCTTGGAGCATCAAGGGAAATATATTGTAAACTTTCCAGGAGGTAGGAACCACATTTTTTTGGACATATCGATACAGAGAATGAAGGGATGAAGGCTGGGTGATTGAGGACATAGATGTCTGTCCCCAGTTGGGCACGTCAGCCTTCCAAAAGCACTAGCCAAAAGGGCTCCTGATTCTCACATGAAATACTGCAATACTTCCACAAGAAGAGGCTCTTATACACCTAGTTTCAGTGTATTATTAGGGCTTGCAGAATTAGCTCCTGCCCAGAGCTGACATCCTGAAGAGATCTGAGAGATAATAAACAACAGTAAAGGCTGGTTTTAGCTGTCAACCAAGGGAAGATTTCAGGACATACACACCTGCTCCAGAGATGTGCTGTAATGCAAACTGGGCCTGCCTTATAAAACTTGTCAAAGAAGAAACAGGAATACAGAAATCCTTAAAACTCTATGCTGATGTTAGTCAAGTGGGTTGACAAGTTAAGAACAATTTTTGAGATGGGAAAAGTACTGTGTCTCATGAAAAACACTGTTACCACCGCTGGGCTGCCAGAGTCCCAGGATGAACTTCAAGGCCCATGTGGCAAGTCTGTCACTTACATGGTCTGCGATGGTACGGCCAAGCTTATCCATCCGGGATCCCGCCTCAGCAATTTTCTTGGCGGCACTGATCACATCTGATGTGTTTTTGAGCGGTCCTTTACCTCTGAAAAAAGGGAACAAGAATGATCATAACTGAAGCCCTCGTAGGTGGAGATGAACAGAAAAGTGTGTACAGAGCAGCACGTCCTGCCTGTGTGAGGTGACCTGCAGGGAGGGGGGCAGCCCTCCGTGTAGCAGGTTGGGGCCGGGCACTGCTCACCGGGTAAAGTCCGTCATCTCCATCATGATCATGCACATCTGCTTGGCCAGCACAATGATGTCATTACCACTGTCGTCCCACTTGGACACTTCAGCATCCAGCTTGCTCTTTTCTTCCTGGAAGCTGGCCACCTGTTCCGCAATCTTTGCTTTTTGCTCCTGGGGAAGCTGAGCCATGATCGCCTAAAATCAGAAGCCCAGGAAGCTCTTACATAAAGAGAATATGAAGTTCTCACAGTGCATTAGCCAAGAATATTTCCACCAAGCAATCTATGACACAGGTAGGCTAATGCTTTAATAGGTTTCATTTTGCCTGAAGAGCCATTTTGCACCGAAGTTTACAGCAGCCTGAATTCCCGACCCACTTTCAAGAACAAGTTTTAGTGTGGAGAAAAACAGGGTATGAGGGGTTGAAGGCCAATGCAGAAGCTCCATGATCACGCCTGCACAAGGACAGAATCAGCTTACCTTAATTCTTTAAAAGTTTCATCCTCTGAAATGAAGTAAGTCAGGCAGAGAAAGACAAATATCATATGCTATCACTCATATGTGGAATCTACTGATAATTTAAAAGATACAAATGAACTTATTTACAAAACAAACAGACTTACAGATATGGAAAACAAACTTATGGTTACCAAAGGGGAAACGTGTGGGGGGCAGGGGGATAAATCAGGAGCTTGGGATGAACATACACACACTAACACATATATATCTCTTATGAGAGATAACCAACAAGGAACTACTGTATAGCACAGGGAACACTACTCAATATTCTGTGATGACCTATACGAGAAAAGAATCTAAAAAAGAATGTATAACTGAATCACTTTGCTGATACCTGAAACTAACAACATTGTAAATCAACTATACTCCAATAAAATTAAAATATTAAAAAAAATAAACTTCATTTGAACCTTAAAAAAAAAGTTTCATCCTCTGCCTCCTGCCATGGGGAGAGGAGATGAGGGAGGGGCTAATACATGGAGTCCTTTCCATGGCAGGCCCGGTGGCTGTAATACATCTCCAACTTTTCAAGGTGACCCACAAGTAGTTTTAGAATGTGAATTTTTTTTTTTTTTTTTTTGCGGTACGCGGGCCTCTCACTGTTGTGGCCTCTCCCGTTGCGGAGCACAGGCTCCGGACACACAGGCTAAGTGGCCACGGCTCACGGGCCCAGCCGCTCTGCGGCATGTGGGATCTTCCCGGACCGGGGTACCAACCGGCGTCCCCTGCATCGGCAGGCGGACTCTCAACCACTGCACCACCAGGGAAGCCGTAGAATGTTAATATTAAAGAAGGCAAGCAGGCAGGCAGAAGAGAACCTGCTGCAGAGTATGCTTTTTAGGTACTTGAGACGGCATTTAAACCTTATCACCGCAGCACCTGGAGGCCTGTTGCCCACCTCAAGGCACAGACTCAGGGCCTTGGGCTCCTCTCCACTCAGCTTCCCAAAATGCTTAGGACCGAGTGGGGCTTAAAGCAGGGATGTACCCGCTGTTCAAAATATCTTCTAAGGGGTGAAAAAAACTCCTTAGTAATATTTCTTGGCACCCTCCCAAAAACATAAATGCAGTTAATTGAAGATTTAATGACTTAAATGAATGCAATGGCTCTGATTTTCTTGAATGTACCACTGTTATTTTTTTTAACCCATGAATAATTAAATAGTTCATGCCCATGGTATCATTGAGATAGGCAAAGACAGCAATCTTTTTTGAATTTCACTGTCCTATTAACAAACATTGCATTGACTAGATCCTAGGGCTTTCCTGACTCAGGGCTCTTCACAAACCAACGCTTCAGGGCACAGCTGAGAAGATGTTTTAGATGAACCTACAATTGACTAGCAGGTGCCACAACTTAGGATAACTTCGGTCCTACTGCCAGAGAAAACGAGAGGAAAAATGGTGTTCTCAATAATGAGAGTGTTTTCCTGGAAAAGAAAAAGCCAAGAACAGAGAGGGACAGGGAGGGTCTGCAGGACAAGTTAAACTTGGTCCTTACCCGGGCACTCTGGCCAGCTATCAGCTGATCGTCTTCTGTCTGGACGCTTGTCCTGCTTCTGACATCGAAGTCTTCCGTCTCGAAGTCCGAGTCATCCAGCTCCTCAGGGGTCTGCCACCGAGACAGAAATCACAAGTCAAACACAACCCTAGGCCTCCAGCTTCCCTAGGCCTCTGGGCCCACAGCCTGATGTACAGACATCCAGAATTTTCTGCAGTATTTCAAACAGTCGTGAGGAATAAAGTTAAAATTGCTCAATATTTGTCTGAGACCCTGCTTTAGCTCATGCACGTGCCAGGCAGCCCATTCAACAAACAGCAAGCAAAGGCACCACACCAGCACTTCCCAAAGGACACAGGTCCTTTATGGGGTTGAGGGTTTCAGTTTCTACCAATGAGTCAACACTCTTTGCTTGACAAAGGTTTTCACTTCTTAACGTACTTCTCCAACACCTGCATCTTAAGACAAAGGTGAGAGTTGTCCTGGGTGGAAAAGGTACTGTATTAAAAATAGCAGTTTCATACAACATTAAACAGATTCTTATAACTTTCCCATTTTATGACAAAAAGAAAATTAAATGAATTAACTAATACTGGGACTTCTCTTAGGGTACCAAAGGCTGATTTGAGAGGTAAAAATAGGCAATGTATTTTTATGTACTTACTTTTATTAAAGAGAGAATATGGCAGATAAGGTGTGAATAAATACCAAAGGGACCGATTACTGGTCCTACCTCTTTGCTTTAATTATAAAATAAAATTCTTATTTTGTACACTCTCCAGCCTCTCATGATTAGCTGCTGACTTGAAACATGATGTCATCGTCTAGAAGTTATCAGCAACAGGGCAGCAGGCAAACAGCTGGGGTTGCCTCTTAGCCCAGCTGGCCGGCCTGTGACAGGAGGGCAGTGAGGCGAGTCCCTCATCTGCACCAGGACCTAATCCAAGCCCAGCCCAAGGGCTTCCTGTGAGGAAGCATCCAAAACTGCCCAGAGTATGTTGGGTTTGTACAGGTGCAAAGGCCAGGCCTGCCCCTCCATGAGGAGGTGAGGACAGCCAGGGTCACTCGAGGAACCAGTGAGTCACATGGCAATGCAAGATCCTGGAGTCTTGCTGCCATTCGCCATTTTAATCCTGGGTCACAGACACCTGAGCCTCAGTCTGTGGAGGAGCTTTGTCAAAGGGGTGCCCTCCTAACAGGATCTCCACTTCCCCACCTTCCTCGATAGCCCGTCACAGACCCAAGAGCTGTTCTTGCCAAGAAAACCAAATATCTCCTATTCGTTCATTCATTCACTGAATATTTGTGTGCCAAGCACTGTTCTAGGCGCTGAAGGTACAAAATGACACAGACAAAAATCCCTGCTCTCACATATATTCTGATGGGAAAAATGACAAAAGTGAATCACATGACCTATTAGAAAGTGATCAGTGCTATAAGCAAGCAGTAGAGGAGGATTGTAATTTTATATCAGTGGTCAGGAAAGGTCTCATGAGAAGGTGACACTGGAGCACAGACCTGAAGGCAATGAAGGTGGGAGCACAGGAGGTACCTGGGGGAGGAGTGTTCCAGTAGGACGGAGTCACCAACAGAAAGGCCTGGGGAACTGGATGAATAGCAAGGCCACAGTAGGGGCTCAGCTCACTGCCCTTATGGCACAGTGTCAGCTGAAGCCCTGGGAGCAAAGGCAGGGGAGCAGTAGGAGATGAGGTCAGAGAGATGACAGGTTCAGCTCCTCAAAGGCCTTGTGGGCCAGTGTAAGGACTGAGTGACGTGGCAGCCTTTGGAGAGTACTAAGCAGTAGATAACGTGATCTAATTGAAGCTTAAAAGGATCACCCTGGGTGCTCTGTGGATGAGACTGCAGGCACCTAGGGATGCAAATAGGGAGACTGGCTGAGAAGCAAGCAATTGCATGAATCCAGGTGAGAGATGCTGGTGGCCTGGACCACGGTAGGAACAGTGTTCAGAGTTTCTATTTATTGTGAAGGTAGATCCAACAGGATTTGCTGATAAATCAGATTCAGCGTTTGAGGCAAAAAGTGGAATCAAAGGTGAATCCAAGGTCTGGGCCTGAGCAAGTGAAAGACAGATTTGCCATCAACTGATACGAGAAAACAGGGTGGAGAGAGATGAGGAGCTCACTTTGGGGAATAATAAGCTTGAGGTGCCTGTTAGACAAGTGACAGGTAGTAGGCAAGGTGGCTAGATGAGTGTGGACCACAGAAGAGTCAACCTCTTGCTGGTTTTCTCACGTCTTTATGCACCAGGGGAATGAGTACAGTCAGAAAAGAGAGAGGTGAAAAACTGTGCTACAGGGTGTACCAGTGGTAAGGGGCTGCGAAGATGAGGATAAACCAGCAAAGGAGACTGAGGAGGAGGGGGGCCAGGAGATTTTCTTATAACAGGAGAAATAATGGCATGTTTGTATGCTGGGGGGAAGGTGCTGGAGGAAGAGAGAATGGGACCCAGTGCAGGGGACGGGCTCAGCCAGGAGCAGATGTTCTAACTGCCTCAGGATCCTCAGTGCAACAGGCACTGAGGCCAGACATGTAGGATGGGGCACAGATGGGGAGGCAAGCAGGAAGGTATGAAATGCTCCCAGACTCTGTGGCTGTGTGGGCGAGGCTGCATGGCATCAAGGGCCCCCTGACGGTCCTGGGTTCGGTGACCCCAGTCAGGGTGGCTGCACTTTTCTACACCATGCTCAGCAGGAGAAGGAATTTCACTAGGATTGTATTTTGCAAGGCAAACAAGAGGACAGAAAAGGGGGCAAAGGAGATTATACCGATAGACTCAAAGCTAGAAAAGGAGTGAGGCAAGGACCTGAAGGGCTGAGTGAGGGTTGCAAGTGGGGAGGGCCAACCGGCTGAAGATCCTGATGGACTCAAAGGACTGTTGGGAGTCACAGGACCAGAGACAGTGAGCTGATGGAAGGGGGAAACCTGACACTGGGATGACGTAGATACTGGTAATGACAAGGACTGGGTAAGACTAGGCAAGTAAGGTTGAGGTTGGGGGAGGATAAGACATCAAGAAACCAAGAGGTCCGGGGGGTTGGAAGGATGATTCCTGAATTAAAATCAAGACAATACGGGAGGAGTTAAACCACTGCTGCCACAGACCTACTTTGCCCTTGCTCTGGGCCCTCCCAGCTGACCACACCCCAGGTTCTATCTCACCAAGCCTGCCAGGGCCTCTGTCATACTTGCGCTCCAACACAGCAGTAAGTGCGCAAGAAACAGCTACTATATGCCAAGCCCTGAGCTGAACACGTCACCTCCATTTCATCCCATTAAAACCATCAACACCATCATGTGAGTCTCAGAAAGATGAGGAAACTTGCTTAGAGTCACAGACACGAAGAGGAATCCAAGCTGCCTGCCTGTTCCCAGGGTGTGGTTTCCCGACCTGCTTCCACAGAACAGGCCCTGGAATGTGCAGGCATCCTGGAGTGTGCGCATACCAGCTCACTTAAAACCCCAAAGGCATTAATCTCAAACACCCAGTGACTCCTCATTATCATTTCTTCTATTCTCTAAGTGTCTGTCAGTATGCAAAGAACTTTGGAAAAATAGGGCTGTGTTTTACCACCACTGGTACACCTGACCCAGGGATCCCTTCACACCACTGAGATCTAGCTGCTGGGTTTAACCTTGCATTCAACCGGGCTACGACCTGCTGAGCATGGGTTGCTCTCTAGCACAGCAGCAGCCGTGAAGAAAGCAAAAAGGCTCCCCAAGCTCTCCCCCGCCACACCCCAGCATGTCCAGGTGACCTGGGCCTGCAGGGACAGCCATCAGCCAACCAGGCCATCCCTGAATTGTTCTCTTTCCTCCTCACCCCAGAGAGAAACGCAGTCTTGCCCAAGCATTTCTACACTGCATACACAATGGGTCCAGCCTAATGCACCGGCCTCAGAAATGGCCTCTGTTTCCAGCTGAGGGGGTAAAAAGTGGGACAGAACCCCTGCCTACCTTGGGAGGTTTGACTAACAACCCATGAAGGTGTAACGGAAACTCCCCTGACCCGACTAGATCGTCAGCATAGCAAAGCAGCTGTCTACTCAGCAGGCAGACCCTGCATTCCAACTGCTGGCTCTGTGGCTATGGCAGGGATGGCCCGAGCCTGGGGGAGGTCCAGGTGAGCCTGGGGGAGCTTGGCACAGGCTCTGCTCCCAGCTTCCAGAGCTGTTCATGCTCAGAACAGCATGTGAGGGATCAACTGTGATGGAAAGGGCAGCTGTGAGTCCCAGCGCAGCACACTGGGGATGATCACAGAGGAGTCAGTAGTTTCTCAAAACCCCTTTGTGCATGCTAATCCACAGGGGGCCCTAGACATTGTCTCAGATGGTGAGAGCTGCTGCTGCCTCAGACAGGATGGGTCACATGGGGCCCAGAGCAGGTGGCACTTCCATTCAGCTACGGTGAGAGGGCTCAGTGCTTGGCCCCAAGCCCGGGAGTTGCCACAGCCCCTCATTCTCACCCTCAAAACCCTGGGGTTCTAGCATCCTGCCTGCCTGCCACCTTTGAGGCGAGGGGTGCTCCATGTAAAGAAGAGCTTCAACCTGCATTAAGGAAATACTCCCTTCTCTGAAATTAACTGATGAGCCTTTATTTTCTGTAGTTTCCCTCTAACTCAAACGGAAGCCTCATATCTGTGGCAATTGTTTAACTTGAAGTAAATCGTCACGGCCAACTCATACTAGCTCCCCTTCTCAGCCCAAGTTTGGGCTCTAACTTGCAACTAAAAGTCATTTTAGACGACGTAATTAAATATATCTCATTCTAACAGCTTTTAGATTCATGGTTTTAATATATAGCCACTCATCTGCTGAGTTCCAAAATGATGCATTGCTCAAGTTTAGCAAATGATAAGAAAGAAGCTGTTAAAACATCTGAAATGCAGTTACTCACCCTTATCATCAACACCGCTTTCCTGATGTCCCGGATGCCATCGTACACCAGGCGTGAGGCATCGATAAACTCGTTCTCATCCATGGGCTGGGCGGGGTCTGAGCTGAGGGCTTCCACGGCCGCTTCCACTTGCTCGGTAAAACGTGGCATGACTGCGGAGAAGAAAGCATGGCAGATCCTGCTGGCCCTGCAAACATCATTGCTCTACCAGCCCTCCCTAAATCCCTCAGTTAGACACAAAGAGGCAGGGTGCATGATGAAGAGCCGATGCTTCTACCTATGTGAGAAGTATTTAAGGTTGAAATAAATCAAATGCTGTATTTTACAGACTCAAATCATCATCTTTGTCTCTGGGCAGATTCTGCAACATAGGATTTACATGGTTGAGAACTGGGATTAACTTGAGGCCTTGCTAGAATGGGACCCTCCTTAATTTACTGTGTTCACTGACAGGAGATATAACTCAGACGTTCATCTTAAAATAACTCCCATTATTAATCGTGGGACACACATGAAGGAAATGTGTTTGTGAGGCCTTAATGTGGCTGACCAACTTCTCACGAATCTGACATACCTTCTAGAATTCTTGTCCTAAGACTGAACTGAGTCCCAGCGTCCTACTTCCTAACCACAGGGCCTGTACTAACTGGATGGCCTGGCCACCAGGCCATCTGTGTGTGCGGAGCACAAGGAAGGGAGGCAGCCCCCGCACCTGTGTTGGAGAGGAGCTTGGTGGCTTCCAGCACCTTCTCTGTGTAGACCCCTGGCTCATAGTTGTCCATCTCTGAGGTGACCACGTGAATGACCCGAGCAGCTCGGCCTCGAATTGCACCAGCTGTGCGGTCCAGCCCATCCACATCTTTCTCTTGGAGAGCAATGACGCATTTGTTCACGTCTTCCAAAATGTGATTCTCTGAGGAACAAACAAAAAAAAGCTGAATGAGGGAGGAGGCCTTCCACTAGAAGGGGACAACTAGTTGGCATCTATTATTCATCGACAGCTCACTCTGTGCCAGCTACGGTGCCAAAAGCTTTACACGTTATCATTTCACTCAAGAGACCGGATTAACTGTCCCACAGAAACTCAACCTGCAATCACCTCCAAGAATAACAATCTTTATTCCAGGTTTAAAAGAGAGAGACAGAGATGCCCATCTTTAAGGCACAGTTTTAAGCCAGGCGGAAAATTCAAGATCACAGAATCCTTAATAATTTCTCCTTCCCTTAAATGATTTCACTGGTTTTACATCCCAAACAAAGTCTAAATTAGAAGAAAAGGTTCACTGTAAGGTCTTATTCTCCCAGTTCCTTGCCCCTCCCTCCAGTAGATGCCAATGGTATTCAGACAAGCTACCAAGATGCCAGGACAGCTCTGGAACAGAAGGCCCTGTAAGGCAGGTTAAAGTCCCCTCTGGAGGGCGCTGAGGGACCGCCCCAGGCGAAACATTCAGTAAACCACTCATGGGATGCAGGTGGGCCTGTTGTGTTATTTGAGGAAATCCTTGACTCCTGTTAAGCTGTCTAGTCATAGAAAAGGGAATGTTCTCACCACCAGGAACTGCAGAGTCTACCAACAGACAGCCCAAGTGACAGGGATGCCCACAATCCATGGGGTGGGTGGGTGAGTGAGCAACACAAAGCCTCCAGGTCATCGCCTGCCCATTTCCTTCCAGCTTGGAAAGGAGCTTTCAAGACACGTAAGAACTCTTAGAAGCAGTGTCTGTTAAAGACATGCTCACTTCCTTAAACCAAGAAAGTACCTAGCACAATAGGTGAAAGACTAATGGTTCTGGTTTTTCTGGAAGAGACAGGACAATTAGGGCAAATGTAATCTATTTAAGAAACATCTGGGGCTTCCCTGGTGGCGCCATGGTTAAGAATCCGCCTGCCAATGCAGGGGACATGGGTTTGAGCCCTGGTTCGGGAAGATCACACATGCCACGGAGCAACTAAGCCCGTGCACCACAACTACTGAGCCTGTGCTCTAGAGCCCGCGAGCCACAGCTACTGAGCCCACGGGCCACAACTACTGAAGCCCGCACTCCTAGAGTCTGTGCTCTGCAACAAGAGAAGCCACTGCAGTGAGAAGCCTGTGCACTGCAACGAAGAGTAGCCCCCGCTCACCGCAACTAGAGAAAGCCCGTGAGCAGCAACGAAGACCCAACACAGCCAAAAATAAATAAATAAAATAAATTTAAAAAGAAACAAAGAAAGAAACACACCTGGTCATTTCTTTGCCATCCCTGGTTACCTTATGCTTTGACCTGTCATTATCTAGACTGGTTCCTGATTTAATTCCCTTCCAAAGTCATTACCCTTCCCTCACAGCCTCTGCTAACATACTCAGTCAAGTTATATATGACAGTGTCTAGTGGTCACAATGCTATTTCCTCTTATCTCAAGGGGAGCCAGAGGCAAGTGATGCTTAGTGGATTCAGCAAAGAATAGAGCCACCACAATGCCCTGCCTTTGGGCTTCAAGATCCCCTGTAGGCTCCGGGAACAAGGCCCTTCATTTTGTAGTTCCCAAGAGACTGCAGGAAGGGACTTGCACCCACAAAACTAAACATACTCTTACCTATGATCCAGCAATTGCACCCCTTGGTATTTATGCAGTGGAGCTAAAAACTTAAGTCCTCATAAAAACCTGCACGCAGATGTTTACAGCAGCTTTATTCATAATTGCCAAAACTGGGAAGCAATCGAGGCATACTTCAGTAGGTGAAATGAAAAACTGTGGTACATCCAGACAGTGGAATATTATTCAGCACTTTAAAAAAAAAAAGTGCTATTAAGCTATGAAGAGACATGCAGGAACCTTGGGAGTTGCCAGGGGTTGGAGCAGGGAGGAATGGATAGGTGGAGCACAGAGGACTTTTAAGGCAGTGAAAATACTCAATGATGGATACATTTGTCCAAACCTATGAAGTATATACCACCAAGAGTGAACAGGAATGTATATTACGGACTTTGGGTGATAATGAGGTGTCAAAGTAGGTTCATCAATTGTAACAAATGTGCTACTGTTGTAGGAGATGTTGATAATGGGGGAGGCTGTGCGTGTGTGGCTGCCAGAAGTAGATGGAAAGTCTCTGTATCTTCCTCTTAATTTGGCTGTGAACCTAAAACTGCTCTAAAAGTCTTTTTAAAAAATAAAAATTCATCAATTAAAATAAATATCTTTCCAGGGAAAGCCAAAATATAGTAAAAATTTCTACTGCAGAAGGGAAAAGTGAATTACCACAAGATAGCTAAGAAGACCATAATTTAGCATGTGCTAATTCAAAAATTAGGAGACTTGCTAGAATTTACACCATTGCACTACTGAAAGAGGTAACGTATTAAACTTTTTACATAAACCAATTTTAGGAGGAATATGTGAACCAATTATAAGAATAAATGGATTTAGAGCCCATGTTTAGATCAGAAACATCTTTTATATACAAACTCTCTACATATTAAACTAAGCAGACTGGTACTGAGCCTGCCTACCATACTAGGCCTTAGGTTAAAAACTGCTGCTTTTACTGAATCTAACATTTGGGGAAGGGGAAGGAAAGGAATAAAAAGGAAAGAAAAGATGTTGCTAATGAAACTATGAACCAATGTTTTCTCATATCACTGATTTTTAAGACTCATCCTGGTATCAGGATTGTTAATACCAGGGGACGGAAAGCACATCTTAGAATCAATGAAGTATAGCATTCTTTGTCATTCATTAAACAAAGTAGCCCAAACTTCCACCAAGGATTTGTTAACCTTCATCTGGGTAAGTGTGTTTTTACAAATCAATTTAGATTTTCTTGAATTTATACAGGTTTTCTTCCAGCTGAACCCAAACAAGGGAAGAGCTTGCCATTCTTTAGCCACCAAGGAAGGCTTCTATTTCAGGAAGCTGACTAAAGTAACATTTTCCACCTTCACTGGGAAAGCCCCAGCCAGCTGAGGCCACTATATACCCAGGACACAACAACCTGCTCTCTACACTTGAGCCCTAAGGGAGAAGTGAGTTCCCATTGGACATGTGCAAATATGGGAGGGTTGGAGGTACCCACACTAACTTAAACCATAAGTTACTTTACCTTAATTGAATTTCCAAGTAAACTCAGCATGGCTCCATTTTGAGTAGACACACCAATCTGTACCCCATTAAAAACTGATTGTTTAATACAGTCTTTATCTGTAGATGCTTCTAAAAGGAAAAAAAACCTACACACACACATACAACAGTCTATCTCCAAGGGATCACATTATGGATGTTAACATATCTGATTTTCATTTGAAAATCTTTCTAGAACTGCCTCCACAGATCTTCCTCATCCATATTAATGGCTGTACCGTACCCTACTGAACAGACGGAGGGGCCATCATTCATTTATCCAGTCTTCTCTTAGGCATTTTGGCTGAAGTGAACATCCTTGTACAGGTATTTTGGCAAACATCTATGTACACATCCCTGGGGAAATTTTCTAGCAATGGGAATACTAAGTCAAAAGGCATATATGTATAAAGTAGATGTATGATGCCTAATTGCCCTCCGGAACCAAGCCAACTGGCATTCTCCAGAAAGCCTTCAGTCCACAATGTCTAACAGGGCCTGTTCCGCCCTCCCCTTGCTCTGGATATCTTTATCAGTGCAGCCTTATGCATACACAGGAGATGATAATATTAATACGTTATATAGAGAACTTACTCTAATATTATGGAAAGATTCTGAGTGCTTGACATTTAACTCTATCGTAACCACTTTTTAAAAATCACAATTAATGTGGAAACCAGGCGCAGAAGTATTGAGTGGCTTGCTCAAGCTAGGGGGCATGGGAGTCAGAAATCAAACTAACTTCACCACTTCCTTACCTTACTTTCAGTTTTGGATTTTTGCGATTAAACACAAAAACAAAAATTAGGTACAAAAATCCTTTTATTTAGACCAATCAGACCAAATTATTTGAGCACACTGACAATGAAGAAGAAAGAGTACAAATTACTACTCCTAAGTGTTGCCCCAAAGTATCTAATGCATTATGTTATTTGTTTCCAAGAGCACTTGGTAAAGAATAGTAATAAACCCAACTAGAACCACTCTAACCAACCACTTGCAACTTAAAAAAAAGGTGTGTGTGTGTGGGGAGGATCAGAACTTCCACATGAAAGCAGAGTAAACGAATGAGAAAGTAAATTTCATTTCCATGGAAAATGTTTATCAAATACAATTCAAATGAAATTCAAACAGTCTTTATCGCTTTGATAAATTTCAAACCACTGTCCTTAAGGGATCGGTCCATATAAATATATTCACAGTTTGCTGAACGCTCTGTAGCATCCTAAACCACCTCCAATATTTACAAGGCAACCTTCTGAATAGAACAGCTTGGGGAACAGGGGTCCCCCACCCTCTCCCCCGGAGGTGGCTTGCATGTCCCTCTCTATTTTCAAGTGCCAGTGGCATATTTGATACACAGTGACTCAAGTTCCCCCTGCCCTGCAGCCTCATGAAACACTGGCATCAGGGTCTTAATGGCTTTACCAGGTTATACACAAGATGACCATTAATTTTTGAGCCACAAATTTAGGATATAACTTGTAATAAGCACGAGGGAACTTCTGGAACCAATGGGACAGAATATCCAGGAACAATGGCGACAGAGCAGCAGAGGGTCCTTTCAGTCCTATCCCCTAAGTAACTTCCCTTTGGATGGATTCTCATGAGTGGGCAGGGCTACAGCAAACACACAGGCCCCAGGGATTTCAAGGGGGATTGATGGTGAAAAATCATTACTAGAACTATTCCTCAAAACCTATCACACTGCCATAGGGCCACAATACCCCAGGACACAGTAAAACACCACCACTCCAAGGAGTCAAGCAGCAGTCTTACTTTTCATTACATAAAATTTTATGAAGTCCACCAACGTTAAGCCAGACCCTGTGCTGGGCACTTGTCCTGCAGCCCCTTACTCAGAAACATGCCCACCTTGCTGACAGACTACTGAGCCTCTGGGTAATAGGAGTGGGCAGATCTCAGCTTCTGGTATAAAGACTGCACACGGTGCTTGCAGATGACGCCTGCTCTCCAATCCACGGGGCACCTCTAGAGAGGCTGTGAGTTGTACAAGGGCCAAGGACTGGGGACCAGTGGGGGCCTGCCCGGTTGAAAATGGGATTCCTCTCAATGAGAGCCAGTGTATCAGGTGAGATGGAGAGACATCTCTAGTCTGCCACATAAAAAGTGCTAAAGCTGCCATGGGTGAGGTAAGTGCATAAGGGTATAAAGGAGTCTGAATGCTAAAAATTAACTGGTCAATCCAGTAGAACTCTGCACAGGTATCTGATTGTCTCTTCCCTTCATCCCATGCCCCTAAAAAGCACACCATAAAAATCAAAGGAATTGTGAATAACAGTCTTGTCCTGTTAATTATTTAATTACTTGACACTGCTAAGCAAGTCTGTGACAAAACATTAGAGAAACACACTAAGGTGGATCTTTAAAATTCAGATGCTCTGAAAGCACCACCACTTTCTGAGAGGACTGTTCTGTGTTTTTATTTGCTAAATAGAAACTGTCTAAACTCCTTTCCATCAAGTCAACTCTTCTACTTTCCCACATTTGCATAAAAATTGAACATACTCACCAGACAAAAGTGTATCTGTTAAAGAATTTGATTTCTCTTTACTGTTCTTCTGTTTTATGTCATATACCCTAAAGATACTGCCTGGATCCCACTAAATGCTACTGCAAAATCCCTTTTGTTCTCTGATTTGAAGAATGTTGCATGAGGGACATTTGATTCTATTACATTTTATTTTGCTATAAGAAGGACCGAAAACCCCTTGAGACCAAGCCTTACTTGGTAAGTGAGTTTAGGAATGTAATATCTATCTCCGGAGGGGGGCTTTGTATTTAGATATCAGAATTTGTTGTTTGCTTAAAAGTGTGCTGTTAAAGTAGAGTGTTTTTCTCTAAATCTATGAAAAAGAATAATTCAGTACTTCACTGGGGAAAACAACAGAAGGCCAAGATTTCCCAAAAAAGCAATTCCTGCATTTTTGGCACCTGCAAAGATGTGCTTACAAATGGTTTTTTGTTTTAAAGTACCAGCACCTGCAATTTGGCAGTCCTGCAGCAGCATGATTTACCCCCTTGTTTTCCAGTTTATGGATTGCCTGCTCCCCACTATCTCAAGTAGAGCCAAAGCTCCAACCCCAAGGAGAGCGAGCAGACACAGGGGAACGTTGTTATGCAGAACACACTGTCACCTTATATAGGTCACTGCTGGAGGACTGTGCTGTGCATGTACTTAAGCCCTGCTTCTGTTTCAAGCCCCATGGCCACTCACATCTCCCACATTCCAAACTGTGGTTCCCTGGGGTGACAGGTAGTTTCAGCCCTACAAGTACCAGCCGTTGACTCTGCCCACAGCCACTGGCCTCAGGAAACCTGGCACCTCCAGAGAGCAAGCAGTGCAGTCGAGGGCAGCAGAGGCCTGTTAAATGGAGAATGCATTTATACTTGCTCAACTCTAAGAAGATGGATTGAAACTTATCTCTGCGATAAACAGGGAATTGCAGTTGACAGACATGTTCTATATGAATGCAATTTACTATGTCATTACCAGTTTATGTTTATATAATGAAATCAACTGTTTTTGTGAGGTCAATTACCCAGATTTATTTTTTGTAAGTTCATAATTAAAAGGTACTTAAAAATTTCCTCTCTGTTTTCTATCTGTGCATCATGCAGACAGAGTCTTTCGAAAAGTAGGCAGTTAAACTACGATCTTTTCTGAGGGAGAGAGAAAGAGAAGCTTTCCAAGGGGAACAATTTTTACAAAAGAAACTAAAGCTATGATGTTGGGAATCCCTCCTCCTAAGTCTCATAGGCTCATAACAAATAACCACAGCCAGGACACAGGTCAATGTTTTTTCTAAACACAGCAGCAGCAAGAGGGGTGGATGGCTATGGTGTTGTACAGGTCACAGCTGCAAGATCTTACTCTATATAAACAGAGAAAAACCTCTGCCAGGCAGATTACTAATTCACACTTCTAAGATCGAGACCAGCCTCATAACAAGGGAAACAACTCCAACTCCAAGTCCCGCTTTTTTTTGTTGTTGTTGCTGTTTTTAATTAAAATGAAAATCAGCACAATATTATTGCTAGAATAATTTACCTGCCCATACTTGGGGGCATTTTGATTGCCCATTATTGTAACTTAGGTGAAAGTAAGTATGCACAGCCTCACATACTTCTCTGGGGAATCAGCTCATTACCTGAGACAGCCAAGAAGTCATCAATGGAAGTAATGTCATCGACAGCATCTGTGAGAACTCGGACTTGTTTTTCCCACTGTTCTTTAAAAAGATCCATGTTCTCTTGGGCCAGTTTACTCTGTGGTTTTGCTGCTAAAGCCAATGCAGCATTGATAACCTGCAAAGACATTAAAGTTCATTGTTTACTCTTTCAGAGTCATGAAAATAAAACAAGTGAGAGACAATTTGGTCAGCACAGTGTCTATGCTTTGTCTCCTGTGCATTTCATGAGGACGCATGATACCACATGCTCCGCTGTTAACAGTTACAAAAATGAAGTAGAGAAGTATTAAACAACAGGCTTTATATGTGAATGGAGAAGTAATACATCTGAAATACAGTAATACATTGGAACTATGGATGATAACAAACAAAAGTATCTCTAATCTCTCCACCCTGTGATAACAACTCTTCACAATTTTTGACATTATATTCCAGGCTTTTTTTCCCTCACATACAAACGTTATGTGCCAAATCAAAAAATACATAATTAGAATTATATGCTAGTAAAACTATTCCTGTTTCTTCTTTTAAATACTCCATATGATATGATACTCCATATCATTAAATGTATGTTAAAAAACATTAACTGTTTATTATTCCATCTTATAGATGCACATCACTATTCTGATTATACGATACCGAGGTTTGTTCCAGTCACCCACCATTCTTAATCTTGTGATGAACATTTGGCATTTTAGGTTCTTGGTACATTCTCAAAGTACAGAAAAAAAAATTTTTTTTTCTGAGATAACTGTAGTTGACATATAATAACTTCACAGAAAGTATAACATTTATTAAGTTTAAAAAGTAATTTCTTCTAGAATAATAAAAAGTAACTTCTTTAGGGAAAAAAAACCCAGCTTTACTGAAATATAATTTTATATACCAAACAAGTCACCCATTTAAATTGGAAGATTCAAAGATGTTTGGTATATTCAGTTTTGTAACCATCACCACAATCATTTTAGAACATGTCCATCACTCCAGAAAGAAACCCCATACCCACTTGCAGTCACTCCCTATCTCCCTGAACCCTGTCTCCTGGCAACCACTAACTTAACTTCTGTCTTTATGGCTCTACCTATTCTGGACTTTTCCTTAAAATGGAATCATATTAATATGTGCATTTTTGGAACTAGCTCCTTTCACTTAACATGTTTCCAAGGTTCATACATGCTATAGAATGTATCAATATTTCATCCTTTTTATTGACAAATAATATGTCATTATATGAATTTATCACATTTTCTTTATTCATTCATCAGCTGACAAACATCTGAATTCTTTCTACTTTTTGGTCATTATGAATAATGCTACTATGAACATTCACATATGTGTTTTGTTTGTTATCATTATTCTTGAATATATAACTAGGAATGGAACTGCTGGATCATATGGTTAACTTTATGAGGAACTGCCTTACTGTCTTCCAAAGCAGTTGAACCATTTTTCATTCCTACCAGCATGTATGAGGGTTCCAATTTCCCCATATCTTCAACACCTGTTTTTCCTTTTTAAAAAAATTTTAGCCATCCTGGGTGATTCAACATTGTGCACTACTCTTCATTAATTAACTCATTAATTCACTAATGTATCAATGAATCAGTGTGGAGCTAGACTTTGTAAGAAAATCTGGGTGAAGAAAATGTTTCTTAAGAGAGCCAAGTAAACACGGGTCAGGGAATTAATTATATGTCTTAAATATTAAGATAATTTTCCCTTACAAAGAGAAAATTGCTCTCTTTGTTCTGTAATACCTTATATATAATGGAGGAAAAGGACCTCGTCTAAGGTGAATTTTCTCATTCTGATTACAAAACTGTTTACAAAGGACATGATAAATACTAATTTCTGATGAATTAGGAATAGAAAGATACTTAACATACTACTTCAAATAATTATCCAACATGATACTTAGTGGTGAAACTCTAGAATCATTACCTTAAAAATCAAGATGTTATTGATCAGAACACCTACTGTCACCATTAGTTAAATAATAATGGTCTTTCTAGCTAATGAAATAAAAGTGGGAAATGGAAATAATAATAAAAAGCTGTTAGAAAGGAGACAAAATTACTTTTCAATGTAGATCATCTTTCTTTATCTAGGAAACTGAAGTGAGTTAACTGAAAAAACTCTTAGAATTAATAGGACTTCATTAAGTTAGCTAGAGACAATATAAATATAAAAATGAGTAACGTTTCTATATACCAGAAAACAGGACATAAAATGAGGGGAATATTAGCTCTTCATGAACGCAATTAATAGAAAATATGTGGGATTAAATCTGTAAAGAAACCCAGAGGACTGAAGTAACAAAAATGACTAAATTTTTCTGAGGTACATTAAAGAAATGTGAATAAATAGAAACACAGTCCTTGTTTAGGAGTAGGAAGACTGACCTATTTATTCACAAATTAATCTGGAACAGTAAATAGCTGAGAATTAGCAAAAAGATATTAGGGATAGAGAGCAAGAGTAATGAAGAGGGACTTCCCTGGTGGTCCAGTGGCTAAGACTCCGTGCTCCCAACGCAGGCAGCCTAGGTTCGATCCCTGGTCAGAGAACTAGATCCCACATGCCGCAACTAAGAGCCCGCATGCTGCAACTCAAGATCTCACATGCCGCAACCAAAAGAGATCCTGCACGCGGCAATGAAGATCCAGTGTGCCGCAACAAAGACCCAGTGCAGCCAAATAAATAAGTAAATATTTTTTTAAAAAAAGAGTAATGAAAGGAGTTAAAATGTAATACAAAGCTAAAGTAACTGAAAAGAATAGTCTAAAAACAGACCCTATCACAGAGCAGAATTCAGTGTATGATAAAAGTGACATCACAAATCAGTGAGGAATGGCATATTTCTACATTTGATACGGGCTATTTGGAGAAAAATAAAGTTATAGCTTCACTTCACACTTACATTTATGTACTAAATAAGATTGTTTCCAGATAGATAATGAGTTAAATTTAAAAAAGCCTAAAAGAACGTGTTTGTTTATGCATTTACTGAACATTCCTCATGTCTTAGAAAATTCTCTATTTACATCTGTATTTAAATATACATGACAGATGAAGTATATATAGTGTTAGGTAAATCAGTAAGGAGAACACTAAAATACCGGTAGAAAATGGGGTAAGACATCAACAGCCTACCTAAGGTGACCTACAAATCGCTAGGAAACAACTAGAGGGAAAAGTTTACTCTCACTTATAAATTAATGAGTCACTATTCTTGCTCATTAAATTTGCAGAGAGCCCCAAACCACGCACTACCACCATATATACCATGGCAACTTTTTAAATGCTACTGTTGGCTAAGACCTCCAGTACAACACTGAACAGGACTTTCTTGTCTGGTTTCTGATCCTAGTGGGAAGTATTCAGCCTTTTATCATTAAGTACGATGTTATCAGGCTGAGGAAATTTTCTTCTATTCCTAGTTTACAAAGTGTTTTTATCAGGTCTGGATGTTAGATTCTGTCAAATACTTTTTCTGTTTCATTTCCACCATTCTGGCTACTTCTTCTGTGTCTCTTTTGCTGTCTTGTCTTCCTCCACTAATGCTTAAGTTCTTCAAGGCTTGATCCTATGCTACCTTCTCTCCTCATTCTACACTTCTCCCACCTGTGAGCAATTTCATCATATGATTTTACATACCACCCATCTGCCAACTACTCCCACATCTCCAACCCAGACCATTCATTTTAGCCCCTAAGTCATTTCCTAGCTACATACCCAACAGCTCTACTCAGATGCCTCAGACATTTCAAAATAAACATGTCTAAAATAAAATTCATGATTTCCTGCTCTGAACCATGTTGAATGGAACTCCTTTAAAATCTTGATCACTCAACTTCAAGTGGACTCATAGTATTGGGGACAGCAAGAAAACTAAATTTCCTTAGTCCAATCAGTCTCTTCCTCTCCTCAAGTCTGAACCCTAAGAGTAATTGTTCCATACCTTCTCCTCAAACCTGTAACACTTCTGCCAGCATCATCACTCTCAGCTTATAGTTCTGCTTCCTATTTAAATGAGAAGATGAATGCAATCAAAAGAGAATGTCTATAGAATCTTTATCACCGCACCTATCCATTTACCTGCATCCATGCCACATGCTCTATCTTACCTCTTTTTACTTATGAATGTTCCTATCTATGCTCCTACCAACCTTGCCACTTGTCCACTGGATCTCATTTCTTCTCTACTGCAGGACAATGTCCTAGCAATTCTCTCTGCTCTATTCTTTATTACCAGTTTTTCCCTTCTACTGGATTATTTCCATCAGCTAAACATAGAAAAATGCTCCCGACTAAAACTCAAAAGCAAAAAACATTCTCAACCCCATATCTACCTCATGCTATCACCCCATGTCTCCATAATCCTTACATTTAATTAGAAAGAGCTGTCAACTTGCTATACTCAATTTATCTCTTCTCTCTTGAATCCACTCCAGTCAAGCTTATCTCTCCTAAATTTCTACCTAAACTTCTTTGCCCAAGATCACTTGTGATCTCTATATGTTGCTCAATCCAAGGATCAGTTCTCAAGTCACATTCTACAACCATTTTACATGAATAATCACTCTTCCTAGAAATACTTATCCCACTTGTCTTCCAAGACAGAGCCAGCTTCTGATGCTCTTCTGGTCAATAACACTTCCTCAATCTCCTTTGCTGGATACTGCTCATCTCCCCAAACTCTAAATGTTAGGGAACCCCAGTTATTTCCCAGACCTTTTTACTCTGGGTTTACACATTCCATTGGTGAACTTATTAAGTCTCATGACTTTAAGCACCATGTATGTGGTAATGGATCTCACATTTATATATTTCATCCAGACCTCTTTCCTGAACTTGACTTTGCTTCTTGCATGTCTAACAAGCACCACAAAATTAACATAAATGACAGCTCCATCCTTCTAGCTACTTAGGATCAAACCCTGGAATTCTGGGCTTCCCTGGTGGCGCAGTGGTTGAGAGTCCGCCTGCCGATGCAGGGGACACGGGTTTGTGCCCCGGTCCGGGAAGATCCCACATGCCACGGAGCGGCTGGGCCCGTGAGCCATGGCCGCTGAGCCTGCGTGTCCAGAGCCTGTGCTCCGCAACGGGAGAGGCTACAACAGTGAAAGGCCCGTGTACCGCAAAAAAAAAAAAAAAAAACTGGAATTTTTCCTGACTCTTATCTTTCCCCTCCACTTCACAACTAATCCTTCAGTAAGTTCTGTCTTCAAAATATATCCAGACCCTATAACCAGTGCTCACCACTTCCACTGTACTCTTGCCTTTGTTTTGGTCTCCTATGCTGCCGTAACATAATCACAAAACTAGCTGTGCTTAAAACACATATGTGTTATCTTACAGTTCTGAAAGTCAGAAGTCTAAAATGGGTCTTACAGAGCTAAAATCAAAGTGTCAGCATAACTGTTCATTCCAGAGTCTCTAGGGGAGAATCCAGTCCTTGTCTTTTCCAACCTCTAGAGGCTGCCTACATGCCTTGGCTTGTGGCCACATCACTCCAACTCCTGCTTCCACGATCACATCTCCTTCTCTGATACCAACACCACTGCTTCCCTCATATAAGGACCCTTGTGATTATACTGGGGATGCACCCGGATAATCTAGGATAATTTAACCATTTAAAGATCGTTAGTTTATTTACCTCTGCCAAGTCGCTTCTGCTATATAAGGTAACATATTCACAGGTTCCAGGAATTAGAAAATTGGGGGTGGGGGCAGCACATTATTCTGCTAACCACAGCTTCCTAAGGGGTCCCTCTGCTTCTATCCTTCCTCAGAGAAGTCAGAGAGACCCTGCTAAAACCAAAGTTAGATCATGTCAATCCTCTACTCAAAACCCATCAATGGCTTCCCATGTGACTCAGAGTAAAAAGCCAAATGCTTTACCATGGCCCTAAAAGGCTCTATACCATTCACACTCCTGTTAGATACTTGACCCTCCTTCCTCAAAGCCTCTATATTTGCTGTTCCATCTTCCTGGAGTGCTCTCCCCTCAGACACCCTCTCTGACTTGTTCTGTCATCTCCTTTCTGGTCTTTGCTTCTACATCACTTTCTCAGTGAGGTCTTTCTTGACCATCCCAACCATGCTATTTAACACACACACCAACATTACATGTTACATTAGAAGAGAAGGTCTCGAATCAATGATTTAAAAGCTTCTAACTTCAGGGGCTTCCCTGGTGGTGCAGTGGTTGGGAATCTGCCTGCCAATGCAGGGGACATGGGTTCGAGCCCTGGTCCGGGAAGATCCCACATGCCGCAGAGCAACTAGGCCTGTGCACCACAACTACTGAGCCTGTGCTCTAGAGCCCGCAAGCCACAACTACTGAGCCTGTGTGCCACAACTACTGAAGCCCACGCGCCTAGAGCCCATGCTCCACAACAAGAGAAGATACAGCAGTGAGATGCCCACGCACTGCAACAAAGTAGCCCCCACTCACCACAACTAGAGAAAGCCCACAGGCAGCAACGAAGATCCAATGCAGCCAAAAATAAACAAATAAATTTATTTTAAAAAAAGAAAACTCCAGGCCAGATGGCTTCATTGATAAACTCCCCCCAAACATTTAAAGAAGAATACCAGTTATATAGACTTCTCAAAAAAAATGGAAGAGAGGGAAACACTTTCCAACTTTTATGATATGGAAATCAGACTTTACAAGAAAACAAAACAACAAACCAATACCAATATGCAAGGCTTACAAGGAAACCAGAGTACCTCTGGAGGCCTGTTACCTGCAGACCTCCATGGGAGGGGGGAAGGGAGGAAAGAGGTACAGAAAATGCTGAGAGAAACTTTTAGTCAGAAGCATCTCCTTTTAGCTCTTCTGTGCAACTACCGTGTAAGAAGATTAGAGAATATCAGAAGTGGAAAAGTGAGGTGATTCAAAGGTAGATGGTCCTATGATTGTGAAATAATACATGAATGAGAACTTGAGGCCACAGGCTTCCCTGGCCCGTATGCCTTGGATGCTCATTTAAGAGCTATATATTTTCCCACTACCTATATAGACCAGGCCTGTCTGGGTTTATGCTTATTTGATGCTTGTCAAGCCTGTTAGCCACAAAAATGATCAGCATTCCCACAGAACAATGGGAGAAGCAGCAATATGGAAAATAAATCTAAGGAGGCAGAAGAAAGAACCACCAATTTTATAAGTTCTTTCTCAATTTAGTTAGTGAGAAATACCCCCAAAAAAAGACAAAGAGGGCTTCCCTGGCGGCGCAGTGGTTGAGAGTTCGCCTGCCGATGCAGGGGACACAGGTTCGTGCCCCGGTCCGGGAAGACCCCACATGCCACGGAGCGGCTGGGCCCGTGAGCCATGGCCGCTGAGCCTGCGTGTCCGGAGCCTGTGGTCCGCAACGGGAGAGGCCACAACAGTGAGAGGCCCACGTACCACCCCCCCAAAAAAGACAAAGAAATGTAGATAAGCAGCAGCTTCAAATACTTCATTCACTCTTGCTTCAATTTCCAAGGAACGCCATATGAATTATCAACTGTCAGAAACATGCTGTTGGCAGGGTTTTTCTATTTTCTTTTGACCAGCATCAGATGAATTGAAAAACTGAAGTGTTTTAAGCAGCTACCATGCACTGAGACTTGAGCACATCCATGAGCAAGATGATTGGGGGGTGGGGGGCATGGGGGTAGAGAATCAGGTTCTTTCCCAAAACAGTTAGATTTTTTTCCTGATAAAAGCATGTGAGGCTGGGCTCTCTGCTCAGATGGAGAGAGGTCCCCTTTCTGATGAACAGTGCGATACTGCAGACACAAAACAGAAGGCAATGCAGGGAAAGAGCTGACCTACTTTCTTTCCTACTCATAAATCACCAAAAAATGTGGGTGCTTTTTTCTCCCCCAAGCAACAAAATAAATCCACTCTCAGGTTACTTTGCCTGAACTCAACTTTAACACCGCAAATATCAGAGTTAAGTCGCTTAACTACTAAAAAGTTAGTACTTTAGAACAGAATTTCCCATTTCCAAAAATTAATTTGCTATTGGGTGAACTGAAAGATGGAGAAGAAAACTCCTCTACAGGTTCCATCTGTCACCTCTCCTCTCCAGAAAGGAACAATAAGGTCTAGGAACCAACTCCAGACTGTAGGTGGAGCCACAGAAAAGCAGCCCCCCGCAGAGGGGCCAGGGCTGCCTGAATGCAGCAGTGTGGGTGTGAGACCTGAAAAACAAACCGGAAAAACCCAATACTGTGGATGGATGCTGACAGTAGCCTCAAATAAAGAAACATACACTTTAATATAATAACTTTTTGTCTACATGCTACAGCATATTTAGCCTAGTCAAGTTGATTAACGTGCCTAGGGTTTGTTTATCAAACAAGCCAGTGACCCTGGAAGGAAACACCTCAGGACTAGGACCCCCCGATGCCTGACATCACTGCCCACATCAGGCTGAAGAATAAGGAGAGGGCTCCACTCCTCCTGAGAGGGACAGCCATCAGCTACCTTAAAGAAGAGGTCCTTTGAGCATGAAACACATGGCCAGGGTAGGTAAGATGCAGCTCCCAGAAATCTGGTTTACGCTCCTCAAAGAATTTCAAAACTTTAAATTAGTTACCAATCCTTTAAAATTGAGACTTGTCAAAAAAATCTGAATTGCTGACTTCTCTTTAAAAATAATGAAAGAATCTAGCAATAATGGGTTGGAGTGGAGTCACAGTTACCTCATTTAGAAATGGCACATGCTACATAGTTTGTCATTACCATGCCTGCAAATGTCTACTGTATTTGCCATCATTGAACCTGCCCAGCCCTGTCTGTGAGCAAGGGTAGGAAGGGGCCTAGGAGAGAATCTGAAGGAATAATCACACCTAGAGAAACACCTTTTTATCTAGGACATATACCCAATTCCAAGCGTGGTCTGGACACTGTCTTGAGGTCTGTTCTAGCAGGAGAAATGAACCTACAAAGGAGAGGGAAAAAAGGTGCTTTCTGAGGGCAACCTAAAACCTGGGCAACATATCCCAGCCAAACATGACTTATGCACACCATCACTCTCATTAGGATCTACTAGACTCTCCATGTGATTTTTTTTCTAGGCTTTAAGATCATTTATATAAATACTCTTAGTAGGTGTGATCAGCGTATGTTACCATCTGTTTCAGCCAATATGTGAAAGCATTGTCGCTTTTCAAGCATTTCAAAATCAAATGGAGAACCAAAGGCATTAAAAATAAAGTGCTGGCACACCCTCGGGCTGACCGTAGTGGACACTGTGAGGGCAGCCCATGCGCAGCCTGTGCGCCCCGCACCACCTCCTGTGGAAGCTTGAGTCAACTGTGTAGCTTTCTTCCTTTGTCTCATAACCATGTCCACCAATGAGGATGCTAGTTCACCAGCTGCCCGCCTTAACAGATTAAAGAACAAGGGGAAAGACAGTATAGAAATGAGGCAGCGCTGAACAGAAGTTAATGTGGAGCTCAGGAAAGCTAAGAAGGATGACCAGACGCTGAAATGGAGAAATGTCAGCTCCTTTCCAGATGCTGCTGCTTCTCCACTGCAGGAAAACCGCAAAAACCGGGGCACTGTAAATTGGTCTGTTGATGATATTGTCAAAGGCATAAATAGCAACAACTTGGAAAGCCAGCTCCAAGCTACTCAAGCTGCTAGGAAACTGCTTTCTAGGGTAAAATAGCCCCCCACAGACAGCATAATCCGGGCTGGTTTGATTCCAAAATTTGTGTCCTTCTTGAGCAGAACGGATTGTAGTCCCATTCAGTTTGAATCTGCTTGGGCCCTCACTAACAATGCTTCCGGGACATCAGAACAGACCAAGGCTGTGGTAGATGGAGGTGCTATCCCAGCATTCATTTCTCTGTTGGCATCTCCCCACGCTCACATCAGTGAACAAGCTGTATGGGCTCTAGGAAACACTGCAGGTGATAGCTCGGTTTTCCGAGACTTGGTTATCAAGTATGGTCCAGTTGACCTGCTGTTGGCACTTCTGGCGGTTCCTGATGTGTCATCTTTAGCACGTGGTTACTTACATAATTTTACCTGGACACTTTCAAATCTTTGTCGCAACAAGAATCATGCACCCCCCCTTAGACTCTGTTGAGCAAATTCTTCCTACTTTAGTTCATCTCCTGCATCACGATGACCCAGAAGTTTTAGCTGATACCTGCTGGGCTATTTCCTGCCTTACCAATGGTCCACATGAACGGATTGAAATGGTTGTGAAAACTGGGGTTGTACCCCAACTTGTGAAGCTTTTAGGAGCTACTGAATTGCCAGTTGTGACTCTTGCACAAAGAGCCATAGGGAATATTGTCATTGGAACAGATGAACAGACTCAGGTTGTAATAGATGCAGGAGCACTTGCCATCTTTCCCAGCCTGCTAACAAACTCCAAAACTAACATTCAGAAGGAAGCTACATGGACAATGTCAAACATCACGGCTGGCCGCCAGGACCAGATACAACAAGCTGTAAATCACGGATTAGTCCCGTTCCTTGTTGGCGTTCTCTCTAAGGCCGACTTTAGGACACAAAAGGAAGCTGTATGGGCTGTAACCAACTATACACGTGGCGGAACAGTTGAGCAGATGGTATACCTTGTTCACTGTGGCATAACAGAGCCGTTGATGAACCTCCTAACTGTGAAAGACACCAAAATTCCTCTGGTTATTCTGGATGCCATCTCAAATATCTTTCACGCTGCTGAGAAACTAGGGGAAACTGAGAAACTTAGTATGATGACTGGAGAATGTGGAGGTTTGGACAAAATTGAAGCTCTACAAAACCATGAAAATGAGTCTGTGTACAAAGCTTCATTAAACTTGATTGAGATTGAGATCCTCCTCTTTCTCTGTGGAGGAAGAGGAAGATCAAAATGTTGTGCCAGAAACTACCTCTGAAGGGTTTACATTCCAAGTTCAGGATGGCACTGCTGGGACCTTCAACTTTTAGATTGTACACCTGAGGCATTAAGTTGTTTGTTGTGTACTATGTTTGGTAGAAGTTTGTCTTACTGTTTCTCTACTAAGAACTCTTTTTACATGTGGTTTGTTATTGTAGCACTTTTTACAAAGAAACTATTCTTGAACAGTTCCAAACTGTACATACTATATGAAGCTTCTCCTCTCAGTGGGTTTCTTATTTCTATGTGGAATTTCATATCTTGCAGTGTCCTGTAAATAAAGATTAAATTCCACCCTTTTCTTAAAAAATAAAAAAATAAATAAAATGCTGATAGGGTAAAATGGCAAGCTTGAGAAAAGAATGCCAAATCTTTAAAATCTACTCTCAATTTATTTCATACAACTTGGTCATCCATGAACTTTCTGTAGGTGATTAAATTCATTGTGCTTATTATCTGTACAGCTATTGACCAGTAGCAGACTTCATGACTGGATTAAAGCTGGGGAAATGTTGATTAGATAATGTGGATCCACACCTGGCTCATCACACTCATACTCAGATGAAGCAGCTCTCACTGGCATACTAACCCACATGGTTGAGAATGAGAATAAATGCCCTAGCTAACCTGTGTACCAGTTAGGATCCCAGGTTAATAACCAGGCTTTACTTATTTTGGTCACCTACCTTGAGTGTCAGGAATTATACATATGAAAGAACCAAAGTATTAGTCATGGTATATTTTAAAGTTGGTTGCAGACATAACATAGAAATTTCATTCCTGTTACCTCTATTCTATTACTCCAGTTCCCTTGCTTTATTCCCCTTTATTTGTGGTCAGTGCAATCTGAGAGGACATTTAGAAAGAGTTTAATGTAAATCTTCAGAGTATGCCCATGACCATTCTCTACCTGGGAAATTGAAGAGGCAACCTCTTCCACCAAAACAGCACTGACACTGCTTAGAAATCCCTGTGAGGGGCAAGGAGTGTCAGGCACACAAAAAGGATCAGTTCCCCTCACAGGAGGCAGGCAACTCACCTAACATTAAACAAAGCAACCATTCTTCTGTGTGCTTCAGAGTCTTTCTAGAGCCCCAGATGCTTAACCTAGCCTGATCACCAGTCTTCCAATATGCCATTATAAACGGAGAAAAGTTCTTAAGCTTTTACTTCAGTAGCTGGCTGAATTACATTATTAATATCTGTATCATAAGGCTACTTCAAGACATAGCTAAGTAAGGCTTCTAGCTCTTGAATCTCATTCCCTCTAACAAGATCCAAATACTGGGCATCACAATGGAGTGTGGGTGGGTAACAGTTATTCTCTCAGGCTTGTGCGTAACCATCCCGATTCCAGGACTACCACATGTTGCAGATGGCCCTCCCTTAGGGAGGGTGTAGAATGGCCACTGCCTACTCTCCATTTGCCAGCAATGGAGGACACTATACATTTTTTTTTTTTGGCTTCATTTTTTGGCTTCACTGCTGCATGGGGTTTTCTCTAGTTGCGGTGAGCGGGGGCTACTCTTCCTTGCGGTGCACGGGCTTCTCATTGTGGTGGCTTCTCTTGTTGTGGAGCACTGGCTCTAGGAGCACAGACTTCAGTAGTTGTGGCATGCAGACTCAGCAGTTGTGGCTCGCGGGCTCTAGAGCACAGGCTCAGCAGCTCCGCAGCATGTGGGATCTTCCTGGACCAGGGATCGAACCCATGTCCCCTGCACTGGCAGGCAGATTCTTAACCACTGTGCCACCAGGGAAGTCCCGACACTATACATTTTTAATGAAGGGCAAGGAGACAGTAACACATGATGCCTTAAGGGAATATCGCTTAAAGTCAAACAAATTTCTCAAGCTATATAGACTGTGGATCAGCGTTCTGTCCTCAAGACTTCTATCTAAAATCCTAAAAATGAAACTAACAAAATAAACCTCATCCCCACTCTAATAACCCAAATCCAATTTGGTGAAACCTTAAACATTGCTGGTTGTACTTTACCTGAGGACAGAGGGCTTCTAGCTGGCTTGCAGACATTCGAACAAGCTTTACACCTTCTTCATTGTTTGAGATGGAACAGGCCAAGTTGGCAACCTAGAAGAAAAGATGAAAAAGACCTTTGAAGATTTTTCTCTTTTAACTTTAAAGGAAAACAAATGTACACCTACCCTATCCCTGACCTTTACAGAACAAATGACAAAAGTACCAAAAGTGTTTTACTTCTCACAGATTGATTACCTGCTTATGAGGACAAATTTTTTTAGCTCTGTGCTAAGGAAATTAAACTCATAACACAGGTCACATTGTAAGCTGGTGGCAGAACACTGAAAGATCCTAGGGCTTGTAACTCACCAGCTTTACATGGGCTCTAACCTGCCTGAACAGTAAGTTGAGGAAAAGGGTCTCCTGGTGTGAGACGTGAGAAAAACCAAGGAACCAAAGGCACCAAAGAATCATTGGTACCCTCAAATAAAAATGTACTCTGCAGCTGTTCTTAAAGGAAGGAAATCGAAATTCTAAGCTGCTGTTCTCATTTGACAGGTGAATGGATGCTTACTTTAAGCCAAGATGAGTTTTATTTGAACGCAAGGCTATTTTTCAAATTAAAAAAATAGCATTAACACATCAAGATGGACCCAAGTCCACCCTCATCAGAAATGGAAGAAGAAACAGAGATGATATCCCATAGTTAAGAGCAAAACTGTCTTTTAACTGGTTTCTCAAAAGCACTGACAGCTGGACTGTTTCCTGAATGATTCTATTTCGTTTGAACTAAAATCTTTACCTTGCCATCCAACTGCCTCAATGACACTACTCATGTAGCCAGAAACAATCTTTCCAAGTTGTATCATACTTCTGCTGAAGCTCTGGCTGTGCTGAGAATGTTGTTCTGTAGCGGCTGCTAGGGCTGTGATCACTTACCACTGTTTCTAAATAAACAGGCTTGCCAATTCCATTAGCAATACCAAGGACCAACTGAATACACAGTGCTGAGACATATCTTACCCCAGTTGCAAACTGAGTTATGAATGATAGAGGCGTAGGCAGTTGAATAACAGAGGCACTTTCTGAGAATTTAAAATGCCAGAGTAAACAAGGGCAATGGCAATAACCTTTGATTTTCACTCCTCCACCCAAGTTAAGCAGATAAAGGCACAAGAAAAATTATATACCATTACTGTTGTTCGCAGTGTTACAGTTAGGGATTATCAGCTTTCTGTAAGACTGCGAACTATCACAATCCTGCAATGCCTAATCACAAGAAGAAACAAAAGAACATAGAACTTAAACATAAAAATGTGCGGAAAAAGAAAATTAAGTCAGATCTTTAATGGGTAAGGGCCTTCAAAATCACACAAAAGAAGTAAGATTTATACTCCCTGAAGGTTACAATTCCACTTTCCAGTGTCAACTGGACCTGAGCAAAGAGGCACTTCTATTCATGATGACAGTCTATAGAGATAATTGTTGATTTCTATTTGTTTCCTTTAAAAGTGCTACAAAATATGACCTAAGCTAAATTCTGTAGAAGATAAAACTGTTACAAACATTATCCCTCAAATGTACATTTTATGATGCTCTACTGAAGGAGAAAGCTTAAATTAGATGTGTTTATGAAGCCACAGCTTCTATTGCTTCACTGCCTTAACAAGGCATTTTGAAACCAAATATAAAATTTGAGGCTGATGACTGAATTAGCAATTTGGGACAACAAAGATCCCTAGTCCCACCCCATGCCCACCATTTTCGGAGGCCAGTCAAATGTTAGATTCAGGAAGGTCTGTCACTGTTTCTGCCTTCCACTCTCTAGCCACTACTAGTATAATTTTATATTCTCCCAATTTTATGAATCTGTAAAACTCAGAAAAAAATAATTAAATTAAGAAGCAAAGGATTACAATAAGTATTATCTACTACAGATCAGACACATGAGATGGTGTGTGGCTAAAGGCTGAAATGGCTGACTTTTGTAAACCATCTTTCCTGTTTCCTGATACAAATCCTAACAAGACTTGGGAAGACTTATTCTTTATTTTAAAAACATTACTTTAATGTTCTACAAGAGTACACTGCCTGTTTCAGGAGGCCACCCCGTCTGCCCTGGGAGGAGGAAGTGGGCACCTGTCACTGACAGTCTTCTCCAGATGAATGAGCTTCAATTCACCCTCCAGGGAAAGCGCCACTCACTCCTAACAATGACAAATGTGCAAATGCAACATCTCGACCACAGCTCTCTGAGAAGCTAACCTCATATACTAGTGCCAGGCTTGACTGCCATGAAAGCTGGGAATGAGGGAAGGGGCTTCCTAAATACCTCTTTGTGGGGCTCTAGAAATCTGGGATAGCAGCTCAGTAGACTGAAGAAGTTTCTGAAGTTTGAATTAAAAATACTCAGAGCAGCTAACTTCCAGAGAACCTAGCAGAGCGGAGACTTTGGAGAGTGATGAGTAACATCTCTAATTTGCTCTCGGAATAAATTTTTATATCTTTGCTACCACAGTAATTTGTGTATTAACAATTTAAACATCTTAGATTCCTGCTAATCTAAGAGGTCGGCTAAGACTGACACTATGACTACCAGCTTTGGAATCATGAGGCCTCTTTTGCACCACTTCTGCCTATCCCATTTAAGTTTGGACCCTGTAGAAGAAGACAACATTTCAGAAAACTTTCAAACTCCCTGATTGAAAAAAACCAAAGAACAGCCCTGGGCTTTAGCTGGTTTTAGGAGTAGCCCAGTAATAATCTGTGCTGTGCAGGAAAAAATTGTCACAGCCAGGCTGTGTCAAATCAACAAATATGACATCTGTACATGACAGGAAAGACAACTTTTCAGACATGTAGGAAAGCTCTAGAATTTCTTTACTTAAATAAAATGTATGAAACAAGGTTACAAGGGGGAAAAAATATACCATTATGACAAATTTTCCTCTGTTATACATGTGTTGATGACTTTAAATAAATTTAAAATTTGTTTAAGTCAAACATAAGTTGTTTCCCACTGCCCCTTACCCTGGAACCTTTGCAGGAAGACAAGAAGAGATTTGTTTTTGTTCTTGGTAATAAATTAATGACCTACTCTCACAGTAGCCTATACCTGTTGTGGAGGTGCAACAAGTGACAAGAATTGTGGAACAGGGAGCTTTTAAGTCTTAAGTAGTGACACCACGACCTGAGTAGCATGCCGTAAAGTTGAAGCTCAAACTCTACATCACTTGCCATGTGATCTTGGGTCAAGCTACCACCTGAGTTTTCTTCTTCAAAATGGTTAAGCTCTCTGTACTCTCAAAAAATCCAAAGTAATAATAAATCAACTTTTCCAAACTTGTCATATATGAAGAGAGAAGTCCCAACTGCACATCATATAAATTTCAGAACCACTGAAGAAATTTCTAACAATTACTTCCAAACCCACAGAAGAAATGATGATGAAACAGAGGTCAAACTTCCAACTTTCCAATTTCCAGGGACGGGTGTTGGCTATCTTATTAGGAGGAACAAGATAGCTAACCAAAAAGTGAAGCACACATGGGTGACAGAAAACTTCCAAACTGGACTGTGATGATGACTGCATAGTTCTGTAAACTTAGTAAAAACCACTGAATTGTACACTTAAAATGGGTGAGTTTTATGGTATATAAATTATACCTCAATCATGCTGTTAAAAAAAAATGTAGGGTAAGCAGGTGAGTAATTAAGGGAAATCAGCAGAGGCTAGAAATGAGAAAACAGAAATTCAGAGAGGTAAGCAAGCACTGAAAACTGTTTATGAAGGGAGTATGTGTGCCATTCTGTGGTCAGAACTTGGGTTTTTAATGGGTCTCATAAGGTAGATGCCTTAGATGAGAGACTCTGCACAGAGCTGGGACAGCCAAAAGGCAACATCCCAAGTGAAAGAGTGAATTAAGAGAAAAGTCAACATGAAGAGCAAAATAGTAGGATACTTGCCAGTATAAGCCCTAATCACTCCCTCAAGGAGGAGAAAAAAAAAAGGTCTCTCCTGTAAATTCTAACCAAAGGCTGGCCCTCCTCAGGGGTTTAGGTATAGAAATTATATTATTTATCTGGCCCCCCAAAACTTTTAGGTTTAGGAGGTCATGTATTAGTAGTATCCGTAAGCAACTGGCAGAAGTAAATATAAATGGAAATTTTCTCTGATGGAAAGTAATCTAAACCCAGGCCTCAAAGAATTCCCAAATACGAAATACCAGGAATGTGAACCCACAATAAAAAATACAGGAAGTACACAAGGAAATAAGGCATCTTGAGCAAAAGAACTGTGTAATAAGATCCATGACTTGCAGATACTTAAACGATCAAAAGTGGAGTATTAAGAAATATGTTTTTTTACATTAACAGAGATAACACAAAGGATACAAAGTATAGAAAAGGAAAAACACACTCAGAAATAACTAGGCAGATTTGAGAAGGATCAAAATAGAACTTTAAGAGAAAAGTAATAATGTCTACCATTTCTAGATATTTAAAATAATATCGACTAGACACTGCTGAAAAGAGAATTACTAACCTGGAAAGTCAAACTGAAGAAATTATTCAGGAAAACCAAGACATTTTCATGACATGAAACCATAAAAGGAATTAAGAGACATGAAAGATAAATTGAGGTCTATTATTCAACTATGAGGATTTCAGAAGGGAAGACAGGGAGAATGCAAAAGAGGCAATACTGCAAGAGGTAACAGCTGAAATTTTTCAGCATGGATGAAACAATTTTCAGATCTGGGAAGATAAATTCTAAGCAGAGTAAATAAAAGAAAATCTACACCCTGACACACTGAAGTGAAGCTTTAGAACAAAAGTGATTTTAAAAACAGCCAGAAAGTAAATACAAATTATCTACAAAGAAAGCTCAGTGAGATTGACTGCTGATTTCTCAACAGCAACAATGGAAGCCAGAGATAGGGTAATAATATTTTCAAATCCCTGAAGGGAGGCAGTGGGGGGAATCATCCCAGGACTATACATCCAATAAAATTATTTTTTCAAGAATTAAGCCAAAATAAAGACACTAAGACAAAACAAAAACAAAACCAATCTCAGAGCATTTACTCCAGACAGATCTTTCCTGCCCCAACTAAAGGTGTTTAATAAAGATGCTTTAGGAAAAAAGGAAGCAATCCCAGAAGGAAGGTTTAATATGCAAGAAGAAATGGGAAGCAATGAAAATATGGTATCAGATAAATTTTATGCAAAAGTTGAAATAAGTGAATAAAGGAATACCAACAGTGTCTAACTCATGGGGCTAAAAATTAAGAGAACCAAACTACTGGACAACAATAACATCTAAGTTAGAGAATAACTAAAGTCAAAGCATTCTAAGATTCTCATACTGTTTCAGAAGGAGGAAAAGATACTACTTACCCTCAACCTCTGAATTTAAACGTGCATGCTTAAAATATCCAGCATTGCTAGTAATAAAATGGAGTGTATGATTTCCAAATGAGAAGGGCGGGGGGGAATAGAAGGAAGTGGGAGGACTCAATCAATCCAAAAGAGGGAAGGAGAGTTAGAAACAGAGGAGGAGGGATGGAAGCAGGGTTAAGAAGGGGAAAGAGAGAACAAAAATGCAATGGTAAGAATGAATCCACATGTCATAATGATAATAAATGTGTGTGTACAAAACTCCCTAATTAACAGGAAAAAAACCCCTGCTAACCTGAATAACAATAACTAAACATATGCTCTTTACAGGACACGTTTAAAACACAAAGAAACTGGAAGGTTGAATATTATTTTAAAAAAGAAAGAAAGCTACACTGGGATGATCAGGAGGAAGCACTGGACTCACAGACTCACAGCCCTCAGTTCTCCTAATATTGTTACTGGGAGACGGAAGGCCACATGCTGGGTTAGCTCCTCATCACAGCTCTTTGGAACTCAATTCAGTGTCAACTGAATATTATGACCTTGCCATTTTAGAGGGAATTTACAAAAAAAAAAATCATGTGGACTCTGTCACTACATTTATTACTAAAATGTTGAGGACCCTATGTATTAAATCATTCACTGTCCCTTATGTAAAAGTCCCAAGTAAGGATTTTTTTTTTTAACATTTTACGATAGGCTCATTTCCCATGAAAAAATGGGCATACTTCTTCCATTCTAAAGACAAGAATACAGAACTGATTGTGTGTCTTCCTTTCCTCCATGCTACCAGGAAGTGCAGTAACACAACCAAACTCAAGCATGGCAATTATAGCTCGTAATTGTGTATTATTTCTCTCCTACGTCCTGATTTTCTACATCTACCTTAATTTCTCTTACATGTTTTTGTTCAAAATAAGCCATGCCAAATCTAATTTTAGGGATATAAGTATCTCTAGTAACAGGATTAGAAATTGTGAATTTACTAAAACATCATAAACTATTTTAAACAGCTTGGCTATGTGATATTTTTAAAAAGGCTTTCATGTGTAGATAACCACCCAGGTGATATTGTCATCATTTCCATTTACATGTTATTATACAGATCACTTAAAAAGTTCCCTATTTCTGTCTAATCTCCTGAATAATCTGTCAATAAGGCTAGGAAGGGTGCCTGTCTAAACACTAGTCCATCAGGTCTACTGGTGAGGCAATAGGAGGGCCTACACTCTTTTCTGAAGCAGGGCCAGAGTTGGGCAGAGTGCTTCCTTAATTGTTCCTGCCAACACTCCAAGAGAAAAGAATCTCAATGCTCCTTGAGAACAAGATACATCCATTTGCCTTCACCTGACCATCCCAAAATTTGACTAGGTGGTTCAGTTCAGCCAAAAAAGCTTGGTGTTAAGGTGTTAAAATAGTACAGGCAAGACACTTTGGTCTTACACAACCCCATGCATGTGAAATTACACACCCTTGAAAATGTGAGAAAACCAAGCTCAATATGCTCAGGAAATTCTTGATTCTGAGGTCAGCATTCTTCCCTAAGAATACCCAACTGCTTTCATGCAAACATCCTACTGTCCTGGAAAACTGAAGCTTCATTTGATTGGCCATTTGCAAGAATTTCAGCCTATAGTATTGTACAGAGGTACTGAGAAAATATCCAAGATGTCACAGGCAGATGGTATAAGGTCAGTGTTTAATTCAAATGCCCCTTACAGAGGTTTCTGCAAGGTCACTTTACTGCGTATTATAAGCACAACACAGAATAAAAGTTATAATGAAGATCATTCAATTTGCAGTTAAAATACACATTTCAAGCCAATAAAGCCACAACCTATAAAGTCCTGGATAATGGGAAATACTTGGTCCTGGGGTGGTGGTGGGGGACATAGCAAGTAATGATAATCCAGCTCAAAATCATACCAGTTACATTTACTTTTTGGTTCTTAATTCACAAGGCAATGAACAAAACACTATCTTATTGTACAGTGTCTCGGGCTGAGGGGAAAGGGATACTAAATGATAGACAGTTTTTACAGGCAAGATTTCATGAATTGTATTTTTCCTATTTTACTCTCAATTCATGAAATTGAAAAGGAACCAGAAGACAGCAAAATTAAAAAGGGAAAACTGATTGCTCTTTAGCTATTAAGCTGCTCACAGCAAAGGAGGTAGGCAAAGAATGAAGCAATTAAAAAGGACACGTGGGTGTTGCATTATTGACAAAAAGGTTAATATTTCTGACAGAAAATAAATTTTTCACCTCAATACACTAAACTGACAAGCAATATAAAGAAATCATTAACAGAAGAAAACGGTGAACAGAAGGGTCACCAGCTCATCAACACTGACCCTCAGCTCCTGCTCCCCTACTCACTGGCCTTGAGACGCACAACCTCTATGTACCCTTCACATAAGAAAAGGGGATTCAATACCATGTGGGGAGGTAATAGATCCCACTGACAACTGTAGTGTGAGGCAGTCAGAGGTCCTAGTCAGACCCTGAGAAAATAAGAGCAGCCACACAGCAAACACTCTGTTATTTGCTTTCCCAAGTAAAATCACAGTCATTTAATAAGGATCCAATAGGCAGCAGGCACCACACAGCCTTCCAAACACTATGCCCACACAGAGGGGCTGGAGAAATCCACTTCTGCTCATAAAACCTCACCAGTCAGTATGTGGTTTTTATGCTTCAAGCTAATCTTGTATTTCCATAATGTGGTATACAGAGAAGGTACCATAATATTCCCATTTCTCTGTGGATGCTATCCCTAATACTACTCAGAAACTATTAGTACATTTGAAGCAACTTTACATGACAACCCAAATTATAGCATAACGTTTTTACACTATTTTATTTGGCCGGGGTGGGCAGGGACAGAGATCAAGACAAAAGTTAAGGAGTTTGTAACTGGCTGAACAGCTAACTATACACAAAGAATCGTACAATCAACACAATGATTTCTAGTGGCAAGCTGAAAGAAAGTTTCTATCCCATGGGTTGTCTTAGACAGTACTTTATAAACATACTGGATAAAAGGAGAAAAGATATGCTTATTTTTTTAAAAAGAAAGAAATGATACAAGTTTGGAAGGGGTTGTCAATAATATGAAGAGCAATGCCAGCAATAGTCCTGACAGGACAGAACACTAGACTGAATCTAAGAAGTTTATACTGCATGAGTGTCAAAACAGAGAGAGTCAAACAACCAACTGCACCCACACAGACCAGGATGGAGAAGATGGAGTTGAGCAGCAGCACCTCTGGAAGCAAAATCCTGGAGCTGACTGTGAGGTCACTGCCCAAAAGCCAGTGGAAGCTTTGGCTGCTCTACGTCCATCCGCCCGCTCTTGCAGCAGGTGTTCAATAAGGACTGGCACTTACGTGGCAAGCATTCAGAGAAGAGGCAGAATGAAGAGAGCCTCTCAAAGGCCTGAGGAAATCACTTAGACTAGTGCTGTCCAACAGGAATACAATGTGAGCCACATTAAGAGGTGAGATTAGAAAAAATAATATTTAATCTCAAGATAATATATTTCAACATGTAATCAATAAAGAAGATAATGAAATCTTTTACATTCTTTTTCCATGCCACATCTTTGAAATCAGGTGTCTATTTTCACTTATAGCTCCTCTCAATTCATTTGTGTGCAGCAGTAAAAAGATGGACAGGGAGTGTTCCAGAGAAGGAGACTGTGGCCCCCCATTCCTAACAACCAGAGAAATCCACCAGTGGAAGGTGCCGCCTCTGGAAGGAGGGAGTTTCCCACTACAGAATGAGTCTAAGAAAGGGTAAGTGTCAATACACGGATATTAAACAGAAGGGGATTTATACACCAGAGGGAGAATCAATGATTCTATGAGAAAGAACCATTCACTTAGGAGAGAAGAGATGGACTCAATCAGAAAACTGGGCTCCTAACGGGCGAACCTCCAGGGAAAAGTAAAACCAAACAATGCAAGGAACACCAGATAAAACAAGTGGTAAATCGCTGGGTAAATGGCCACAAACAGGATCTACATAAAGCTGCAAGAAACAAACCTGCCCTGTCTTACCTCTTCCATGTCGTATTTATGGCTGGGTAGCAAGCTATCCAAAAACCATGCACTCCACATTCCTTCAAGATGGGGAGGTGTTGTATAATAAAAAAATGTCTGGTCTTTGCACTGGATTCCTGGGAGGAAACTTCTAAATCCTTGAGAGATTTCAGGAGTGACAGGAGTGTCTTTCTTATTCATCATTTATGCTAACGAGGTAACTCCAGCTGAGCCCCTATATATGTTAGACTAATGAGATGACTGAGGATGGGTAGGCCACCATGCCAACCATGTGATTAGAGGATGGGGGCTTTCAGGAAAAACCAAGGTCCACGGAAGGAAGGGATTCTATCAATCATACCTACATAATGAAATCTCAGTAAAAACTCTGGTTGCTGAAACTCAGTGGAGCTTCCTGGCTGAACCATCAATGTGCCAGGAGGTGACATACCCTGATCCACGGGGAGAGGACAGGAAACTCTGTCTTTGAGACCTTCCCGCACTTTACCGTATATGTCTCTTCATTTGGATGGACCTAATTTGTATCCTTTACAATAAAATGCAGTCATAAGGATAGCACTCTCCTGAACTCTATGAGTTGTCCTGTCAAATTAATGAACCTGAAGTGGGCCATGGAAACCCGCCAAATTTGTAGCTAGTTGATCAGAAGAGCAGGTGGACTGGAGACCCTCAAACTTGCAGCTGGCATTTGAAATGAGGGCAGTCTTGTGAAGAAGGGATGAGAGGTCATGGGAACCCTTGAATTTATAGACAGTTGGGTCAGAAGTACAGGTGGGCTGGGGACTCCCCTAACTTGCAGTTGGCATCTATAGTGAGGACGATCTTACTGGGAATTATGCCCTTTACCTGTGGAGTCTGTGCTAATTGCAGGTGGTTAGTGATAGAATTGTATTTCAATATTTTAGGAGGACAAACATATCTGGCAGAATTCTCAGTGGCTGCAGAATCTGAGTCCTTCCTTTCCTGCCAGAGGCCTATCACCACCAGCCCTTCCCAACTTTCACATAGCACCCTTACTCCCCCTAAACCCCAGGAAAAATGGCAAATGGCCCCTAAAACCGAAGTTGGCCTACAGACATTTACTCCACTTAAGAGGGGGAACTAATAAAAAGAAAGGAAGATGTCAGGAGATTAAGAAAATAATCACAATAAAGTATTTTACCTTTGCTTTAAACAAGTCTCTCACTAATTCAGTGTTTCATTATAATACAAAAGTACTAGTGTGGGGAGGAGAAGGCTTGTCATTGAAGAATGAAGTTCTGCCTTGAATCAGGAATTTGAGGCTTCTATAACAAACACTTTAAAAATTCATTTCCTTTCCATGCACACATGCAGTTATATACCCTAGGACCTCTATTACCATAAATGTAATTTAAATGTTTGCAGAATGATACTACAAGGCCTTTGGTTATGCATCAAGCAATGAAAAGCCATGTGTCATTTAATACACATATATTATGTGTGTGGGACGATGTGGGTGGAGGGCATGGAGAGGGGAGAGAGGGAAGAAAGGAGTCAGAAGTCAGTTGTGACAGGGAATATCAAAATTAAACATTAAGGGACCCTTGGTTAGTTCAGAATGAAATAAGAAGTATAAGCATGGACAAAGTTCCTGGAGCAGGTCTCCGAACCCACCAGGTCCATCTAGTGCTTCTTACTGGCCATAAGGCTGTCCACTACGTCAGTAAGCTTGAGTGACACAGCCCTCATTGTGGGAGGAATGCAAGTTACTTAACCTCTCTAAGCCTGTTTCCTTACCTGAGAATGTGGAAAGTACATTGTATTTGCATATACATGGTACACAGCAGGTGCTCAACAAGTGTCAGTTTTGTTGGATGGAGAGGCTGAGGACTGTACAGCAGGTCCTTATAAAGGGCCCTCCAGCTGTAGAACAGAAAAAGGCTGCCCTATGAGGTTCAGCCTGCCATACTCTTTCAGATGCCCTTTCCAATGCCTTTGCCATTACTGCTACCTGTTACCCAAGGCCATGGGCTGGCAGTGTCCTTGCTTCCTGCCTCACAGGCACACTTTCTAAGATGTAGGCTACTTACAGGAGGTTGGCTTCCTGAAGACAATCTTTGTGAAGACTATCTTTGTACATTTGAAGGTTACACCTCATGCAGTCATATGACTACTGTGAAAAGATTATGCTTAATGGAGACACAAAACGCAAGTCTTCTAACCAAATGCCAGAACAAGTAACTTGAATAGCAGACTGACCTACGTATTTTGCACATAATTAATTCAGGTGAGAATAACTATTAATGTTCAAAGAAAACTAGATTTAAAATTAGTAACACATTTAATGTGATAACTGATGTTTTCCTTAGAATATTTTTATGGTACTAACCTGGCCTAATGTCACTATAAATCCAAACGTACAAGAAACACATTTTACATAAAAGGCCCATTTTCTGTTCTTACATAATGACCAACTTACCAAATGGTCTACAGAATAACTCTTCCAAATATTAGATGTTTTACATTAGGGTTACAAAATTAAATAAGTTGGGTATATGCTTACAGTGTGTCAAATTTTTGAAATAAAGTAATAATGAAATCAATTAAACAGTAACATAATTTCAGTAATCAAAAGGTAGGAGGCAAGCCTAACTTATCTGGAAATTAAATAGCAGCTCACTCTTTCTTCTTATAGCCAAAAAAACCAACCACTAACATACAGATATCTACTGTCGAAACATATCTAATTAGCAGCACATTAGGGCTCTGTTTCTTCAATTTTTTTTTTTTTTTTTTTTGGCTGTGCCATGTGACCTGGCTTGTGGGACCTTAGTTCCCCAACCAGGGATTGAACTCACGCCCTCGGCAGTGAAAGTGCAGAGTCTTAACCACTGGACCACCTGGGAATTCCCAATTTCTACAATTTTAAAACAAGATGATGGAGCTGAGTCTGTGTCTCAGGCAAAGGGTTAAGCACTTGACATACAGCATCTCTTTGAGATCTCAAAATAATCCCTAGATAGGTATCATTAGTATCTTCATTTTATAGTAAGAAATGGGAATTCAGAGGGGTTCAGTAATTTGCCAGGATGCAAGCCCAGGCAGTATGACTCCTGAGCTCCACCTTCTAGCCACTACTTTCTACAGTGTCTTCTGAGTTTAAGCATGTCATGATCTATTTTATTTGCATTAACACCAAGAGGAGATGTTAAGTTTCCCAGATAAAGACTACCTATATCTAATTATGTATGTAATTAATGTAAACGGACCAAAATGGTAGTTTTGGATAGACGTTAATAATGACAGACTTTCATCTTACACATATTGTACATTAGATGAGCCCCTAAATTTTTCTGCTGATTAAATACTGTGGTTAAAAATCACCACAGTCCATCAAGTTACACATAATTAATAAAACTGCTAATACACTTACCTCAATTAATTTGTTGGCATGTTCACGGAAAACTTGGGCATATTCTTTAACTTCTTTCTCATTTCCATTCTTTGCAGCTTCAATCAATACTAAAAGTGGAACGTTGGTTTCCAGAAATGAATCTGAAACATGGTCCATGACAGCTTTGCGGAGCTAATAATTAAATTGTAAAAATTTGATTTTATTTCTACCAAGAAGCTAGATTGCTTTTTTTTCTCTTGCACTTTTAAATCTAATGGAAGCTCATGACAGTTTGGCTGCACTTATATGAGGACCCCTCATGTAAGCCATGCAGTTATATAATCTGCAACACAGGAAACACAATTGTGGAGATAACAGCTTATACTACAGTTATAGCATTTCAGCAACAGAATCTCAGTTTTCAAAATAAAATCCTTTTTTTCTTGGGAATTACAAAACGAAAGCTTGTATCTTAAAGGAATAATAAAAAACTGAACAGAAAACAGCTCTAGATTGAATTGGCACATAGGCTTGAAATATATATATAATTAGCCTAATTGGCTAAATAAAACTGAGAAGGGAGAAAAAAAGCACTTTCTGGTTTATCTGAACAGGGTGAGCACTCTATGAACCTTAAAATTGAAAGGTTATCTTTATAACCATTTGTGATACTACTTTACCAAAAGGAAGACGTATAGATACATTCCATCTTTAATTCTGCTTTATATCAGACATGAACAATAAAATGTTTCTCCACTAAGTCAGGAGATTGTTTGTATTACTATTACAACTTCGTTTTAAGTCTTAATACATTGTTTTACAAATTCAATCCAACTTTTTCTTAAAGACTAAAACTCAATTTAATTCCAAAATGTTAATGGGATTATTTAACATTAAATGAAGAGAAAGACCCTCTGTACTTACTAACTCAGAAAACTGATGGCCCCAAATACCTCTATATCCACCATATTTGTACTAGAAACACATTTCCATCAAGGATCAAAATCAGAATGGGGCAAGTCAAATAAATAACTTCAATTCCTGTCTCTATTGTTTGTAAGTTAACATCACAAGATCCTGCAGGGTATTTTCACAGATCCCCAGTCATTTTAAATTGATTTTCTTACCTGAACATCCTTTTCACACTAGAGCTAATTTATTCAGTCCATTCCAGTGGGACTGTATTATTCCAGGTCCCCAAGAGATTTTATTAGCCATTTAGAAGCTTATTAGCAAAAAACAAATAGAGATAGTCAGATTTCTGTGAAAATTCATCCGTTAACTCAAGAAAGACTATGTGCCCAGTATTTGTTGGGATTTTAACCAAAACAACTAAAGTGAGAACTTGGGAAAGCAATCAACACTTCTTCCAGCTTACCTGCCTACGCAAGTCCCTGGTCTTCTTGGTCATTTTATCTATTGCAGAATTGAGTGCATCACTTCTTTCTTTACGTCCAGCCTGGAAAACAAGGAAAGAGATGCACATTGCAGTAATTTACAAGGAAATGTAATGATAGTCCATAACTAAGTTCAGATCAACATGGAAAAATCAATTTTTTAGCCCCAAGTTGGGACATACAGGTGGTTGGGGAGAGCACCCTGTGGCTTTGTTCATAAAAAGCTAATTTTACAACTCTTAGGGGCTCCATATTATTTCAGGATGGAAATTGAGGGGGTTCTGCCAAAATAAGAGAAGCCAAGAGGTGAGACTTTTGCTTAAAGTTCTGCTTGAAAAATTAAATTTATATTTTAATTCAAGGTTCAGCATGCAACTGTTGGTGGGAATGTAAACTGATACAGCCACTATGGAGAACAGTATGGAGGTTCCTTAAAAAACTAAAAATAGAACTACCATATGACCCAGCAATCCCACTACTGGGTATGTACCCTTAGAAAACCATAATTCAAAAAGAGTCATGTACCACAATGTTCATTGCAGCTCCGTTTACAATAGCCAGGACATGGAAGCAACCTAAGTGTCCATCAACAGATGAATGGATAAAGAAGATGTGGCACATATATACAATGGAATATTACTCAGCCATAAAAAGAAACGAAATTGAGTTATTTGTAGTGAGGTGGATGGACCTAGAGTCTTGTCATACAGAGTGAAGTAAATCAGAAAGAGAAAAACAAATACTGTATGCTAACACATATATATGGAATCTAAAGGAAAAAAAAATGGTGATGAAGAACCTACGGGCAGGACAGGAATAAAGTAGCAGATGTAGAGAATGGACTTGAGAATATGGGGAGGGGGAAGGGTAAGCTGTGACAAAGTGAGAGAGTGGCATGGACATATATACACTACCAAATGTAAAACAGATAGCTAGTGGGAAGCAGCCACATAGCACAGGGAGACCAGCTCGGTGGCTTTGTGACCACCTGGAGGGGTGGGAGGGAGACGCAAGAGGGAGGAGATACAGGGATATATGTATAACTGATTCACTTTGTTATAAAGCAGAAACTAACACACCATTGTAAAGCAATTATACTCCAATAAATATGTTAAAAAAAAAAAAAGGTTCAGCATACAACAATTTCATTAACGAACCAGCTCTCCCAAGAACTGCAAGCAAAACAGGTTATACCTGATTTTGAAGAACTCTGAGATACGAAGAAGGTCAAAATGTGAAAGATGGCACCTGGCACTAAAACAATGTGAAACAACAAGTCTTAAAACTAAGATGTACCATGATGGATAGGAGTTAATAACATATTTTTATATAGCTCAAATAAGAATGCTTTGTCAGATTACTTCATTTAACAGTGTATATTATACAGGCCAAATAAGTATGCTTTGTAAGATTACTTAAAATTCTAGGCTAAGCTTAACGCAATTGTATTGCACAGAAAAGAACCTATCAGCCACTCTGAGAGAGGTATGTAAATCAGCATTTGTTCAGAGGTCAGCGGGTTGAGTGGACATTTGCATTGGGGAACATTCTAAGCAGAATCAAAATGGATGGTAGTTGAAAGAAAAGGGACAAAGGTAGTTATCCCAGGTAGAGATAGCTAGCCATGTGCTTAGAAATACCTAGTAAGACATCAACTAGGTTAAACTACGAAATATATTAAAAGTTTTTCCTTACAAAATGCCTGTCAACAAATGTGGCTCTTTCTGTAAAACATATAGTAATTACAGAAGAGATATGAATGGACAAAGGAATTTAACCCAGTGTTTCTCTACCCATGGTCACCCTCAAGACATTCTGGTATGGATATGCCATCAGTACATAAGTCAGCATAGTAGATAAACAGCTGGGGATGGGGAGATGTGGTTACATGCTTTCTGAGTGCCTTTTAATGTACATTTGTTACTCAATCTCTCTCTTATCCCCCATCTGTTAAATGGAGACAGTGACACTTGTCCCTCTGCCTCCATCTCTGGGCTATTAGAAGAAAAGAGAAGGAATATTGATGGATACAGGTTATTTAGCAGAAGACAGAAAGGAGACAAAAAAGGACTTAAAATTGAAAGTTGAAATATAACTGACACATTGATATGGTCCCTGTCAAATCTGGTCAGGGTCATATCCCTTACCTTTTCCTCCAACTGTACTGTCAGTAAAGTTAAGTAATCCACTAATATTGATGGGTTTAAGGGGAAAAAAAACAAAGAGTCTCAACAAAAACTGAGAAAATATGAGCATTTCTACCTGTAGGAGTAAACGGTGATTTATTCATGGCCATCAGTCAGAAGACAACTTGACAAGTATAATTAGTTACTGACAATCTCAAAGATCAAAATAACAGGATCTAAGGCAAAGGTGGCTAAAACTGAATTTAAAAAAAAAAAAAAATCAAACTGATCTCATAATTAATGCTTAAATCAGGAAAGTCTCAGTACATTTCTTAGATACTCAAGCACTCACTTTGAAGTAAACCTAGTAAAATTTGTCATTGTACCTAGCTACATTTTGGGGGGTGTTTCTAATAGATCATTTACTCCAGAAAACATCTGTTATCTGAAATCCAAAGGTTGGGTTCAATAACCTCATGAGAGCCTAATTCCCTGCAACGTCCTCAATTTGGGTAGAAGAATTTATAATACTTAGAAAGTTATATAAAAGCAAATCCTTAAACTTCACTTTTGTGTGTGTGTGTGTGGTACGCAGGCCTCTCACTGCCGCGGCCTCTCCCGCCGCGGAGCACAGGCTCTGGATGCACAGGCCCAGCGGCCATGGCCCACGGGCCCAGCCGCTCCGTGGCACGTGGGATCCTCCCGGACCGGGGCACGAACCCATGTCTCCTGCATCGGCAGGCAGACTCCCAAACACTGCGCAACCAGGGAAGCCTTAAACTTGACTTTTGAGGGAATTACATTCACACAGCAAAATTCACACAACATGAATCTGTTAATTCTTTGTCAAACTACCTTAAAAATCAATTTGTCTTTCTTGTTACTTTAGGAAATAGAGGCTTATGCCTCATTAATCAGTAGGGAGCAGTTCAGAAGCAGTTACTTACTCAAGTTTTTAGGTTATACTAGACAGACCACTTTTTTTTTTTTTTTGCGGTACGCGCGCCTCTCACTGTTGTGGCCTCTCCCGTTGTGGAGCACAGGCTCCGGACGCACAGGCTCAGCGGCCATGGCTCACGGGCCCAGCCGCTCCACGGCATGTGGGATTTTCCCGGACCGGGGCACGAACCCGAGTCCCCTGCATTGGCAGGCTGCGCCTCAACCACTGCGCCACCAGGGAAGCCCCAGACCACCTTTTAAATCAAAGCATCCCTTAAAAAAAAAGAAAAAAAAACCCAGTCCAAATAGCAAGTTTACAGTTCCAATAATTTAAAATATAATAGGGGTGAGTACACACACTTACAAACTTAATAATGAGCTTGATGAAAGTAGAAGGCTTGCAGATCTGTAAAACAAGATCTTACTTCTCTTTGAGATTAAGGCTGTTATGTAAATTTGCCCAATGAATCTTTAAAATAAGTGACTCTCGGTTCCCACCTAATTGAGAGACTCTATTCCACTAAGCAGAGAGACCACCTGGACTCACTCAATGTTGATATGTATGCCCCTGCTACACAGTGAAAAAAGGGCTTTCTAAGAAAAAGATATGGTATGTTTGGGGTTTCAACATAAAGCTTCTCCTCAACAAGTAAATATCAGTGGAATTGAGGAGAGGCAAAGGTTATTAGCTGGGACTGCCTCTAAGCAACACAGTTTTGGCTGAGACAGTGAAAGGGCTTTTAAAACCAATCTTTAAGAGAAGCATGAAGAAGCCATTCCACCTTCCTCCTGCGTGGACAGACTTCTATCTACTTAGACAATCTTTACTGAGCACTCTACATCCACTGGAGTAGGCAGGATTAGCCATAGCCTTCTCTCAGAGAGTTTCTAATCTGAGATAAAATAATTCAGAGCAACCTCTAATTCAGCAAGACCCTGTATTGTGATGGGCTTGACAGGAGTTCAGAATGACATCACAGTGGGTCAGAACAGTAAGTAAAAGTCATACAGGAAATTACATTTAAGTTTGTAATTGATTTCTTTTTTTTTTTTTTTAAGTATTAAGAACTAGAATTTCCTGGAGGATTTTACCCATTTTGGTGGTGACCTCTGGGAGAACAAACTTTTGTTTTTCCTTCCAACGAGAAGGAAAAGATTCTCTGCCATTCATTAAAATTTAGTATATATAGCAAAGACCATAAAACCTTTAAAAAACAAATGACTAACTGGAAGAAATCTTTGTAAAATATTTCACAAACAAAATTAATTTCTTTAATAACAATGAGAAGCCCATGCACCACAACAAAGAGTAGCCCCTGCTCATCACAATTAGGGAAAGCCTGTGCGCAGCAACGAAGACCTAACACAGCCAAAACTAAATTTTTAAAAATTAAATCTTTAGGGCTTCCCTGGTGGCGCAGTGGTTGAGAGTCCGCCTGCCGATGCAAGGGACACGGGTTCGTGCCCCGGTCCGGGAAGATCCCACATGCCGCGGAACTGGGCCCGTGAGCCGTGGCCGCTGAGCCTGCGCATCTGGAGCCTGTGATCAGCAAGGGAGAGGCCACAACAGTGAGAGGCCCGCGTACCGCAAAAAAAAAAAAAAAACTTTGTGGTCTAAATGTACCTCTGCTCAAACTTCTATGGAAAATCTTCCTTTACCTAAGGTGCATCACTCCAAAATTTACTGCTGAATTTTCTAGCCCTGGGCACAGAACACAATGCTAGCACAACAGAATTAGGCTGTCACATGATCCTAGTTCTGCCACCCCACCAATACCAACAATTGCCAAAAAGCACATGCCTCCAAAACCAAACTTTGTAAGTCACAGCACCAAAAGGGACACAGCTCATCATCATTGGTGTAACCATCACTCCTTCCTACTCCTTTCTCGGTCATGTTTAATAAAGATAACAAAAGAACTTAAAAATCACAATTAATGGAGGGCAAGGACGAGGTCAAAAATAGGGATTCTGTAGGCTTAATGTGGACAGTCTACTTCTTACAGGGCTTTTGAAAGGAAAGATCCCAGCAATAGAGATACTTATTTACACTCAACAGTGGTCCCCTGTGATTTCACCAAAACTCTAAGAGCCTAGAATTTTAAATGTTCTCAGATCCTCTGGCTCTACCTGGGATAAATCAACTACTCTTTAGCCCATCTCTAACATGACAGATTGGTAAGTCCATCAATCCTTACATATTCTATCTGCCTCTGTCAGATAAGTTCTGGTTCTTGGGAGGATAACAAACGGTTTAGTGCCAAACCCCAGTAGCTTTTAAAGAGCAAATCAAAAATTTTAAAGAATAGTCAGACTTCCCTGGTGGTGCAGTGGTTTAAGAATCCACCTGCCAATGCAGGGAACACGGGTTCAAGCCCTGGTCCGGGAAGATCCCACATGCTGCAGAGCAACTAAGCCCGCGTGCCACAACTAACTGAGCCTGCACTCTAGGCCCGTGAGCCACAACTACTGAAGCCCGTGAGCCTAGAGCCCGTGCTCCACAACAAGAGAAGCCACCACAAGGAGAAGCCCGTGCACTGCAACGAAGAGTAGCCCCCGTTTGCCACAACTAGAGAAAGCCCGCACACAGCAATGAAGACACAACACAGTAAATAAATAAATAAATAGTTTAAAAGAACAGTCAATCTTTGTCTCCAAATACACACATTTGAAAGCAGTGAACAACTCTAGGTTTTATCAGAATATTCTCCCATCCTCTTTCTTTCCCGCCTCCAGAAACAGGCTAGTAAAACCCACTCACTCTAATACAGGTATTGATACAATATAGGCCCAAGTATGTGGCTGCCAACTAAGAACCCTAAAAGGTTCTTAGGAGGGGATATACTCAGACCCACAAATCTTGGATCTCCACCCTAAAATGTCTACTATCACTTTTTGATAATCGTAAGGAGATCTCCAAGGAACAATGACCAAGACTGGAAGCAAAAAGGTTTATTTTAACATACTTCTCCAGAGCACCTCTGTGCTTCCCCACCACACCTCTGGGTGCTGGGGTATTAAAATTTTTGGAGTCGGGCATGATTAGTTAAGAAATATTTGACTCTTTAGCATAAAGCAAAATCCAGCTCCCTCTCTACCACAAATTAGAAGATTTCATGTGTATACCCATACATCTGCTTCTCCAGGTGGGGAAATATTTGTCCCTAATTAGCAATATATATTCAAAGCAAACTATCATGTAGAGTAATGCAGGTAACTACAACGCCTAAGCCCTGCCACATGACTCATTTAATTTGCTTACAACCATTTACAGAGAGGACAGGCGGGCTAGATTTTACTTGTCCTTTGCCTTGTCACGAACAACTAAAACAGTGAAAATTGAAACAGATGATATGGAAAGTACCTTCCAGAGGTTGTACTGCCACTTTAAGTCAAAGGCATATGTATGCAGAATAAAGCTGTTGTAAAATGAAACCAAGAAAAAGTTTAATTCAGAAAGAACATGGGTTTTTTAGTCCTTTTAGCTAAAGAAAGATAAAGATCAAAAAATGATAAAAAGCTCCATCAATAGGAACTATGGTACTTCAACCAATTTTAAGACAAACACCACATCTTCTTTGATTTCACAGTCTAAACTTTTTGAACCCAAAGGGAGGGCAAGTGGGCAAGGTGGGCAAGATGGCTGGTGACCTAGATGGACTGTGCTCTCTGGGTACTGTGATATGGCAGGCATTACTGCCCACTTCTCCAGATGCATCAAAAAATAATTACTCTTGATTGCACTGGTGCTCTTCTGTGCAGTTTTCCTTGCCCACAAATCTGTTATAGCAGTATTGGGATAACGTAATTTAAGGGTTTTCCATGTGTTAGTATAAGAAGTAGACCAAGCAGACTACAGAGCAGAAAGGAACCAAGAGTTTAAGGGGAAGGAAATGCTCTTCCCTCTAAATTTTCGCATACAACTCATTCCTAATCATGGTTGCTCTAATCCAATTGGTTCTAATGCTTTTCTCCACATGGAATTAAAGTTGTTACTTCAGGGAAGAATTTAATCCAGCTCCTCCTGCCTTGCAAAGGTTTTTTTTAATCAGAGGGTGGCTGACTTCAATAAGAGCATTTACAGTATCCCAAGGGCTTCTTTTCCTTTAAAAAAAAAAAAAAATTTAACACCCTTGTCAGACTCCCCTTGTTGGAAGTTTTGGGAGCAAGTTCCTATAGAACGGTCACTCTGAAACCTATGGTCACAGACCTGTAAGAATTTGATTAAACCGTATCCACAGAAAAATGCACAAGCAACAAAATTCTACAAGCCAATTATGGACCCAGGTTAAGAACTTCTAGCTTACAAGAGAGAAAGACTATGGAAAGGATCAAGGTCAGTTGGGGGAGTGGCACCCTTGAAGTCTAAAACAGGACCTCTCCCTCCCTTCCTTAACCAGCAAGCAGGAATACAGTGAGAGTACTAGTTCCCGAGAATAAGGGGTTCCACTCATGGGTAACTTTGGCTTGGGCACGCTATCTTAGAACTGCACTGCCCACAGAGTCTTTCCTTCAGTCTTCTTCTTTCAGAGGTATCAGACATGCCCCATGGTTGTTAGACTCTACCAGACCTAAGTGTATTCCTGCTGTCTTCTCTCTCCCTTTGCACATCCCAGGCATTTTCCTCAGTAAAATTCTTATACTTCTAATCCTACCTTGGGATCTGCTTCTAGGAGGAGCCAAACTACACACGTGCAGCTGCTGCTGTCTCCACAGAGCCCTGAGGAAGGCACCTTGGAGTCTTCCAGTCCTCACTCTAGCACCACACTCCAACACAGAAACTAAACCCCTTGAGACAATAACTTCTTACACATGCCCAGTGTGATAAAGCCCCTGGAAGCCAACAGACTGATGATGGTCTGGTTTCACAGATACAATGGGTAGTTTTCAGATTTTTGCCTTCAGGTCTGAGACAAGGCCTACTAAGGATAAGTGCCAATGATATGGGAGAAATGGCCTGGAAGGCCAAATCAATAATGTCAGATGTATAGAAGGCCTTACCTTTGTCAGGCCTGAAAATATGACCCTGACTCACAGTAGAAATATCTTTTACATTTATACAATAGTAAACATGGAGCTGTACAGTCATAACCAAATTCTGAAAAGTGATACTATTCGACAGGGAGAAGATGGTGTTAGGTCAAGTAAAAACAGCCAAAGCAAAAATCCTATTCCAGAGTATGAGTGACCTTTTGTATTCCCTAGAGAGATTTCAACAACAGTTAGTATAAGACTCAAAGTCAGTTCTTAAGTGTGCCAGTAGGCACTACTGAGTGTGCAAATGCTCTATTGTTTGAGGGTCACAATACCCCAATCCCAGAGCAGTTCGAGGCTTTTAGCCGAAGAAGTAGGTGAAATTCTGAGGTAAATACAAGGGATCATGTCAGAATCCAGCCATGCTATACCACTTGTCCTAAATCATTTCTGTTCCACGGTTAACACTTAGGGCATGCAATATTAAATGACTGTATCAACCTACCCTTTTCTCCTACTAAGACATCCAAAGATCAAATCAGCATTATTTTTCAATTAGCACTGTGATAAAACACTATTATATAAAATAAGACAGAGAAGGAGAATCTTTTTAATTAGCTTTCTCCTGAAATTCTCAAAGAGCAAAATAACCAAATGCTTTGTTTTCCAACCTTTTTTTTTTTTTTGCCCTTTATTCTTGGTTTATGATGTTAAACTCTTAATGACAAAGAAGCAAAGCCCACTTAGCTAGTTTACCAACACATTTGAAGCAAATCAGTCATACTTCTATGTTAACCAAGCATGACAGCAAGGTGATTGAGTAGCTTTCCAAACTACCAGAGCAGCAGGCACTTGCAGAGGCTGCAGTTAAATCAGCACTTCATAAATCGTGCAGGCTCCTGCCCATTTAGATCTCTCTATGCAGAATCGGCAGTCTAACACTGGCTCTCCCAAGCATTAAAAAATCATCACTCTGCTAACCCAACTCACTGTTCAGACGGGTCTTCTTGAATGCAGCCTTTATTACAACCTTACTGCTGCTTCCTACACTGAAGGAATACCATGTTTTTAAGTCAGGAGTTCTTCTTTCTCGCTTCATTTTAATCAGGGGTCTTAACAACGACCCCGATACTGTTACAAAGCACACTGCTTTATAACAGTAAAGCTCTGGAAAACCCAAACAAAAGACACGTCACCCGGTGACGTCAGCCTATATACAGTTCTGTGTGGTCGCAGCACATAAGCAAATCCATTCTTGTGCCGTTTCTCGAAAAAGCTTTTCAGTAAACGCACTCATGCTGCTCCAGGAGCTCTTCTCTGCAACAAGCCGCCCATCTGCCATCAACAAGTTAAGACCGAGAGAACTAACGGCTGCAGAAAGGAGAGGCTGAAGCTTTGATTAACCAGCTGAGCAGTTAGAGGAGGACGAAATTAATAACATATTCAAAACTGATTTAGGGGATCAGAGTGGTCACAGAAAATGAAACCAATGCTTTCGAGAGGAATATCCTAAGGAAAAAACAACTCACCCTGGTGGATTCAATTTTACTCGGAAAGCCTGGGACACAGAAAACAGGAAACTGGTCAAAGGCTCCCGCATGTTAGAGCCTTTTACAGACTCACTGCGTTGAGTCTGACAACCGAGACTGAATGCAGGCTCCAATGTGCTCAGAAGAATGGGTAAGTCCATGTATTTATGTGTCTTGTACAGTCAGCAAGGAATCAATGCTTTTAAAATAATAAGCCACTGAATTCACATTTTATGAGGGAGATCACTGTCACATTTTTGGATTTTGAGGTTTAGGTAAAAACATATATTGCTGATGACAGGATGTGTTTTATCTTCTTTCTTAATGGTTTAAGTTTTGTTCTAGTCATACTAACAAGGTTAGTGTTTCTGCAGCAAATGAAAAATAAGTTATATGTAGTTAAATCTTTTGCCATAATGATATGTTGTTGTTGTTTTAATAGCCCATACGCTCTGCTGAAAAATATCCTATCTTCTTGTCTTCCTTAAATTATATTCTGCAGGCTTACATTTCAAGTGGCCATTAGGGGCCCCTATGCTGGCAGCAATATATGCAATGAGTATGGTTTTAAAAATGCTGCCTGCCCTGGGTATGGCATGTCCACCCAAATGCCGCTGTGAGAAGCTGCTCTTCTACTGCGACTCTCAGGGCTTCCACTCGGTGCCAAACACCACAGACAAGGGCTCTCTGGGCCTGTCCCTGAGGCACAATCACATCACAGAGCTTGAAAGGGATCAATTTGCCAGCTTCAGTCAACTTACCTGGCTCCACTTAGACCATAATCAAATATCAACAGTAAAAGAAGATGCTTTTCAAGGACTATATAAACTTAAGGAATTAATCTTAAGTTCCAACAAAATATTTTATTTACCAAACACAACTTTTACCCAACTGATTAACCTGCAAAATTTGGACCTGTCTTTTAATCAGCTGTCATCTCTGCACCCAGAGCTCTTCTATGGCCTCCGGAAGCTACAGACCTTGCATTTACGGTCCAACTCCCTGCGGACTATCCCAGTACGCCTGTTCTGGGACTGTCGTAGTCTGGAGTTTCTGGATTTGAGCACAAACCGTTTGCGAAGTTTGGCTCGCAATGGATTTGCAGGATTAATCAAACTGAGGGAGCTTCACCTAGAGCACAACCAGCTGACGAAGATTAATTTTGCTCATTTCCTACGGCTTAGCAGTCTGCACACACTCTTCTTACAATGGAACAAAATTAGCAACTTGACATGTGGGATGGAGTGGACCTGGGGCACTTTAGAAAAGCTAGACCTGACTGGAAATGAAATAAAAGCCATCGACCTGACAGTGTTTGAAACGATGCCTAATCTTAAAATACTCCTCATGGATAACAACAAGTTAAACAGCCTTGATTCCAAGATCTTAAACTCCCTGAGATCCCTCACAACCGTTGGCCTCTCTGGCAATCTGTGGGAATGCAGCCCTCGAATATGTGCTTTGGCCTCCTGGCTGGGCAGTTTCCAAGGTCGGTGGGAGCATTCCATCCTATGCCACAGCCCCGACCACACCCAAGGAGAGGATATACTAGATGCAGTCCACGGATTTCAGCTCTGCTGGAATTTATCAACCACTGTCACCGCCATGGCTACAACTTATAAAGATCCAACCACTGAATATACAAAAAGAATAAGCTCATCAAGTTACCATGTGGGAGACAAAGAAATCCCAACTACTGCGGGCATAGCAGTTACTACTGAGGAACACTTTCCCGAACCAGACAATGCCATCTTCACTCAGCGGGTAATTACGGGAACAATGGCTTTATTGTTTTCTTTCTTTTTTATTATTTTTATAGTGTTCATCTCCAGGAAGTGCTGCCCTCCCACTTTAAGAAGAATTAGGCAGTGCTCAATGATTCAGAACCACAGGCAGCTCCGATCCCAAACACGACTCCATATGTCAAACATGTCAGACCAAGGACCATATAATGAATATGAACCCACCCATGAAGGACCCTTCATCATCATTAATGGTTATGGACAGTGCAAGTGTCAGCAGCTGCCATACAAAGAATGTGAAGTATAATATCTACCCATCATCAAAAATCACATCAGATAAGTAACCTATTTTACATAGTAGGGGCTAAATACATATCTAATTTTTACCAATGGTGACATTAAGGCTAATTTTTCCAAACCAAGTAGAGACTTAGGTTTCTGACGTGTTGAAATATTTTTAATTTTTTTTTAATGAAACCATATTTTCAGTGTTAAATGAAGCGATGCTCACATTAATTTGCACTCTTGTTGGAAAGTCTAAAAATGCTTAATTCAAAATAAGACATTTCATGTATGTAATTATACGCTATCGTGGGTAAACATTTACACTAAGGTCTCCATATGCTATTTTTTTCTACTGAAAACAGTTTGGAAAGAAGCTACTGAGTAGAAAGAGATATGGATCAATACTTGTTTGATCATTGCTCTCTACCCCAAGTACCACAACTTGGCTTGCTGCTTAAAAGGAGACTTAGCAAAGTTCTCTTGTATGATAATTTGGTATTTACTCAAACCTATTTACTGTCAGCGTGGGGAGTAGCATTTCACATATGCTGAAGACTGGTCAATATTAAACACTCTTCTTCCAGAGTTTTTACCTGGGTTAATAGATATTATCAAAGTCCATATCATGAAATCAGAACCCTTTATGTAATTCTAATACTTTAATATATTTAAACAATGAATCCAAGTGATTGTGAAAAGGTCTCATTACAATGAAATCAATACTAAATAATTACACTGACTTCGTTTCATATCTCTAGTTTGACTTATAATGGACATGTTGATTTTTGTGGCATTTAGATACTTACTTTAAACTAGTGTTAAATTATCACTTTACTAATTAGTTTACTAAATCCTATATATACATTTATATGTGAAAAAAGACTTAGAAATTATTTTGGAGAGAAAAGAGATAAACTGAGTCAATTTAGCAATCCTATGACCAGCTGCTCACTCTAGTTTGAAAGCACACACAAATACACTCTCTCTCCAGTCTCTCTCTTTCTCCCCCTGTCCTCCACCCCCCACCTCCATCTCTCCCTCAACTGCCAAGATCAAAGATGCCTTGACAAAGGGGTTTAAATCTCTTTCTTCTGCCTTTTCCTGATCTTCAAGCCTCAAAGAGCCAAATTAAAAATAACTGGCTAGCAACAGGCATAATACTGATTCTTGTTAGAATATATTTTAAAGGAACCTTGAAAAAATCACTTTATAAATGTTATATGCTAAATTTTGACTTTTTAATGGATACCTATTCTTACTGTAAGAGCAGGTCCTTCTAAGTGAAGGGAACAACACATATCTGAGGCAAACCTTCTCATGGCAGAACACAATATATGCCTATGCAGCCACACAGTGGTAACTCGAAGGAGGTGAGGGGATGAAAGAGAAAGGCAGCATTTTGAAATATGACTCTTGCTGAAACAGGTTAGCAAAGTTAAAAGGTAGCCAAGCAAATGGGCAACTATACATGATCTGCATCAAACAGGGCAAGGCCCAGGGACCTGCAGCTGGAAAGGGGACGGGGGGAGGTTCTCTGGTATTAATATAAATGTTCAGTAATTAAAAAATGATAATGATGCCACACTTTTCATGTAGAAAAGAGCCACAACTTTGTTTCTTCCATTATGATTTCTATGGAGAAACTATGACATATTTAGGATTTAGATGCAAGTTACCAATTGACACAGAATTTTTCCATAAATGAGGTGCCATGTATGTAGTAGCAAAAACCATGAAATTAGACTACTGACTTGATTTTAGAAGAATGAGCATTTTTACAACTGACATTTGCTGATGAGAAAAAAGGCATAAATTCGTAGAGAAAACCACTACCATAAAAAAAAGTTATCTTTTACTTAACATGATATCCTTCATTCAAGGCATATTTCTTCCCAGGATTGAATTGAACACATGTTAAGATTACAGTTTAATCCATGAGATTTAATACTAAGAGAGGGATGTCTACCTACATTTCAAATAAAATGTGTCTCAGTAAAAAGCAGACAAGATCACAAATTATGGTAAGAATGTGCTCTCTACAATTTTTAAGGTGGGTAGATTAGTTTGGCAAAGTCTCAGCCCATCTCAGCTGATCCTGAGCAGTGAGCATTTCACCTCTTGTTAAACCAGACACTAGGCCTGCCTGGGCAAGGACAGAAGCTGATTTTACGGCATAGAGCACGTCTCACAGCTTCCTTACAGAGGGCTGGATCAGAAGCCCCATTACAAATGAGAGCTCCACAAGCTAAAATTTACCAACCCATTTATCAGGGTAACCATGGCCATTTGTCAGAGAACAACTTTATCACAATACAACTGTGTCCTGGACACACAAGATTCCACTAGCCCTGGAGGATAGCAGAGTAGTTTCCATCATTTCAACCACAACCCAAAATTAATTGAAACTGTGAGCAGAAGGGTGAGAAATAGTGGCTGGGAGTCCCCACATTAACCCTAAAGATTACAGTTAGTGAAATGGACCGTCAATTGGCAAAATCCTTAATGTATGTAGGAAAGAAAATTGGAAAAGCAAGCCATTTAGTAATTCAGGGGAACAGCATAGCCAAGGCCACCAGGGCATACTTTTCAGTTGAAAATTAACAGATTTTTTTTGGCCCTTCGTTTTTTGGGCAATGCTCTCTGAGAAAAGTGAATAACCGTGCCAAATAGCATTTTCCATTTCCATTTAAAGCGCGAATTTCCCTTTTCAATTGCCTATAGAAGGCAGAATTTCTTTTAATTTTGGTCTATTTGTGTTTTGGTATCAGCACAGGTTTGAAGATGAGGCTGTTAGTCATATGTGCTCTCCTTACCAACTGGCTCGGGTGGAAGAGCATCACAACTACACTGCAGATCCTGGTAATATAATGTTAGGCCTTTTGTCTTTTGCTGTCGTTTTATCCTCTTCAATGCCCCCTCTCCCTTTTTTCACTTTAAAGATTAGAGGAAAATGACCACTTAAAACACAGAAAAATAATTAAAGCTCTCTGGAAAAAGCAAGCTAACAAAGGCTATGATACTGTACCCACCTAGTAACCAAGAGCTAGCTTGGAATCATTTATATTCATTTCTGTAGCTTGCCAGGGATTTCAATCACCTTTCTGAAATGAGAGTGAGCTGATAAATTTGCAAATCCATACACAACTCAGAGAATACCCTCTGCCAACATCAAATAGCAAAGATACTAATTTTTTAGGCCAAAAATCTGCACTAACACATGTAATTTCTTACTGTGCCTAAGTTAATTTCTGTACCAATTCATTGAATGGAATTGATTTTACTTTCCCACTCCACTAATTATTAAAATCCATCTGCTTATTCTAATGCTAGTCACCAAGAGCTAGACTCTTTCCAATAAAAATGAACCCTATGTAACACTAGGTCTTAATCCTAAAATTCAAAACAGGCGTATCATTTTCTTAAGGCATACGTCCTACGCAACTATGGGGGGGAGCTATAAATGTCCCGTTCTCTCCAAAGTGTGGCTATCAGTATGAAATTTTGAAATATTATTTTTAGAAGATGACTTACATGATCATTTTCCTAATAAAGCAATACAATGACAGACTCGTCTCAAAAATCTGTTTTGGGACATGCTTTTCAATATCTTATTGGTTAAATTGCTTCAACCAGAAAAAGACAGAAGACAAAAGTGATAAGGCCATCCACAGATAATTAAATATTTCTGTTCCTAACCTAGGGCAAACTCGTAGTACTTAAATAATTTAAGGCAAAAAACGAGTAGTAAATGACTGTTTAAGCTTTCATACTGCTATTGCAGACATTTGGAAATGTCTGCTACTCCTTCAATTAACCTATTCTTCCTTGGCAATTTTTTAAAAGCCTGATCTATGGAATGTTTGATGAACATTCCTATCAACACTGAAACTGGAAACTGAAAGTACAGTCCAAACCTATTGTGTTCAATCACCCTAAGCCATTTGGGTGGGTGGGTGGGGGTGGGAGGTGGTCAAGTGGGTCGGGAGGGTGGGAAGAAAATACGATTATACTGGGGTGGGGTGGGGGGTGGGGGTTGGGGACAAGTGCAGTGTACAGGGAAGTTTTGTTATTAAAATTGTGTATACTGTAAACAGCCAATGTCTTTCTTTTTTTTCCAAAGCTTTTCCTTGGTAACCTATCAATTTTGACATGTGAAAGTTGAAAACTCATTTATGACAGATATAGAAACCTTAAATGAACAGTTGTTTTGTACCATGTTCTCTATAATGCCAAATGTGCCAGTTGGAAAAGGGGCAGCTAATCATCACGTGTCTTCATTCGGAGACAGGCAAAACTAGGCTAGGAAGTAAGGCAGGGAGGGGAGGGCTGGCTAAGAAACCACCATGCCAGTAAACAGCAGCCATGCAATAAGAAGCTGCTCTGTCACAAGTCTTAGCAAGTGGACAAACAGCTGTCTGTGCGGCTCACAGGGCCAAAGGTTGGCCGCCATCCCCCACCCTCCCCTGTGTTCCGCCACAGCCTGGGGAACTTCAAAAAGGTACTCAATTGCCCATACCCAGCAAACAGTAACTTGGCCTCTACCTCAGGGATCTGTTGGAGTAGATCCTAGCAGTACCTTGCACACCACTCCTGGGAAGGAGGTCCACAGGTGCTGACCATGCTGGGGTCTCCAGGATCCCTACATGACCCATTCTATCCCAGACACCAGCTCAGTAAGTATGGATAGGGGAAAAGGAGGGAAGATTTTTAACTAGCCTCCCTTGCTTGACATAAACATCCTCAGGACAGGATGCTTTGCCTCGGCAACACTGGGGGCAGAAACGGCCCTGGCCTTGGGAATTGACTGCCACAGGTCGCTGTACTTGCCAGGGTGACCTTACTACTTCTCCAGGCCAGGAGCAGTACAACAGGACCAGACAGGCAGGAATAAACACCTAGGGATGAGGGGATCAGAGACGCTAAGGGAATTCTTACACCAGGAACCTCAGAAGAATTAGGGCAGAGGCAGGAAGCACAATACAGAATTTTACTGTCAAACTAACTCATCCAGTATGCACTAGAGGGCACAGGTGATAGTAGTTTCAAGTTGCACAAAGGAATGAGTTCCTATCCTTTATAGAGTTAAAAGCAGAGCTTATTAACATAATTCTCGTACATTTTAATCTTGAAAATCCCATGTAAAGCTACATCTGATTTCTTTATCAGTTATTTTAATTAGTTTTGCCTGTATGCCACAGCATTCTCAGGTTCCCACTCAGATTTATAATAGAATTCTTCAAGGTCTGTGTGAAGAGATTTTTTTTTCTTTCTTTAAATATATCTAACCAGCTGGGTACTCGAGTCTCCCTTAGAGAGACAAAATGTACTACAAATTGTCTTTTACAAAGAAAGAAGGGAAAAAGAGGTGAAAATCACAGCTATTCCCACATCTCCCCTTAGCATGAGTTCCTCCTCACTAGCCAATGTTTTGGGAACACTTCTAAGGGACAGATGCTGAGCCTCCCTGAAGCTCTATCTGAAGGAGACCTTAAAGAGCAAGACATCTCCAAAGGCAAGTACAATGAAACATGCTTTGCTGCAAAGCCCACCAGTGAATATACCCTCCCTTTAAACACGGAGGCCAAGAGCAAAGCTAGCCCATCCTCCATCTCAGGACCTCCAACATGAAAGAGCACCTGTGAACAACAATCCTGAAGGCAGGGGCCAACAGCTCTACCACCACCCAAACAGAGAAGGCTCTTCCTTCATTTGGGAACCAGATTTTAAAACTGCAGCCCCAGAGACAATTCCCAAAGCCTTTTCACAACTTCCATGAAGAGACTTCACCAAGAACCACAGCAAAGAGACGTAAAAATGTCATAACTTTACTGAATATCCATTCACAATTGTGTTCAGTGCACAAAAACTCCATCTTTAGGCCCTGGTGTTTCTACCACGTGCGCGCGCGCACACACACACACACACACACACACACACACACACACACACACACAATCTCCAGGTTGCTTTTTCTGGAAAATCATATGATAAAAACTCTACAGCCATTTATCTGCTTCATTATCATGAGAACCAAAAAAGTTCCTCCTGTGATAAACAAAAACATTTCCTATGGCCTCACTGCCAAATACCTAGAGGGTAAGTGCTCAGCACCTAAAGATCTCTGAAAACAATGTATTTATCATTTACATATAGCCTAAAAGTCAAGGAAACTTAGCAAAATACATTCATATGTACAGAATGATTGAAATAAGGATGTAAAAAGATCAAAAGCAGGGATTCTTAATTCTAAGGGTCCAGGATATGTTTCATAGGATGCAAGAATCTCTTGAAATTATATTGCAAATATTGTGTTGAGTCTAGCAATTTCACCAGATCCTAAACCATTTTGGTTAACTCACAAAAAAGCCCTAACAGAGCAATGAAACAATTCTAATATACACTAATTGGGCCTTGATCTTCCTGGCCAAGGCAAAGAAGAAAATCAACAGCTTTCGTCTGATAAAGGAAGCACATTGGTTTATTTGGAGGGAATGACACAAATGCAAAAGTCTGTGAATTATCTTTAAAATAGAGCCAGCTTTAGGAACAATAAGGAAACATGTCAGACAATATCCCCAAGGAGCTTTTAGAGAACAGGCAGACATGTTTTTCATGTCAGCCCTTGAAAAAACTATGGGAAAGGAGGCAACACAAGCATGATGCATGCTTTGTGGTATGATCTAACCTTTGTTGTGACCCAAGGCAAGAGCCTATAAAGTCAGCAAGAATGAATATGCACCTACTTGGAAGAACAGTTCATGTTTTCTCCTTATCACATCCCTGGGACCCAAACTAGAGTGTTCCATCACATAAGGGACACCCAGTAAATTCCTAATCCATTACATTATAAATCTTCTAGGCTAGGAGTACAATTTAAAACTCTTCCATTACATTATGAATGAAGAGAAGCACATTTCATGCATCATCTCTAGTTATGCTGATGATAATCATAAATGTTCTCCTTGGGTAAGAATCTATAAGATGATAACTAATTTTCAAAGAAAGAACACATTTAAAAAGATAAAGCGTTCAATGGTCTGAATAGCTGTCAGAAATTTAACAGTCTCTTTAAAATTTAAAACCCATTCTGTATGCCGTTAGCAAAACCTCCTAGGTTTCAACAGGAGCAAATAGAGACCTGTGTTCAGAGACCTGCCCCACACTTGGGCCTGTCACCCTGGACAAGTCCATCAGCCTCACTGTGCCTTGGGTCTCTCACCCTTAAGTTGGAATTAATAGCAGTAACAACCAAAAGGGAATTTAATACATGCAAAGTCCTGAGAAAGTCCTGAACACAGTAAATATTTAACAAATGTTTGCTATTTTTAGTAACAATATGTGGAGAACTAGATGAGAGAGATCCACCAAGTAGAGAATATAATCACATTAAAGACATGTAAGGCCCCTGAGTTGCTCCCTGAAACTCGCTACTTTCTAGTATTACTTCCCTCACTAAGTTAACGTATAGTATCTATACGTTATACGTTATATAACGTTATACGTTATCTATACTAAGATTGACAATTAGTGAGAGCTTTTAATAAGCCAATAGCCTGGATACACTTTTTGTATCTAATATTGATATAGAACTGACCATATCATCTCATAGTCAAGTAATCTGCTTTATATAAATGTACTATTATATTAGTCATGACATTACTTTAGTTTGGCTTCATGAATCAAGGCTAAATTTCATAAGATTTAGAATCCATATTTCCAAAATTCCTTCTGGGTAAGAAAGTCACTTAAAAATCAAGTAATGTTGGGCTTCCCTGGTGGCGCAGTGGTTGAGAGTCCGCCTGCCGATGCAGGGGACACGGGTTCGTGCCCCGGTCCGGGAGGATCCCACATGCCGCGGAACGGCTGGGCCCATGAGCCATGGCCACTGAGCCTGCGCGTCCGGAGCCTGTGCTCCGCAACGGGAGAGGCCACCACAGAGAGAGGCCTACATACCACAAAATAAAATAAAATAAAATAAAAAAATCAAGTAATGTCTTTCCTTGTTCAGTAAAATTATATAGGACAACACATACCATCCATTATCACAAACAGATTCTGTTTTTCAAAATAAATATAAAATAATCTCATTGATATCTCGGCCTCTGACAATTTTATTTTAGTACAAAATACATAACTGAGAATTAAGGATCACTATTACGTTCGGGTTTCTTTGCTTAGGAAACAATGTACTTCAAGCCTACCACATCTAATTTAGGAAGCAGCCCATCCAATTGTGGCAGATTTAGTTCCTAGGCAGATTTGTCAGAATTATTGAGGGGTCTGAGCAAGGGAAGTATGAGAATTTTAAAAGACAAAGATAACCCGTCAATCCAGGAGGATATGTTTCATGACTGTTGTACAGTGATCCTCCATATTACCAAAATCTCTATTAAATATAAAGCTTGTGCAGAATTAACCTGTCTGAATGAAGACACACATCTGGTCATATCAGAACCTACAGATCTTATGGCCCAGATTTTTCAACTCAAGAACTTCTTCTTGACATTGTCTTCCCCAAGATCATGATCCAGTTTATCCAAGAAGGCAAATTACTTTATCTGCTCCTTCATCTGCAACTTTTCTGCACTTTCCCCATCTCTTGACCCTAGGCTTGTTCTCCTTCCTCTTTTACCACCACATAAACAAGCTTTTCACATTTCTCCTTCTCTTCATGGTTTCCAAAACTCCAAGGATAAACAACCTTATTGGGGGGAAACTGTTCAGTTGTAGTATATCCAGTGCTAAGCAGCCCCTTTTTAAGAAATAGCCATAATTTCAAAAATACTCCTCAACTCCACAAAACCAAGTGTCTGTCAGCTTCAAACTAATCCATACAACTTGGAAAATACTGTTAGAAAATACTGTTAGAAACACAATCTGAGTTACGCATCTGAGTTGTCTTCTCAGTATACCCTTCCCTTTGCATAGATTCAAGTAACAAATAATGTTTATTCACTTTGCTGTTACTTTCAAAAGACAAGAAATACCAGTCATTTAAGGATAGTGCCCTTTTTGCTCTTAATAATTAGCACTCACTCCAGCTCTCTGACTAAATAAAATCCCTAACACTCTTCACATCTTTAATATTAATAGCTATTTTGCTGGTTTTATGTGGGGGTGGGGAACATGCCTTGGGGCATAAAGGACACAGGTACACGGGCCATGGTTGTAAAAGTTTCAGAAATATAGAATTCTCAAGATAATAGGTAGTAATCCTTACCTCCCTCATCTGTGCTCTAAAATTTCATACCAGTTTTGTCAGGATCCCAATGAACTGGCCACAAAAACACTGACCTTTCACTCGAAAGTACGTTCTGCCATAGTTTTTGCTCCAAACAGAGAAAAAGACAAGAGCATCAGGCACCCCATGCTACGACTGTCGCCCATGGCACACACTAAGAACTGGGTTCAGAAGTGACCCTGACAATGCTACCTTCTCTCTGATCAATCTCCCTAACTCTCCCTTGAAATTCACAAGGGAAAATAATGGCAGTGAGAAAGAAGAGAAAAGAATCTACTACCCTCAGCACACTTCTGTAGGCATCTTGGGACAGTGTCAGGTCACCACATCTCCCTCATCTCCTGACAATCCCTTGAGGCCAGTGGGTGCAAAACTGCTCTCTGACACTTGCCATCAACTTCCAACAACTAGAGCCCATTTTATGATTGTGGTAAAACTGCCAGGCTAAGATTTATCTACTACTCTACATGAAAGCAGGTGGTCAAGAATTTTCTTCTTTTTGATGCAGCATTCCTAAAGTGTCAAAAGACATTATAGTGCATAAGCGATATCATCATTGAGACACCCAATTTGTGCTCTCTTAGAATTACACGTGAGATGAATTACAGATAGAATGTGAAGAAACAAACTGTAAAAGGGTTTATCTAAAGTCTGCTTGACCTTCCCACAAGATACATCACCATAAATTATTACAAAAATTATTAAACAAATACAATTCTGTTAAAAACACAAATCTTCTGGCTCTCCAAAATAATAATCAGTATTTTGAAGATCGTGCCTTCTAAATATTTTACATCAATTTTCAAACACACACACACACAGTCCTCAGTTTAAACTGAAGAGGGGACAGGATGGGACGGGAGGTGGGGCATCTGGGGATTAGATAAAACCTATGAAAGGCTATATTCTTTATTCTGATTTATTAATTAGCATTTAAACTAAACATTTAAACCAAGACCTAATATCAACTGGGATTCAGAACACTATGGATGGCATAGATTGGGAAGGGGAGGAGTAAGAAAGATTAAGATTCAGCTTTTCACATGTTAAAGCTGAAATTTAAGTAGAGATGACAAATCCAGGGTAAAGATCTAGGCTGGAAATATAAATTTTGAAGTCATCATCAGTGAATAGGGGTATTGAAAGTCATAAAACTGAATGATTTCACCAAGAGACTGAGAGATGAAGAAGAGAATCATAAAACCACACTTTTCTCCTACACCAACCTGAGGAATCTTTAAACAATATCTATCAAATGGCAGTCAACCAAAAAAGGATGGGTACCCAGCAATCCCACTACTGGGCACATACCCTGAGAAAACCATAATTCAAAAAGAGTCATGTACCACAATGTTCACTGCAGCTCTATTTACAATAGTCAGGACATGGAAGCAACCTAAGTGTCCATTGACAGATGAATGGATAAAGAAGATGTGGCACATATATACAATGGAATATTACTAGCCATAAAAAGAAACGAAATTGAGTTATTTGTAGTGAGGTGGATGGACCTAGATTCTGTCATACAGAGTGAAGTAAGTCAGAAAGAGAAAAACAAATACTGTATGCTAACACATGTATATGGAATCTAAGAGAAAAAAAAAAGGTCATGAAGAACCTAGGGGTAAGACGGGAATAAAGACACAGACCTACTAGAGAATGGACTTGAGGATATGGGGAGGGGGAAGGGTAAGCTGTGACAAAGTGAGAGAGTGGCATGGACATATATACACTACCAAACGTAAAATAGATAGCTAGTGGGAAGCAGCCGCATGGCACAGGGAGATCAGCTCGGTGCTTTGTGACCACCTAGAGAGGTGGGATAGGGAGGGTGGGAGGGAGGGAGATGCAAAAGGGAAGAGATATGGGAACATATGTATATGTATAACTGATTCACTTTGTTATAAAGCGGAAACTAACATACCATTGTAAAGCAATTATATTCCAATAAAGATGTTAAAAAAATTAATACCATCTGTATACAATACCACAAAGGAAGTAAAATCTCATTATAAAAAGGTAAACTATTCAAAATAGCAACAAAACTTTAGTATTTAAGACTAATCTAAAAAGAAAGAAACAAGATGTTCTTAGAGATGATGGTAAAACCTGTTGAAAAATAAAAGAACACCTGCATAAGTGAAATAGTAGGCAATGTGTACGAATAGGAAGGTTCAGTGTTGCAAAGATGTCAATTAATCTACAAATCCAGTGGCATTCCTAATAAAATCCTAATAGCACAGTGCAGTGAAAATGAGAAATGGACCTTTGTGTTCATATGAAAAATTAAAGGCTCAAGAATTGACAAGAAAGAAAGAGAACGTGCGGCAATCAAAAAAGCAGGTCTGTTGTGTTTTTTTTTTTTGGCCACACCATGCAGCATGCAGGATCTTAGTTCCCTGACCAGGGATCAAACCCATGCCCCCTGCATTGGGAGCATGGAGTCTTAACCACTGGACTGCCAGGGGAGTCCCAGAAAAGCAGGTTTTAATGTGGGGGGAAATGTACGGCTCATGTACTTGAGCTACAAGGTAGCCAAATATTCAATAACATGATAACCATATAATGTTCTCTATCTTGATAAAGGATTGGGGTACAAAGTGTGTGCATTTATCAAAACCTATCACGTAATATACTTAAAATTTATACATTTCACTATATAAAATTTACGATAATAAAACTGAACTCTAGTTAAATGACATGCATACTGCAATGTTTAGAGGTGAAATACCCAAGTACCTGCAACTGACTTTGAAATACATCAAAACAATAAAAAGATGGATACAGGAATGGATAAATATGTGACAAAGCAAATATATCAAAAAGTCAATCACAGAATCTAGGAAATAGGTGTGTGTATATATGGTGTTCACTGAACAGTCTTTCAGCTTCTGTGTATGTATGAAAATTTTCACAATAAAATGTTGGGAGGAAAGGAAAAAAATATAATTACAATTGTAATTTATGGTATTGGCAATCTAACATAGTATTCCTCTCAACTAGACCTACAGCACTGCATGGTGGTTAAGAGCTTGAACTCTGGAGCCAGGCTAGGTTCAAAGTGTAGTACCTCCACTTACTACCTGTGAGATCTTAAACAAGTCATTTAATCTCTATGTCTTAACAGTATCAAACTCGTGCTCTGAAGATTAAATGGGAATGTGTGTGAAGTACTTAGAACAATTCCTGGCACACAGCGCTAAAGTGTGACCTGTATTACTACTACTACTACTACTACTACTACTACTACTATTACTCCTCCTTCTTCACAATATTTTAAAATATATAATTCAACAAGTACTTCAATTTCCACTATACAAGGTGCTATGGTGATATAGGCCCTTGCCCTCAGGAGTTTATAGTTAGTCAGAGGTAAAACTTAAAATATTCAATAAATAACTAATAAAAGAAGATAAGCCCAAAAGAGGTGAACTGGATGGTACCACCAAATTGCTGATATTTAGAAAACAGGGAGGGCACTGAAGAATGCCGTGGAGAAAACAGCCTAAAGCTAGGTACAAAAGCACCATCAGGATTTCAATATGGCTGGGTACAGAGTGGCCAGAGCCACTAATCTGACAGATGATACCAGTAAGTGCAGCGAAGGTAGGGCCAAATGCCAAGGGGCCTCTGGGACCAGGAAAGGTGCTCAGATTTAACATGGTCAGCAAGAAGGGCCACTCCGGATTTGTGGAGATGGCTGGGATATGATGGTCAAAGTGGTGATTTAGAAAAACGTATTTTAGCAATTTTTATTTTGCTGAGAAACACAAAACCTATAACTTTAACTATCAGAAAAGGGCTGCTAAGGAAGATGGATAAAAGAAAGGTTTATTGAAGGACAGGCAAAGGGTAAGAACCAATGATCAGTTGAAAAAAAAAACAAACGACTCTTTGTAAGAGCTTTGCTCAAGAGAAATGGGTAGCGTGAGGGGCAGAGATGTAAGAAATCATTCATTCACTAGGATGTACTAAACAGAGCCTCCAAGTTCTCATGTTAAATTTCAAGTTTTCACTATTAATCTCCAATCTGAAACTGTTTTCTGAGAAGATACATAGTTTCTCCATGCTTCTATATTTACAACTTTTTTTTATCAAGTATCAAAAAGGATACTTTTTGATACTTTTCCATGTCTCATGACTTAGACATGGAAAAGGCAGAACCAGTAAGTATGGGGCAAAGGTCTGGTTTGGGTCCCATTCACTCTAGTGAAATCTACCCTTTTTCCCCATCTTATTCATGTACTCTTAAATTTTCTAGAAACTAAACTTTCAAACTTTTAGAACAATAATTTTTGATTCCCTTATATGGTGCAAAATTAAACAGAAATGCAGGAGCACAGTGTAGTGACAACCTGCTAATTTAAGTCTCTCACATACTACAAAAGAATCTTATTACAAGGTTTAATGTGTTACTTTCATATATAAGAGGTTGACTAATGGCTTCACTGTTAGAAACCTCAGTGTAACTGCTGGTTTTGTTAAAAACTATGTGGCATGGCTGCCAATACAATTTTAATAAAAGCCCCAAACATTACCTAAGTCCTATCTTAATAACAGAAATTGAAGGTGAAAAATGACATCTTAAGGGTTACATTTCACAACAGCAACAAGTTTCAAAATTCAGAATCCTTTCATTCCCTACTTGAATTTAACACTATCATGTTTTTGGTTTCCTGTCTGTAATCAAATACTTCCTCTTTCTTGAGAAAGACTCAGAAACCATCTTACTTATAAGAGTTCCTCAGTGTGTCAAATAAGAAAAAACATTTCTTTTCTTTTTCAGATTTTCATTACAATCAAGACTAGCTGAAAAAAAAGAAAAGGGAAAATTTAAAACATATAGGGTAATTTGAGCAATCTTTTAAATACCTGTAGGAAAGAAATGGAAAACTGAGTAAGAAAGCTATGTATTTTTTTGGGTGCGTGGAAGAAAGTAGAAAAAAGGAGAAGTTAGGTTTTCCCTCCTTAAACAATTAACAATTATAAATATTTATGCACCCAACATAGGACCACCCCCGCTTATACCAATGGACAGATCATTCAAACAGAAAATAGATAAGGAAACACAAGCTTTAAATGACACAATAGACCAGATAGAATTAATTGATCTTTATAGGACATTCCACCTGAAACTGGCAGAATACACTTTCCTCTCAAGTGCACATGGAAAATTCTCCAGGACAGATCACACCTTGGATCACAAATCAAGCCTCAGAAAATTTAAGAAAATTGAAATCATATCAAGCATCTCTTCGGACCACAATGCTATGAGCCTGGAAATCAATTACAGGAGAAAAACTGTAAAAAACACAAATACATGGAGGCTAAACAGTGCGCTACTAAATAACCAAGAGATCACTGAAGGAATCAAAGAAATAAAAAAATACTTAGAAACAAATGACAACAAAAACACGACGACCCAAAACCTATGGACGCAGCAAAACCAGTACTAAGAGGGAAGTTTATAGCAATTCGACCTCACCTCAAGAAAACAAGAAAAATCTCACATAAACAATCTAACCTTACACCTAAAGCAACTAGAGAAAGATGAACAAAGAAAACCCAAAGTCAGTAGAAGGAAAGAAATCATAAAGATCAGAGCAAAAATAAATGAAATAGAAATGAAGAGAACAATAGCAAAGATCAATAAAACTAAAAGTTGGTTATTTGAGAAGATAAACAAAATTGATAAACCCTTAGCCAGACTCATCAAGAAAAAAAGGGAGAGGATGCAAATCAATAAAATTAGAAAAGAAAAAGGAGAAATCACAACTAACACCACAGAAATACAAAGGATTATAAGAGACTACTACAAACAACTATATGCCAATAAAATGGACAACCATGAAGAAACAAATTCTTGGAAAGGTACAATTTTCCAAGACTGAGATAGGAAGAATTAGAAAATACAAACAGTCCTATCACAAGTAATGAAACTGAAACTGTAATTAAAAATCTTCCAACAGGGCTTCCCTGGTGGCGCAATGTTGAGAGTCCACCTGCCAATGCAGGGGACACGGGTTCGTGCCCCGGTCCGGGAGGATCCCACATGCCGCGGAGCGGCTGGGGCCGTGAGCCGTGGCCGCTGAGCCTGCGCATCCGAAGCCTGTGCTCTGTAACGGGAAAGGCCACAACAGTGAGAGGCCCGCGTACCACCAAAAAAAAAAAAAAAAAAAATCTTCCAACAAACAAAAGTCCAGGACCAGATGGCTTCACAGGCGAATTCTATCAAACATTTAGAGAAGCGCTAACACTGATCCGTCTCAAACTCTTCCCAAAAATTGCAGAGGGAGGACTACTCCCAAATTCATTCTATGAAGCCACCATCACCCTGATACCAAAACTAGACAAAGATATCACACACACAAAAAAATTACAGACCAATATCACTGATGAACATAGAAGCAAAAATCCTGAACAAAATACTAGCAAACAGAGTCCAACAACACATTAAAAGGATCATATACTATGATCAAGTGGGATTTAGCCCAGGAATGCAAGGATTCTTCAATATATGCAAATCAATCAATGTGATACATCATATTAACAAACTGAAGAATAAAAACCATATGATCATCTCAACAGATGCAGAAACAGTTTTTGACAAAACAGAAATATAGGTCAATGGTACAGGATAGAAAGCCCGGAGATAAACCCACGCACATATGTCACCTAATTTATGACAAAGGAGGCAAGAACATACAATGGAGAAAAGACAGCCTCTTCAATAAGTTGTTCTGGGAAAACTGGACAGCTACATGCAAAAGAATGAAATTAGAATGCTACCTAACACCATACACAAAAATAAACTCCAAATAGATTAAAGACCTAAATGTAAGACTGGACACTATAAAACTCTTGGAGGAAAACATAGGAGAAACACTCTTTGACATAAACTACAGCAAGATCTTTTTTGACCCACCTCCTAGAGTAATGAAAATAAAAACAAAAATAAACAAATGGGACCTAATGAAACTTAAAAGCTTTTGCACAGCAAAGGAAACCATAAACAAGACGAAAAGACAACCCTCAGAATAGGAGAAAATATTTGCAAATGAAGCAACAGACAAAGGATTAATCTCAAAAATATACAAACAGCTCACGGAGCTCAATACCAAAAAAACCAAACAACGCAATTAAAAAACAGGCGGAAGTCCTAAATAGACATTTCACCAAAAAGAAGACATGCAGATGTCCAAGAGGCACATGAAAAGATGCTCAACATCACTAATTATTAGAGAAATGCAAATCAAAACTACAATGAGGTATCACCTCACACTGGTCAGAATGGCCATCATCAAAAAATCTACAAACAATAAATGCTGGAGAGGGTGTGGAGAAAAGGGAACCCTCTTGCACTGTTGGTGGGAATGTAAATTGATACAGCCACTATGGAGAACAGTATGGAGGGTCCTTAAAAACTAAAAATAGAACTACCATATGACCCAGCAATCCCACTACTGGGCATACCCTGAGAAAACCATAATTCAAAAAGAGTCATGTACCACAGTGTTCACTGCCACACTATTTACAATAGCCAGGACATGGAAGCAACCTCAATGTCCATCGACAGATGAATGGATAAATAAGATGCGGCACATATAGCCAATGGAATATTACTCAGCCATAAGAAGAAACGAAACTGAATTATTTGTAGTGAGGTGGATGGACCTGGAGTCTGTCATACTGAGTGAAGTAAATCAGAAAGAGAAAAACAGATACCGTATATTAACGCATGTATGTGGAATCTAGTAAAATGGTACAGATGAACCTATCTGTAGGGCAGGAATAGAAATGTACACGTAGAGAATGGACATGTGGACACTGGGGGTAAGGGGAGGGTGGAACGAATTGGGAGATTAGGCTTGACATAAATACACTACCATGTATAAAATAGATAGCTAGTGGGAACCTACTGTATAACACAGGGAGCTCAGCTCAGTGCTCTGTGATGACCTAGATGGGTGAGATGGGGGAGGTGGGAGGGAGGTCCAGGAGGGAGAGATATAGGTATAGATATAGTTGATTCACTTCATTGTACAGGAGAAACTAACACAACATAGTAAAGCAATTTTACTCCCCCACCCCCTGCCAAAAAAAAGACTAGCTGATAAATTTCTCTACTTAGGCAAACCATGAAAATGATCAGATATCCAGATTTTTCCACAGAGTTAAGAATTCTACATTAATTTTTGATTTAAGGGACTTCCCTGGCAATCCAGTGTTTAAGACTCCACACTCCCACTGCAGGGAACACGGGTTTGATCCCCAGTCGGGGAACTGAGATCCCACATGCCTCGCGGCCAAAAATATGTATATAAATAAAATCTTTTTTAATTTAACCAAAGTAGGGGAAAATTAAATGGCAAGACCCAACCAGATGTCAACTCTTGCTGCTTTTTGCAGCTCTTCTGACAAAAAAAAAAAAAAAAAAGGGACATGATTTCCCCTGTGCTAAGAGAGGGACAAAATGGAGACTCTGTCTCACCCACCAAACACTAGAAGCGCGGGTTCCCAGAACACCTCCAGGCAAGGGTCTGCAACTAGAACCACCGGTAAAATACAGCGTTCTAAGCTTTTAAAACGAATATTAAAATTCAACAAGGTGCACATTTTCAGGAGGCAGGTAGGGAAAAATGTACCCAGTATGTATTAGATTTTCTGTATTGATATTAAAGGGTTTCTAATGGTAAATCTACAATTTCCTGCATCCACAATAACATTGATATATAGAACTGGCTGGTCAGCTTGCTTGGTTAAAAGGCCAGTCATGGGTTTGGTCTCTTGAAGAGATCGGTTTTGCTCTTCACATTCTAAACTCCAATGATTTCGTCTGTGAAATTGAAAATATCTGTCAATGGTTACAACTGGTACTCAAAACTGTGAGGAGATTAGTGAAAATGCTTTGCCAGTGCTAGGGAGAAATCACTCAGAGTGTACGTCCCACAAAATAAGAAATACCTCTACATACAGGATGACATATTATATAAGCCATCATTGTCCCTTTTAATGAATAGTATCCACATAGGATAAGGAAGAATAAGATGATATCATAATAAATTAGTCCAAAAAAAAAAGGAACTGGGAAAAAGGTCTCCAGAAAGGCTTAGAGGGAATTCTTTTCTAATACAGTAAGTCCCCGACACATGAACCTTCAAGTTGCCAACTTTCAAAGATGCGAAAGTGCATTTGTATATCCAATCACGTAAGTTAGTTCATGTGTCTGGCGTACATTGCAACGTGTGTGCATCCTCTACAAGTGGTTGTGCTTTTGAGTTCTTTACTGTACAGTTCTGTTGCTGTGCAACACAAGGAGCTTACTAATGAAGACCTGATGGAATTGGAGGCCCAGGGAAAGGACAAAGAGAGACAAGAATAAGAAGTAACTGAAGAATCAAAGAAATTCATGATGCAGGAAATTGCAAGGGGATTTTCTTTATCTGAGGAGGCACTGTTAGTTTTTGAGGCACAGGACCCGAATGTAGAACGGCACACAAAGGTTGCAGCAGCCGTTCAGTATGCAATCCAGTGCTACCATGTCATCTATGACGAGAAAAAAGAGCTACTACCCAGATAACACTGGATCATATTTTCAAGAGGGTAGATAGAATTGAATCCAGCCAAGAACCAGAACCTGTGCCATCAGCGTCAGGCATGAGTGAAACTGCAGCTTGCCCTCCGTCTCCTATTGCTGACGATCCTTCAGCTCTCCCACCTCCCACCTCCTCTCCCTCCATCAGTCAGTAACTCTTCTTGCCTGTTCACTCGATGCCAGCCCCTGTATGCCAGCTGTTGTACTGTACTACTGTACTTTTCAAGGTACTGTACTGTAAGATTAAAAATGTTTATTTTTTGTGTTTGTTTTTTACATATTATTTGTGTGAAAAGTATTATAAACTTATTACAGTACTGTACAGCCAATTGTGTTAGTTGCGTTCCTAGGCTAACTTTGTTGGACTTATGAATAAATTGGACTTACGAACGTGCTCTTAGAACAGAACTCGTTCGTATGTAGGAGACTTACTGTAGAGGGACATAGTAGGTCAAATGAATTCTGCCCTTAAAATCCCTTACTCTGTTTTCACTGTACCACAAAATGTCTATATTTTACACTACTGCAGCCAGAGAAGTTCGTCAAACTGTTCTTTCTTCGCCTCTTCTCTCACTTAAATTTCTCTCCAGTGATGCTTGGCAGCCTACTCATTCAGCCTTTCATTCTGTCTTTCCTTACTTGAGAGCTTTCAAGCATTTATACTTTTCACTTAAGTCTATGTAAGAGAATATTTCAATAGGCACAAGTACCTGTGTTCAGCTGAGGGAAAATGGAAGCAGAAAGACTTGAGATCAAGACAAAATAAAATAGCTTCTATTTGTCTCAATGAGAAAGCCATTATTTAGCTCATTTCCTGTCGAAGATTTTTTTTTTTAAACTTTGGCACCTCCCTCTGATTTCAAGTCTTGTACCAGGCATTTTTACTTGATTACAGAACCCCTCACTTGAATATGTGTAGTTACATTAAATGCTTGCATCCAAGAACTTGTACATCCATAAATAAACTGCAGAAATCCACACAAATTCTGCAGACGTAGGTACAAATAAAAACAAATATTCTTAAAACTATTTATGAGTATAGAAATACTGCAGATGCAATGTCAATGAGAATTGTGAAAAGAAAGTTTACCATAGAAGGCTCTGAAAACTTCCACTAAACCAGATCTGTGACTGGGCTACTTCCCCTATCCAGCAGGTCAAATGACTTCTGATCCTAAACAACTGAAACAGCCTGCGTGGAAAAAAACATTTATAAATTTATGAAACCTAAAATCTCAAAGTTAGGCAATTAATTACTACCTTGTATTCAACCATGAAATTTTTGCAAAGGAATTTGTAATTGGAATATGTCAATTTATATGATACTCCCATTTGAAAATTCTTTCCTAGAACCAGAGTTAAACAGTCTTTTCTCTTGTTTGGGTACTACTTCTGCATGTATTCCATGCACACTCACAGCCATAGCTTATTTAATGAATAGTATAAACGTAAGTCACTATCCAGCTAGAAGAAATATTAAGTTGGAGCACTTATCTCACACCAGGCAAATGAAAGATTGTGATGAATTTGTATTGTGTCGATTTAGCCAATCCAGAACTACACTTCCCAGAATTCTCTTCCCGGCACAGTTCCAGGTTAGCCTGGACCACAAGAGACATCCTGGCATGAGATCTGAAAGGTGGAAATGAAGCAGCACCACCTTTTTAAACTGGGAAGGTCAGTGCTGGTACAAGGTGCTACTGCAGGTCACACACATTGTTGATTTTCTGCTGGCTCCTTTGCTTAGCATGGGGCAATGACCATGACCACAACTCCTACAGGATTTTCTCCTTCAGCTTTTCTGACTTCTGGGCCAGGTGCATATTTAAATCTGTGATAAAGGTACCCATCTTCTCCTTCAAGAAACCTCTATCATCATAGTTGGAGGTCTGGATGTAGTGAGAGGCTAACATGAGTTGCAGGCTGTCCTCATGGGGTCCAACTCATATTCCAGAATGATCCTGCTTCATATGTACCATGTTCTCTTACTGACTGCATGCCCTGCTAATTTCTAGCTCCAGCACCAGAAACAAAAGCAACAGCCTCATATGAACTGTTTAATCTGCTCCCATAATTATTGGGTTGGCCAAAAGGTTCGTTCGTTTTTTCCCGTAAGATGGCTCTAGTAGCATTCAGCTCTCTTTAGACTGTATGTGACAGCTGTCATATCAGCGTGCATTTAAAAAAAGACTTATCAAAATTGGTGAATTTCTGTGTAGCCATTTTAATATTGAAGATGGAAGAAAAAAGCAACATTTTTGGCTTATTATGCTTTATTATTTCAAGAAAGGTAAAAACGCAACCAAAACGCAAAAAAAGATTTGTGCAGTGTATGGAGAAGGTGCTGTGTCTGATCGAACGTGTCAAAAGTGGTTTGAGAAGTTTCATGCTGGAGATTTCTTGCTGGACAATGCTCCACGGTCGGGTAGACCAGTTGAAGTTGATAGCAATCAAATCGAGACATTAACTGAGAACAAGCAACGTTATAACATGTGGGAGATAGCTGACATACTCAAAATATCCAAATCAAGCACTGAAAATCATTTGCACCAACTTGGTCATGTTAATTGCTTTGATGTTTGGGTTCCAGATAAGTTAAGCAAAAAAAAAACTTCTTGACTGTTTTTCCACATGCGATTCTCTACTTAAACGTAATGAAAACGTTCCATTTTTAAAACAAATTGTGATGAGTGATGAAAAGTGGATACTATACAATAATGTGGAACAGAAGAGATCGTGGGACAAGCAAAATGAACCACCATCAACCACACCAAAGGATGGTCTTCATCCAAAGAAGGTGATGTTGTGTATATGGTAGGAATAGAAGGCACTCCTCTATTATGAGCTCCTTCTGGAAAACCAAACGATCAATTCCAACACGTACTACTCCCAATTACACCAATTAATTGAAAGCAGCACTCGATGAAAAGTGTCTGGAATTAGTCAACAGAAAACACATAATCTTCCATCAGGATAACAAAAGACTGCATGTTTCTTTGACGATCAGGCAAAAACTGTTACAGCTTGGCTGGGAAGTTATGGTTCATCCATTGTATTCACCAGACATCGAACCTTTGGATTTCCATTTATTTCGATCTTTACAAAATTCTCTTAATGGAAAAAATTTCAATTCCCTGGAAGACTGTAAAAGGCACCTGGAACAGTTCTTTGCTCAAAAAGATAAAAAGTTTTGGGAAGATGGAATTATGAAGTTGCCTAAAAAATGGCAGAAGGTTGTGGAACGAAAGGGTGAATACATTGTTCAATAAAGTTCTTGGTGAAAATGAAAAATGTGTCTTTTATTTTTACTTAAAAACTGAAGGCATTTTTTAGCCAACCCAATACATAAAGTCAAACCCCTATAATAAATCCCTTATATATCTTTCATAGTTGCTCTGCTTCTGTGATTAAAACCTTAGTGACACAAAGGGGTGTGTGCATTTGTGTATGTAAGTAATCCAAAACAGGAAATCCCCTAGCCAAAAAACAAAAGATAAACATACATACATGAAAATAAAAAGAAAACTCTGGTATGGTGAGGCAAAAAAGCTATATGCAATGTCAAAAGATAAATGACAGATTTAGAAAAAAATACACGCAATGCAGATGGCAGATGATAGGTTAATAGCTATACTATACAAAGAGCTCCAGCAAAGAAAAAGACACACAAGCCATTAGAAAAATGGACACAGGATATAAACAGGCAATTCACAGAAGAGCAAATCTAGTGACCTACAAATATATAAAAACGTTATTTGAATTCAAAAGTGGTCAGAAAATCCAAATTAAAGTAATAATGAGTTATTACTTCCTACCCATCAGATTAGAAAACTTAAATAACACCTACTATACAGAGGAAGTGAAGAAAAGGCTATTTTCTTACATTGGTGGTAGAACTGCAACTAGTTTAGCCTTTTTTGGAAAATAATCTACCAACAGCCATTCAAATAAAAATGTGTATATACTATTCAACCCAGCAATTCGATAAAAATAAAATACCGAATCTATCTCATAGAAATAAAGTACCAAATGCAAGGTAATGCAACATTGTTCATGATGCTTAAAAAAATTTTTAAAGCAAATGCTCATAAGAAGAAGGGAACTGTCAAATAATTTATGGTATATCCACACTATGAAATCTTACTCGGCAATTAAAAGAATGAATTAGAGGTAAATCAGGAGACTTGAAAGGATTTCCATTGTTGAACAATAAGTCGCAGGTTTGTAAACAATGATCCTACTTTGTTCACGGAAACACCTATGCCAAAAAATCGATATGGGGGTTGGGGGTATGGAGAGTAGAGATATAAGCAGAGAAAAGTATAGAGATATTCATACCAGATTGCTAACACTGTTTCTTTGGCCAAGGAAGATGTGGGATGAGGGAGAGATCTGAGTGGAAGGAGGGGAAAGCAAAAAATAAGAGTATGGATATATAGATCTCATTTATGGAAAAGCTATGTACATGTGCATGTGTATGTGTATGTGTGAGCGAGTAAGTATAAATTTTAAAAGAGGATGAATTATCTTTGTCTTTATAATTTTTGTGTTGTTAGTTGCACTTGTTAAAAGTGATGCCTGATTTCTTATAATTATAATATTTTAAAAGTCAATATAGAGTCTAGGAAGCAACTATAATTAAACTACACTAGTCATCAGGTTCACTGGATCCTGGAAAGGAAATGACAACCATGTTTAAAAAAAAAAAAGCAGAAAACGGAAGAAGAGAAGGAAGGCAGTGAAAAGAGAATGTACAGTGGAGAAAAGGCTGGAATCACTGTACTGGAACACTGCCAAGAAAGAGGTGAAAGTAGCTCCTTGAACTGAGCCTGGAAGCAGGAAATGTTGATGGGGGCGGAGGGGGGTGGCAGCTATTGGCCCACAGCCTCATAGACAAGGCCCATATTCGTGGGAATACACTGAGACATTGTTAAAGGTATTGAAATATTACACTTACACACACACACATCCCATTACTTAAAAGGTTAATGCCAGGCCTGATGGAGGCTTCTAGAATCCTGCTCCAGCACAAGAGCAATACTGATTGGGTAGCATCCACATTAACCAGTTGTACCTATAATGAATATCTCCCCTACTTAGAGGCAGGAACCATCCATCCCCATCATATTCCACCTTTACCCACAGGCAATGTAGCATTGCTTCCCAAGATGACCAGTTGCCTTAATCAACTGGAAAATCTCCTAAGGATGTGAAGCTTAGGGCCCCAGAAGCCCTGGGGTCAGAGATCAAGCACAAAAGTGCCCAGCAGGATAAGAAGAGAGGCTCAGTGAGATAGGAGCCCATTAAAGGCAACATGGGTTCCCCTATCGATTACCCATGATACGCTCTACACAGAATATTTTGTGGAATTATCCTAAAACTGAACTTCCCAGGCATATATCACTGGTTACATTGCCATTGCATGTTTCCTAATGGCACAAGGCAAAGAGTACTTTTTGTCTGTTTATTTATTTATTAACAGTCAGTCTTTCTTCCTAGAGCACAGCACAGCAGTGTTTACCATGGCTATAAGTAATGCACAATATCCCCTAAACTGAATAAAAACTCCTTGTGCTTGTGGTTGAAGTTAAAGGTCCAATATTAGAAAGCAGAAACTACTATCGATCACTCAAAAAAACTTACTAGACAGGGTTTCCCCCCCACCCCAGTATAATGGTAACAGGCAAAAAAGTTATAGAGGTATCATCTTTTGGGCTCTAAAACCAGAAAGCATCAATGTTTTCCAGGACAAGAGCCAGGGTCAAGAGTTAAAGACCACAGGAATTGTCAGATATGCAAAACTGAAAGAGACTATAGTGAAATGATAAAACTTTGAAAGTTATTATAGTGAATGAAGACTACTATAAACCATCTGTGATGAGAAAAGGTAATAAATTATGAAGTGTAAAGAGATCTGACACTCTGAAATAAACATTTCAAAGAGGATAGTAAATGCGTATTGGCTATATAGATAATACACTAAGATGTGCTGTCATTAATAGTAATTATTTGTTAAAGAAAAGTAAGCTCAATATTATACAGAACAGTCAATAATAGAAAACCTAGCCTAGGGCTACTCAATCTTAGTTGAAAAGCAATTCAGACAGGAAACACAACACAATTATTACATTCCAGACATGTGAGGTTTATAGACTTCATTACAATAAGGGACTATAAGCTGATGCCACAGTAGAGTGAACAGAACAGAGGCCTCTGAGATTAAATATCTAAGAAAGAGGCAGGAAAGCAAAGACAAACTGGAAACAGCGTTCTTAGGAGTGAAAAAAGAGACTGCAGAAAGTTTTGGCCAAGAAAGGAAGCTGTGGGATTCAGTTTGGTGGCCATAAGAGCAAAGTATATAATACTTAGCACAACACTTTTAAAAGGAAAAAAATAAGCAGAAATCAAGAAATTATCAAAGTCTCTTTTACAATTAAGTAATATAACTCTCAATACAGACACCTTTAATTACATGTGTGTGTACTTTACTGTATCTAAATAAAACATTTCTGAAAGGAAATATAACAAAATGTAAGGAAAGAAAATGTATGGCTACAGAACAGGAATGAAAGGGGACTCAGGAATGAAAGGGAATAAAAGTATATACTCACTATATACTCTTTTATACCCTTTTAATTTTGAACCATGTAAATATATTACCTATTTTAAGAATTAAAAAAATAGGGACTTCCCTGCTGGCGCAGTGGTTAAGAATCCGCCTGTCAATGCAGGGGACACGGGTTTGAGCCCTGGTCTGGGAAGATCCCACATGCCATGGAGCAACTAAGCCCATGCACCACAACTACTGAGCCCGCGTGCTGCAACTACTGAAACCCGCGAGCCTAGAGCCCATGCTCCGCAACAAAAGAAGCTACCGCAGTGAGAAGCCCACACACCACAACGAAGAGTAGCCCCCACTCGCCGCAACTAGAGAAAGCCTGCGTGGAGCAACAAAGACCCAAAGCAGTCAAAAATTAAATTAATTAAAATAATAATTAATTTTTAAAAAGAGAATTAAAAAAACAACTTTTTATTACACATAAAGCAATAATGCAGTCATAGGATCGCAGCTCAACAAGAGAGACCTACCTTTTTCAAAACAAGCCTATGAGAGGCAGCAAATGAAACGCTTCCCATTACTCTTAGCTTTAATATCACTTCTGAAGCAACTAACCATTAATCCAATAAGCAAGTTCACAGATAACATCTGAAGGCAATTGTTCATATCTCCTAAGTGAAGACTGATGACGCCAGCCAGCCCACGAGCTTCATTTCTAAGTCAGCCCAGCTTAACTACAAAGATTTTTCCTAATAAGATTTTTCTCTTCAGCCATTTTAGAGCTCTAAAAAGAAATAAAGATTATAAACATCAAAGGGAAAAGAAACCTAGACCTCACACTACCTGTTCCAGTGTCTTTTAAATACTATGCAATGCCTAAACTTATTGTTTTGGGTTAATTATTTAACCAGTTCTAGGGTGTGTAAATTCTCTTAAACAGTGAATTAAGATCAGAAAAGATCTTATTAATAAGATCAGAAAAAGTTTTATTCATGACACTATTTTCCTCTGGTGCTAGAAAGATGTTTTAATAAGCTGGAGAGGACAAATAAACATGACTTGTAGAAAATGAACGAGAAAAGAAAGTATATGGATATACTATTGAAATTTTAAAAAATCTATTTCAAACGCAATCATCAAATAAATGCAAACTGGTTGGGAAAGAATAATGGAGAGATTTTAAACAGAGATGCCTATACAAAACTCAATTCAGAGAATGAACGCTGACAATCAGAGCCTCGCTTCCCCATGCCAGATAACTCAGAATTAACTATAAAGAAGTATGCCAGACCCAAGCAAAATGTACATTTTAATAGTAAACAGAACATATTATGAATCTGGGAATAAGGCCACCAACTTCAGGCAAGACAGTTAAAACAAACAGAAAGCAATAAAATAACCTCTGTGACACAGTCAGCAGGGAAACGCGTGCTAAAAATTAATACAATCTTTAGACATTATTACCAGAATGCATATAAAAAAGGGAAAATTCTCCAAATGTATCTGACCATTGCTAAAAGAGAGGAGGGAAGAAGGTAAACGGAGGGAGGGTAGGAATTAAGCTCTTTCTCTCAGCAGAAGGAGAAATGCAACTACTCTAAGAAATCACTGGAAAGCAGGACAGGTAAAAATAAAAAACAGAGGAGTTAAAATTTTAAGCCATTCAAAATTCTAAACTTTATTAGTAATAGTAGTGGTATAGTAGCAGTAGTATGAACAGCAGGGGCTGTTTTACACACTCTCAACCATGCTATGTGTGTAGGCACAATCGCCATCCCCAACTCAGTGTTGAGGCGACTGAGACTGGGGGATTCTGGGTGACTCTTCCTGTTCAGTGCAGCTGTCAAGAAATAGAACAACGGGACTTCCCTGCTGGCGCAGTGGTTAAGAATACTCCTGCCAATGAAGGGGACACGGGTTCGAGGCCTGGTCTGGGAAGACCCACATGCTGCGGAGCAACTAAGCCCGTGCACAACTACTGAGCCTGTGCTCCGGAGCCCGCGAACCACAACTACTGAAGGCCGAGCGCCTAGAGCCCGTGCTCCGCAGCAAGAGAAGCCACTGCAGTGAGAAGTCCGCCCACCGCAACAAAGAGTAGCCCCCACTCGCGGCAACTAGAGAAAGCCCACACACAGCAACGAAGATCCAACACAGCCAAAAATAAATTAATTAAATAAATTTATTTAAAAAAAATAGAACAACAGCACTCCACTGAAAATCCCTTCAATAAGAAACTTATCTTAATGCCAACAACCTATACATATTAGTAAACACAGAGTTCAAACATCTCTGGAGGGAAAACAAAGCTTCAAATTAGGTAGATTTTACCACCCCAGAAGGAGGTCAGTAAATCCCAACTAAGCAAAGAGAATTTTAAAGATACAGAGGAGCCACCTCATTTCTCTCCAGAAACATAGGTAACAGTAAGCATCCCTGACAACTTCACAACTAATGAGAGATACACTAGTTTATACAATGTTTGTCATCTTCAGCTTCTACTTTCAGTCCCAGGTAAAGAAATACCAACTTCATTAGTACCAAGCTCCAAGAAGCAGCAACAGAACCGAGAGCTGCCCCAACAGTTCCTTTCTGTAATTCATTGAAAATTTACTTGGGGCAGCAAAAATATGCTGTCTCCCAGGACAACAATGTAGAGAGAGATTCCCTCCCCAAAATAGGCTTCACAAGCACCTGCCCACACTTATCTGAGGGTGACTGTCTCTACCAAAACACATCTTTCTTACTTCCTGTCACTGTGCCTGAAATTCCACCATCAGCCTCCTCTTTGAGAATCTTCTGTAAGATAAAAAAAAAAGGGGGGGGGGGTGCGGGGGCAAATATCCCCAAACAAAGCAACAATGAAAAGTGGGGAAGAGATTATATTTGACTATTTCAATGGACATTTTAACTAAGGAATTATGACAGCTAAAAATGAATGTTCACAGTTTTCCTCCTAATTTCAGAAAAAGCTTAAGTATTTTTAAAAATCCCTTCTCTCATATGAATGTTTTTGGAGCCTGTTACAGTTTGGTCTGGTAGCAAACATCAGTAGATAAAAGGTACAAACTACCTAGCAAGTTAACATAAATGGAAAACCCTGAAATGAGGTCATTATGGTTAATCTGAACCCTTGTTAGTAATTGTAATTTTATATTATATACACAGAGTGGTGTGAGACTTATTTTATGATTGTATATTTGTTGCTGGTTTCTATGATGTAATTGAACATACTTCTGTGATAAAGCCTTAGGATCACTGAAAGCTGGAAGGAGGCTGCCAACTTTTGCCTACACTTCACAGTAGGTAAGGCCAGCCCCTTGGGTCCACCAAAGTTGATAGATTTGCAGTTTAGCTCTGCAGGGCAGCAGCACACCCTACAGGATCAGCCATTCTATCCTGGTAGGCGCACCACAAAGACCAGAAACGGCCAGCATAACACAAACATAACAAACAAAAGAGCCATGCTGTTGAGCTACAAATAATAACTCATAGAGACAAAAAAAAGCAAAAATCTATTATAAGCTAACAAAGTAATTAATGTTGCTTTAAACAAGCCAGTTCACCTACAATCTCTGCTACATCTTTTTTGCAATTTCTTCAAGTTCAAGTGGGCGTAGAATATAGCTATGAGATACTAGTATATATTTATGAGTACCATTATTTCTATCAAAATCCCTCTTTGGAATCCATTATATTCCTCTGACAAAAAAAAGTTTTTAATCTAAAAAGACTATAGGGGCTTCCCTGGTGGCACAGTGGTTGAGAGTCCACCTGCCAATGCAGGCGACACGGGTTTGTGCCCGGGTCCAGGAAGATCCCACATGCCGCGCAGCGGCTGGGCCCGTGAGCCACGGCCGCTGAGCCTGCGTGTCCGGAGCCTGTGCTCCGCAGCGGGAGAGGCCACAACAGTGAGAGGCCTGCGTACCGCCAAAAAGATAAATAAATAAATAAATAAAGATAAATAAATAAATAAAATAAAAAGACTATAGAATCTAGAAAAATGGTACATATGAACTTATGTACAAAACAGAAATAGAGACATAGACGTACAGAACAAACATATGGACACCAAGCAGGGAAAGAGGGGCTGGGATGAATTGGGAGATTGGGACTGACATATATACACTACTATGTATAAAATAGGTAACTAATGAGAACCTGCTGTATAGCACATGGAACTCTCCTCAATGCTCTGTGGTGACCTAAATGGGAAGGAATTCCAAAAAAGAGGGGATTTATGTATACATATAGCTGATTCACTTCGATGTACAACAGAAACTAACGTAACATTGTAAAGCAACCATACCCCAATTTTTTTTTAAAAAAAAGACTATGTAATTAATATAAAAGCTAATTCATTTTTATAGTTCTTAGAGTTCTAAGATAATCAAATTTCTAGTGATTATATGCAGAATCTTCAAATAAAAAGTCCAAAGTATTTAAAATGTGATAATTTAAGGGCTAACAATATGCATATTGTACAGATCCGCCACTTTCTCACAAAGACTAAAATAAAAAATAGTCGCTTTGAAATGATACATGTTCAATCTGATTTCTGAGTTTTTAAATTATTTTTGATTCAACAACCCTTAACTTGACATATTCATAATTTAAATGAAACAGCCACAGAAAATTGCAGGCCATTAGTCTATTCAATACAAAGCCAAGAGATAAAAGAGGCCAACTTTTATGTACTTTTATGTAGGCTTTTTAATTTGGCCAATGTCATTCTGATGGCAATAACTGACACAGGCCCCGTTTCAAAATGGGGAAAACATTCTTTACTTCATATAAGATAGACAAATTGCATGAATCTATATAAAATACAATTTAAAATGATCATCACATCATTAGGATACATACATGAAAAAGCATGTGACTATTTTTAAACACCTTTATTAAGATATGTATATTTATTATGATGTATATTAAGACAATGCATACACAATTCACCCAGGTAAATTAAACAATTTAATATTTTTAAGTATATTCACAGATATATGCAACCACTACCATTAGAATATTTTCATCACCTAAAAAGAAGCTCTGTATACCCTTTAGCTATCACTCCCCCAATCCTTGGATGTGAATATTTAAGTACTAAATTTTAAATATCCGGGACATGGTGACCATACTTGGCTTTAAGTTTTAAAGCTCTAAATTTGTTGTCCTTTTCTTAAAAGTAATTTTTAGTATTCAGTCTAAATTTGCTCCTTAAACCTCCAGAATCACAAATTTATCCATTCTTTTTCAAAAACCTCTCCAGATAATTCCTGTTTGTGAAAAAGGGTACCAAGGCAATCAACTCTTGATTCATCACACATGAATGCACCACTTTTTACCATCTATAACAAACAAAAATACATAAAAACAAAGCCCACAAACACATTTTAAAATGTGTCTATCCAATACTACCTACATAACAAGTAATTATCCTTATTCTGTGGCACATGCCTTCCTTGGGTTTAGAAAAGTAGAAGTGGGCTCCAAGTCCAACAGTGCCAAACTTAACAGGGCCTTAAAGAATGTTAGACACTCTTTTCTTCCACCCACATTAAATATACACCCCCAAAAACTGTTGATTCACCGGATTTTCGGCTGCCAAAAAAAGTAGACTAGCTTAGTGTTTGACATTTCCTTTTGGCAGTCATTAGTCCTTAATGTGTCGCTGTCTAGAGGCTAAATGGAATAGTTTCATTCTTTCTGCTTTAGCAGATCATTTTCTTGGGCCTGAGGAAATGTATCAAAGGCTAAAACCACCCTACAAGAATGCTGTCAATTGAAGATGTTACAATATAAAAATAATAATGATTAAAACTCCTCTCTCCACAAGCCCCTTATCACTGGAATCTAAACAATACCTTTCTCCATAGGAGCAAATTAAAGGGGAAAAAGCAAACACTTCCCAACACCTCTGTCAGTGAGCTACCCACTAACGGGAAAAGAGGACTGCTTCTAGCTAGTCTTGCTTGTAAAATGGTTCCTTAATGACTCTTCAGGACTTCCCCAGTGATCCAGTGGTTAAGACTCCACGCTTCCACTTCAGGGGGCATAGGTTCAATCCCTGGTCAGGGAAGTTCCACGTGCCATGCTCGGTGCAACAACAACAAAAAAAGGCTCTTTGTTCCCACCAAGCCAAGAGGTTTGCCATTCCCTGCACACTAATTAATTCCTGATTCTAAATCTATTATTGTTTCTCCCTTCGCCCACTCTTCAATGCCAATCAATGCCAACCTTGTCTGTCTTTGCATATCTATTTAATATAAGTTTTATACTTGCTCCAGTGCTTTATAATAATAAAATAATTTTATTTGTGCTTTTCTTTAAAAAACTTCATTGCACCAGCATTATCTCGTATAAACCAGAACTCCTCATTCTGATTTCTGCCGACAAAAAGAGCACTAAAAAAGGAAAAATAATAGAAACAGTACATAGAATGTTTATATTCAAATAAGGTTTTCTCTAGCTAGAGACAATGTATTTTCATAATCAACAGCAAAAGCAAGGAATCTGAAATCATCGTGGCCAAGAAAATACTGTTTAAGCCACCTAAAATTGTGCTAAGGCAACTTCTTAATTAATATGAAATCTACAGAAGTCGTACCACCACCCTCTTGAAAAAGTGAAAGCCCTAATTACTGCCATTTATTAAATTCCATTCAATCAAAGTTTAGTGAACAACAAGGAAACATCACTACTAAATTATACAACAGTCAAGCAGGTAAGAAACAGAAAACTTCTTACTATACATGATAGAGCTTTAAAACTATGATTCAGGGGAGGGCAATAGCTCTGATAATGCTTCAGGCAGTAGATTATGGAATGCCTAGATGATTAGGCAATGACCAATTCTGACCTTCTAAAAAAGTGTTTACTAACAATTTAGCCAAGAAAACTCTGCATCGTCCAATGACTATACTAGGTACACTCCTTTTTGGAGAATCAAGGAACTCAAATCAAATACAGTGACAAAGCGTTTACTTCAAGGACACATGCACAAAACCCAAGCACAGCTGGGCAACCAGCCTCAGGAAGGCCATACAGGAAGAACAGGGTCCTCCTCTTAGCTGCTTGCACCCTTCTCCAACCTCAAATACCTGACCCAATGTTACCCTCTATGCTGCCTAACTAATTCATAGCTGCTGCCCACCCACAAATTCACTTTGCCATGACCCCTCACGACCCTGACTCTACTTAATGGCATAATTTCCTACTTCAGTTTCCATTTACTAACTGCATCGTTTTCTCATTATTTTCCCATACAAATTCCCAAGAGAATCTAATTGGCCTAAGAACTGCGGACTGAGAAGGGGGCTGGAATAGAATAAAGCAATCTGTTCGAGAGGTTGCAAGACAGACAAATGCCTTCAGAAGGGCTGTACACATTGCAAAGACTATGCCCTTAAACATCTAATATGCTGACATCTACTCAAATAACCATAATGATAAGAGTTGTCTTTTTTTAACTTTTTATTATGGGATTTTCCAAACATTCAAAAGGATTAAGAAGACTAAAATGAACTTCCTTATGCAACATCACCAAGTTTTCCCAGCTATCAACTTTCTGCTTTCTTGTGTCATTTATAACACTTCTGTTAGTTTTGGGGTGGAGTATTTTAAAACAAATCTACAACATCATGTCATTTCATAAGGGATTCCCCTTGAATCTATGTTCATCTCTTGATGTTCAAATCTTGTCAAATGTTGAGGGTTAAAAGAACTATCACTTGTCCAAAACCTCAAATTGCAAACATATAGTTACTGACGTTTATCATCATAACCCTAAAACTTATGTGATTTTTTCTTTTTTTTTTTTTTTGCCGCACTGCTTGGCTTGCAGGATCTTAGCTCCCTGACGAGGGATCGAACCTGGGCCCTGGCAATGGAAGGGTGGAATCCTAACCACTCAGCCAACACAGTATTCCCAAACTAATGTAATTCTTGATTCGGAATGGTTTTAAGAAAATAGCTAATTTTGCACTAGCTGAGAAAACCAACTCAAAAAAAAAATAGTTTGTTTCTAGCTCTAGAGTTTGCCAAAATGACAGATCTGTAGACAACAAGTAAGAGCTAGTCAATGGAGTCAGTTTTAACAAACACTGTGATTAGAATTCCACTTTTTAAATGGAATTTTTTTCTGAATGCTACAAAGTTTGATACTGCTTTGAAAAAAAATCCAACAAACGTATTCCTAATGTTTTGAAGTCCATTTCCTGAGTTAAGAAATTTTGATAGCCTAAGAAAAACCGGCTTTGAAAAGGTCAAGGGGACAGGGGGTTCCTTTATCACAAAAGAAATCACTAAATAAGCGTATATATAAACAACCAACTTTTAAAAACCAAACAATTTTCCAGTATATAATGGCTTTATCTTTTTTTCACCAACATAGAATCTTAAAAACAACATAGGGACTTCCCTGGTGGTACAGTGGTTAAGAATCCCCTGCCAATGCAGGAACACGGGATTGATCCCTAGTCCAGGAGGATCCCACATGCCACGGAGCAACTAAGCCTGTGCACCACAACTACTGAGCCTGCGTGCCACAACTACTGAAGCCCGTGTGTCACAACTACTGAGCCCACAAGCTGCAACTACTGAAGCCTGAGCACCTAGAGCCTGTGCTCTGCAACAAGAAGCCACTGCAATGAGAAGCCCACGCACTGCAACGAAGAGTAGTCCCCACTTGCCGCCAACTAGAAAGCCCACGCGCAGCAACGAACGAAGACCCAATGCAGCCAAAAAAAAAAAAAAAGCAACATAAACAAATAGGTCTACTTCCCAGCAACAAGTGAATTTATTGTTATGAGCTTTAAAGATTACAGTTGGGTATCACTGGTCAAATACTTACGATTTTTCTTATAAAATATTGCAGGTTATTTTACACCAGGGAATAATAAGCAATGTTCATATAGACACAAGAACAAGGCCAAGTCAAAACATAAATCTTTTTATTCCTAGAAGATGAGTTTCTTATTTGAGTCTGCAAAACCAATAATTCTCCCTCAAAGCAGGGAGAATTAATTCAGGACAAGTATGCTCCGGAGTTAAATTTAAAGGACAATTATCAGGGAAGCCTTGAAATCAGATGCCACACTGCATTCTATACGGTAGACTATTACAAACTGCAAATTACAAATCCCAAAGTTAGAATATCTGCAACTGGAGTAAAACCAGGAGGCCAATCATTCCAACACATCTGAAAATAATCCTTGTAAGACAATTTACTGACTAGATGTTATTTTAGCATAAAGCAACTCAAATGCAATGTCTTCCTTAATAGTGTATCTCCAAATCATACCATTATGAAAAGGTCATATGCCATTTTCAGAGAATGACCAAACAAAATCAGTTCTCAGCAGTCTCTGGTTCTAAATATTGAATATTCCACTTTATTTATTTATTTATTTATTATTTTTTGTGTGTGTGGTACGCGGGCCTCTCACTGTTGTGGCCTCTCCCATTGTGGAGCATAGGCTCCAGACGCACAGGCTCTGCGGCATGTGGGACCCTCCCGGACCGGGGCACAAACCCGTGTCCCCTGCATCGGCAGGCAGACTCCCAACTACTGTGCCACCAGGGAAGCCCCTGAATATTCCACTTTAAAATAAATAAGTTATTGGGTGACTGTCAAGTACTTATTTAGCAGTCATCAGATGTGATCACAGATAAAATCAACAGAAAAAATAAGGTTATTTGCTCAGAGAAGAAAAATATCACATTCCATAGACTTTAAATTAACCCTTCTAATTTTATGACTAAGAAATATGAAAACCATAGTAATTTTCAAGAGAGCAGGCCTGAAATCACAGAAGAGAAAATTTCCTGGCAGCCAGGGCTATACCTGTCTCTGGCAAAGATAGTTTGGAAACTCAAGGAGTTTTATTAACTACCTTAAGTCCTCTAAAACACCCAATTTTTAAAAAAAATTTTTTAAGATCAATGGACAGAAAATATTAGGGTAGAAAGTTATGATTGATAAGCTTCTAATTTTACATGTCTGTCACATATGGGCATTCTAGATAAACAGGCTTATTTTATAAGCAATAAAATGCCTACTTTGCTACATTTAAACGACACTATTTTAAAAGAATCAATTTATTATCAACATATGACAACTTTGCCAAAGGTAAAAAGAATAAATGAGAAAGAAGGAAGTGTATTATTAATTTCCTAAAACGATACCAATTTGCATGTATTTATAGCACTTTCTAGTTTTATGTTCAAGTCAAACATGGTATCCCCTTCCCCTTCCACACTCAAATGGCGGGTGGCGGAGGAGATCCTCTGTCAGCTGTGATTAGATGCTTGAACTACAAGATCATGCAGACTTGTGGGTGGAGACTGCTGCTTTGGCTCTTTGCTATAGACAGAGCAAGGAACGGAGCTATCACACAGAGATGAGAAGAATCTGCTACAAGAGACAGGAGAGCAGCCTCGGTCACTGCCTATCCAGATCTCTGTTCACCTTGTTCTTGGCTACACATCATTTAATGCTCTTTTGTCTCAAGGCATTTTTTGCATTACCACCACCCATTATCCCATTTTCTTCATTTTGCTTGGTCTTGAGTGGTTCTCTGTGCCCTCTAACAAAGTCAGGTAGAGGGGCAGCTATTAATGACCCTGTTTTACAGCTGAGAAAGCAGCTCGGGGGAGGCTGCTTGATCAAGCTTTAACGATGCCTATTCAATGTAAGCATTACTGTCCACCATCCATGGCATCACGTATGATGAGGACCATCAGAAGTAGCTCTGGACTGATAATCAGAAGGCTTAATTCTAATCTTAACTACTCTTACCTGGGTATGATCATAGCCAAGTTACCTCTAGTTTCAGGCTGTTTTGAAAATAGGTGGTTGGTTTTAGCTCTGGTTAAGATGGGGTAAACATTTTCCACCCTGTCTATCCTACTGAATGCAACTAAAAACCCTGGAGAGAATACATAAAGTAGCAATCTGAGAACTGAAATGAGAAAGAGCCAAATCCACAATTACAGTTGGCAGACAGGGCTATAACTGTCTCAGTAACTATTAGAACAAGCAGACCCTAAATAAACAAACAAATAAATAAGCAATCAAGGTATAGAAGTACTGAACCAATTCAATCAACCAATGCCATCAACCAACCGGATCTAACTGACATTTATAGAACACTCCATCCAGCAACAGCCAAAACACATAGCCAAGTGCAGACAGAACATCACAAAGATAGCACCACTGGGTCATAAAACAAATCTCAATAAACAATTTAAAAAACTGAAATCATGCAAAGTATGTTCTCTGACCAAACTGAATTTGAATTAAACTAGGAATCAATAACAGAAATTTAACAAGAAAATCTCCATATACTTTGAAATTAAACAACATACTGTACTTCCAAATAATCCACTGGTCAAAGAGGAAGACTCAAGGAAAATTTTTAAATATTTTGAACTAAACAAAAATGAAAATACAAAATATTGAAATTTATGGGATGGAGACAAAGTAGGGCTTATATGGAAGTCTGCCCTAAATCTTTACATTTAAAAAGAGGAAAGATCTCAAGCCAATAACCTAATTTCCCACCTCAAGAAACTAGAAAAAGAAGAACAAAATAAACCTAAAGGAAACAGAAGAAACAATGAAGAACAGAAATCAGTGAAATTGAAAATAACAGAAAAATCAATGAAACCAAAAAAAGCTGGTTCTTTCAAAGGATCAACAGAATTGATAAACCTATAGCCAGACTGGCAAAGAAAATAAAGGAGGCAGATACAAATTACCAACACTAGAGAATATGGCTACAGACTCCCCACAAACACTAAAAGGATAATAAGAGAATGCTACAAACAACTTTTGCATATAAAACTTGACTAACTGGATAAAATGGACCAATTCCTTAAAAGCCACAAACTTCCAAAATTTATCTAAGAAGAAATATATAACCTAAATAATCTCACATCCGTTAAGAGAAATTGAGTTTGTATTTTAAAACCTTCAAAAAATTAGCTGAAAAAAAAATTAGTTGGCTGGACTAGATTAAGGCTTGGCAAACTTCTGTAAAGGGCCAGATACCAAATATTTTGGGCTTTGGGGGCCATTCCATCTCTGTCACAGCTACTCAACTACGCGACTGCAGTGGAAAAGCAGTCATAGATTGTAAGTAAACAAATGGGCATGGCTATGTTCCAATTAAATTTACAAAAACAGATGGCAGGCAAGACTTTACCAGAGAAGTTTAATTTGTCAACCCTACACTATGATAACTAATGTCACTTCAAAATTCTAAAATGTATAATTCTACATTTCCATGGTCAAAAATCACTGACAAATAGTTCAAGAAAAGGATAATGCAAGTACTATCACACAGAGATAACTGACTCTGTTTTGACCAAGACTTTCTAGAAGTATATACTGTAGTAAACAAAAAACCCTCCCAGACAACTCACCACTTCAAACTAGTCCTGAATGAATCATTACCTCAAAGACGAATCACCTTATTAACGTGAAAAATCTTCAGTGTTCTCAAATTAATAGTACTTTGGAAATAAGCAGAGTATATGATTATGAACAAAGCCTAAAAATCCATGACACATAAAACTAAGGGTCTAAGTTTATTTCTAAACTTGTGTCATAATGACCATAAGAAACATTGCCAAAAATGTGGGAGGAACTACAGAAGAAAATTTATATTGCCTATTATCCCACCACCCAGTGATAATTACTAATATTCTGATATATTTAGAGATTATTACTACCGTTTAATTTAGACACATTTTTTTAGATATAAAAGCTCTTCAAGCCCGCCTGACATCTAAAAAGCATAAATTAACACCAAGGACAGTCTAACAGCAGTCTCCTGTAGGCTAAAACCTGATGCATCTGCAGCCTGACGCTGGGCAGGCTTCGGGGTCTGCCCTATCATCCTGATTTCTAGAGACCATTCTACTACTGTTCCATTAAGCCAGCGCCATTTTATATAAACATGCATCTTTCTGCATATAAAAGGTTAGGAACTTGCCTGTTAAATACTGCAATCCATAATGCCAGAGTGGCATATACAGGAAGCACCTCAGGCCTCTTAAAAAGCAACATAAAATATAACTAGGGTGAGATGTCCTCCTCAGACTTAAGAAGTTCTCTTAAACCTCTCATTTCACACCACAGAAAATCACACAATTTTTGACAAAGAAGCTTTCCAAATTAAATAAATGCTAATGTCAAGAGGACTAAGTCCTAAACATGCTCGAATTCTGCATTCAATGAAACTTCTATTTATACCTAAATTCTCCAAATATGCTAGGCAGCTCACCGAAAAGCTTACACCAGCAAATCAATAAAATCATATAGCTACAGAACTATGGACTAGCAATACAGGCAAGAGTCTACTGCAGGGGCTTCCCTGGTGGCGCAGTGGTTGAGAGTCCGCCTGCCGATGCAGGGGACACGGGTTCATGCCCTGGTCCGGGAGGATCCCACATGCCACGGAGCGGCTGGGCCCGTGAGCCATGGCCGCTGAGCCTGCGCTTCCGGAGCCTGTGCTCTGCAACAGGAGAGGCCACAACAGTGAGAGGCCCTGCATACCACAAAAAAAAAAAAAGAGTCTACTGCAGGAAACCCAAGGGTTCACACAAAGATGAAAATCATAGCATATCATATAACAAAACTCAGGCCCTGTAGCTGCACATCAGAGCCAACTGAAACATCTATGACACTCAAGTAACTCCAGAGAGTCTAGCTTGGGAGAATACTCTAAAAAAGCTTTCTCTTCTTGTTCAGCTCACTTCAAGCAGCTATACCAGACCTGGGTTTACCTTATTTAGTGTGAAGTATTTAATTTCAGTAATAAATTTCATTTATAAAGCTATACAGTGAAAAAACCCATGATTATTAAAAGATGATGATGTAAAATCGTATTTGCTGACTTACAAAGATACACTATGATAAAAGTAGTAAGCATTCAGATTTTCAGGTCACAGGGATCTGAGTTCAAATCTCAGCTATATGAGTATTTTTGAGCAAGTAACAATTCAATAGGGTTATTATGGAAGTCAAACAGGTAATAATGTATGTCTCTCAGCACAATGGCTAGTATATGGTAAGCAGTATAATAGTAAAGACAATCCTTATTTCTGTTGTCAAAAAAGAAGAAACAGTAAGAAAAGAACAGATAAATGTGTACATACACACATAGAATGAACTCTGGAATGCTATATACCGAAAATGGTGATATATAATGAACAGAGAACTTTATAATCAGAAGAAAATTAACCTATTCTAATTTTGAAAATAAGAAAATGCAGCCACAAAATAATGCAGTTAACAAGCTCTTCGAAGGAGTCCTTCAAAGGCTTGGAAGCTTTGGCTCCGCAAAAGTGGTTCCAGGAAAGCATTTGCAAAACTGAGAAGAGATTAGCATCTAGATTAAGTGCTTCCCCTCACTGCAATAACAATATATCTTTGAGAGTGAACATTAACTGCACCTTATTCATATATTCCATATCTAACTATTATCCAAATCAGATAAAAATTTTATACCTGATATGCTAACATAATCAAACCCCTGAAATACAGGCCCAGTCCAATACAAAAAATGTCCAGTTACTTCATTACTCTTTTAGGATCCTACAACCTCCAACGTTTCTGGGCAAGAGCAAAGATAAAATTTAACCTTAAGCAACATCATCCTCACCTGGTCCTAAGCTGTACCAATTTTCTTCTGCCTAAAACTAGTTTAAGGTATAAAAAATACAAGCTACAATAGCTACTATGTAAGTTACCATTCTGGACACTGAAGGAAGAAGTTGGGACTTCCCTGGTGGTCCAGTAGCTAAGACTCCGTGCTCCCAATGCAGGGGGCGGGGGTTCGATCCCTGGTCAGGGAACTAGATCCCACACACTTCAACTAAAGATCCCACATGCAGCAATGGAGATCCCGCGTGCCACAACTAAGACCCAGCACAGCTAGCTCAATAAATTAATTAATTTTTTTAAAAAAGGAAAAAGTTGATGCTTAACTCTTATCTACTCCCCTTAGCTGGTTGGTTACCCAGTAGTCAGAATTATCCAAGAGAAATATAATACAAGCAAGAAACAAAAACTACATATATAATTTAAAACTTTCTAGTAGCCATAAGTAAAAAGAAACACGTAAAAACTAAGAACAGATTTTATTTAACCCGATACATCCAAAATATTATCAATGAGATACTACTGAGATATTTACAGCTTTTTCAGTGCAGTAAGTCTTGGAAATCTGGTATATAGTTTACACTCACAGCACATCTCAAATTGGACCTGTCACCTATTAAGTGCTCAATAGCCACATATGCCTACTGGCTACCACACTGGATGGAACAGAGCTAAAGCTACTCAAGCCCAAGGCGTGTGTTTCTTCTCACCAATTATAAATTCTAATTCTAGTCAGTCAGCATATGACCATGAACTGCTGGACAAGATTGCTCAGGTCAAAACCAAATGGAATTCATTTCAAAGACTGAGGGTCATTTATGTTTCAAACACTGCGTTAAGAGTTTTCAGATTGGGGTCAGGGGGAGGGGGGTTAAAGTGGAGAGTTTTGTTCATTTGTTTTTTGAGGGGAATATGAGTGTGATAAAAGAGACAAATAAGTTTGGTCCCAATAAATTCTACTGCAGTACTGGGAAAAACTCAAAGCACATGCCCTAACAAAGGGAGAAAGGACCACATTAAGGATCAGCATATCCCTTAGCAGAATGAATAGTGTGAAAGAAAGAATTCAGCTGTACCAGGTACAGGGCTCTTCAGAAGGAGACTTTTCAATGGCATTGAAATACTATCTTCAGAGTATTATAACACAGAACTGGGCTCCAAAGTCAACTACACATTTAAGAAACAGAAAGTTTAACCTATTAAACTAGTAGTTTGTTTTAACCCATTAATCTAATTGTTTGTTTTTTTAATTTTGTTCATTATTTTTTTTTTACTATGTTTATCGTATAACATAACATTTACCATCTTAACCAATATTAAGCATATAGCTCATAGGTCTCAAGAACATTCACATTATTGCGCAACCATCACCACATCCGTCTCCAGAACTTTTCACTTTCTCAAACTGAAGTTCTCTCCCCATTAAACAGTAACTCCACATTCCCATCTCCCCCAGCGCCTGGCACCCCCATTCTCCTTTCTGTCTCTATGAATTTGACAACTCTAGGAACCTCATGGAAGTGGATCATACAGGATTTGTCCTCTGTGTCTGGCTTATTTCACTCAGCATAATGTCTTCCAGGTCCACCCATGTTGTTGCACCATTAACCTAATAGTTTGAATGTTATACGAATATTTTGTGTCTATGCGGAGAACATTAAGAGGGTTAAAACTATTTTAAAATTTAAAAACACTCTGCATACAAGAACGGAGACAAACTGGAAATACATATACCTAAATGTTAATAGTAATGGTGGGTCAACAATTTAATGCACATGTATGATTTTCAACTACAAAAAAATAAACAAAGTGGCAATAACTTTTTTCAAATTCAATTACATTTCACTTTAATTTCAATCCATTCACTTTTTTTTTTTTTTGGCCACACCCCGCAACACGTGGAACTTCCCCAACCAGGGATTGAACCTGCACTCCCTGAAATAGAAGTGTGGGGTCTTAACCACTGGACCACCAGAGAAGTCCAATCCATTCACTTTTTTTTTTTTCAATCCATTCACTTTTAAACCCATCCAAGCTGTTTTTCTTTCTCTAGAATCCTCATAGGCAGAGTAACCTTAGGCTGATAGAGCAAGAACAAATTAAACATAACCACAATAACTACATTTCATTTCAAGGAAAGCTGGAAGTCATTTGTGAAACAAAGATCTACTGAACGGTCAAAAACCCTCTGCTGTCAGGCAGAAATGCTGAAGCATTTCCATAATGTTTAAGTAAGTAGGGGTCAAATGCATTACCCTTAACATCAGTATCTCTTAGAGCATCATACAGTAAGTTAGTGATAGATCTAAGACTATCTATCTCTAACTCTTCAAACTACAATGCAAGTAGAAGCATTAAGGCTGCTGGCCTCCTGGCCCTTGGAGCCTTTAAAAGGAAGTTTGGCCCTCACCCTATGATCTAACATATCACTTCCATTCACTGCTTATTTCAGAGTATTAATTTTTTCCAAAAATGTCATCTGTATACCGAAAGAGCTAAAGGAAGTAAGGGTAAATCACCCATGGCCTCCTCCCCCATAACCCTCTAGAATGTAAGGTCAATAAGGGCAAGGATCTTTGTTTTTTCCACTAATATATCCCTAGTACCATGAATATCCCAAACTGTTCACTTTACCCATTCTCCCAATTCAGCGTGAGTTCGTTAAGCAAGCACCTATTGAGTATCTCTACTACCATTATACTAGACCCTGAAAGAATATTTTTTAAATAGTTCCCATCTTTCAAAAGCTTAAAACCTAGTTGCAGAAGTTACATGGATATAGGAAATACAATTGAGCAATGATTCAAGGAAGTAAACAATTGAGCGCAAAACTTCAAGCTACAAAGAAATAATGTAGAATGGTGTAGTCTGAAATGGCCTTCAGCAAAGAGATGGGGGGGAAATGTGGGCCTTGAAGGAAGGGCAGGTTAGGTTTAAACAAGTAGGAAGGGAATTTCAATAACACAATGAACAATGTCCTACTGAAGGCATGAGCTCAGACTGGCCTGAGCAGGCAGAACAAACTGAAGTGGAGAAAGTGAATACAGCCTGGAACAAGACAACAGCAGTGGAGACAAAAAAGGACAAATGCAATAAACCATCGTAGCACTTTCTCCACCTTAACTGCACATTGGAATCTCCTGGGGAACTTTTAAAAATACTGATGCCTGGAACTCAATTTGGTGATTCTGACTTAATTTGGGTACAACCTAGACATCAGGATTTCTAAAAGTTTCTTTTTCAGAAAAAGCTTTTTTTTTTTTTTGGCTGCGTTGGGTCTTCGTTGCCGCATGTGGGCTTTCTCTAATTGCAGTGAGCAGGCTTCTCATTGCAGTGGCTTCTCTTGTTGCAGAGCACCGGCTCTAGGCACGCGGGCTTTGGTAGCTAGAGCACGCAGGCTCTAGAGCACAGGCTCAGTAGTTGTGGCGCACGGGCTTAGCTGCTCCGCGGCATGTGGGATCTTCCCGGACCAGGGCTTGAACCCGTGTGCCCTGCCTTGGCAGGCAGATTCTTAACCACTGCGCCACCAGGGAAGCCCCCCAGGGATTCTAATGTGCATCCAAAGTTAAGAATCATTGCCTTATCCCACCAACTGTACATTCTGGAAAAATAAAACTTTATTAAATTTTAAAAAGAAAAAGAATCATTGCCTTAGAGGAAACACCAATGTAACTTGATAAGTGGCAACACAGGATGAAGAAGGAAGGCTCAAGAAATTACAAGATTTTTTTAAAAGTATGTATCTATAAAAATCATGACATGACTGAGAGAACCCAGGAAATGAAAAAAAGTAAAAATACGTGAACCTTTCTGGATTTTACCACTCTGTCAACAAAGTTCTAAGTACTGAACCAGTTTTAATTAATCCAGACTGTCTCAATTCTCCACATACCATAATTATTTATCTAATATTTTTCAAAAGAAATAATCAAAACTTAAAGTGAATCATTTTTTTAAAATCAAGGTAAAGCTCAATACAAAGATTATAAAATAAATACTCCATTCCAGCTAGAAATAATCTCATCCTCCTTGCAATCCCCATGGTATTTTAGTAGTACCTATGATGGTACTCCCAATAAATGTTCTGTAGAGATGCTGTATGTTTCAGAAGGGAGGGATCAATGCCTCATTCCTCCTTTTACACAGCACACTACTCTGCAGATGACACATACTCAATATGAACTGAGTGACAGGAAGATACTGCCAGTTAAGTTCTGTCACTGGAGGTTCTAACTGTTCTTGAATGCTTCATAAATAAGCAAAAATCTATCCCTAGTTGATTCTGCTTCTTGCAGACCCTTTTACCATTCTAAGCTTTCTTCAAATGTGCTTCATTGCCCTCCCCCTTTATCCTCACTCCATCACTTTTTGACAGGACACAGCCTGATCACTGTTATGTGAGTCAATTCAAGGAAACTAAATATTTTTATCTTTAGAAGAAATGTGTTCAGAAATCATCTTCTAAAATATATTTCTGAATACTGAGAGAATTTCTTTCAAAACCCCCACCATAATCCTTAAATTTCAGCCTGACATCAATCACTGTTCTAGTTTTCACTTACATAATAAAATGTTATGTAAGAGTGCTGTTATGGTCTCCTTATCTTCAGTATAAATGAGTATCTCCCACCATTACTTACATCCATGGCGCAAAATAGAAAGTACTTTTTGTCTGGCATTCTGGGGAGAATCTAGGAGGTACCTCATGATCAGAGATGGCTAGTCCAAGATGTGACCAACCCCAAGACTCAAGGAATATCTTTTAGACTGGTTAGGAAATTCTAGTATGGAGGAATGAGAACAGATTTATCACATACTCTTCCCCACAAAGGCTGTTTTTAAAGTGGTTTCCCAATCATAACTGCATTGGACACTTTCGTACCACTTCAGCACACGATAGTAGATAACTGATTCACATACATGCCATGAGTCTTTGTTTCCCTGAGCCAGTCTTCAAATTATTCATTTTTTTATATTTTCTGATTTTCAGGCTTATATATGCATTTTTAAATGTGTCCCACATTTTCACTGTGACTTATCAACCGCTTTTTCCATTTGATTTAACTAAGCCTCTAATCTCATTTTTCTGAGGTAGACTGCATACGATCAAAACATGGCAATGGCTTAAAAAAATTCAATATGCTTCACTAATTTCACAATATGGTAGAAACAAGATAAACAAAGGAAAGCATTCATCTTCACCCTAGGAATTCCATCATGACTCACCATTATATGTTCACTTATATAAGAACATAAGTGAACAAACAAGATGTATGGCAAATGAACAAATGAGAAAGTACCAAGGAGCTTTTTGTGAAAACTATTAAATAGGGAAAAATCACTAGTGAGAACTAATCTGCATTGTCCTTCTTCCCTTTAAAATGATTTTATATAATTTTTATTTAATTTATTCCTTCTTTGCCACAGTAAAATACTGGGTACAAGGTCTAAACTACACTAACCCTAAACCAGCATTAAATAACTGGAATGAAAGAAGTATTAGGGAAGGAAAAAAGAAGACATTAACAATACAGAAAAGAAATCAACAGATACAGTATTTTCTATGACAAAAAAATTGTCAGGTATCCAATTTCACAGCACTGGTTTTTAAACACAAACCTTAAAAATTAAAAAACACTACTCAGTTCACCTAATACACCTCTCTACTTGGCAATTACTTACTCTTATAGCACTGCACATGGCTTATTCAAATAACTTCATCAACTATGAATATTTTCAGCATTCCATTTTGCCCAAAATTAGATGGCCACCTACATGTGATAATGGAATTTTAGGGGTATTGAAGGTTACTATCCCTAGTAGACACATGCTGAAATATTTAGGTGAAGCAATACAATGTCCGCAACTTACTTTCAAATGTTTCATAAAAATAAAAAAGGTTGTATATGTGTATATATACATATACATGCATATATTTATACACACAAACATGCACATGTATTTACATGTTAATTGGTGAATCTAGATAAAGGGTTGATGGGTGTTCATTATATGATTTCTGTAAGTTTAAAATTTTTCACACCAAAATGTTGGGCAGAAAGGGGGCACTACAGAAAGCCATTTATCCATTCCTTGAAAAATTTTACTCCACCCAAGAGTCAAGAAGCTAAAAACATATTTGACATATATAGTTAAAACATATTTAACATGTATAGTTAAAACATGTATAGTTAAAAGACCTCTTAACATGTATAGTTAAGACCCAACAATTATTATGGAAAACTCCTGTTACTTCAAAGAAAAGTTCTGAAAAACACCTCAGATCCAACATCTGCTATAGAAAATTCCTCTTACTCACGTTGCCCATGTACTCCGAGAGCAGGTCCTGCAAGGCCTGGCGGACAGCATTACACTCTGCCACGATTCTCTCACGCCGGTCATCACGTGTGCAGGATGAATCAGCCATCAGGGCAGCCCCACTAATGATGCTTTCCAGGCGCTCCTCCAGGGAAGGCCTAAAGCGCTCCTCGCTGAAGCTCAAGGGGTCCACAATGATTTGTTTCTGCAAAGGAAGCATTATTGAATGCTAGTGTAATCTCTATCCCCTCCAATATTCAAGAAGGTGAGGAAAGTGTTGATTAGGAACACCAATATATAACATAAAAATTCCAATGCCTGAAACAAAGTTATACTTCTTGGCAGATGAGGGGCATCCCACACAAGTTGGCCTATGGTGGATTACTTCTCAAAGAAGACGCTGGAAGCAATACTATCCAGCGGAATGGGGCCTGAATAAGGTACAATACCACAAATGCAAACAGAAATATGTCGGCATAAAAATCATGTTCACATTACTTAATCTGAACATCTAAAGGTCAGCCTATGCAGTAATAGTAAGTTACCAAATGAGAATTACAAGGAAAATAAACATTAGCACTCTTGTTCTTTTCTATGTACTGAGTATAAAACTGCTACATGACGTTAGCAGAACTGTTTCACCACAAAAAATAAATAAAAACAAAACACTGACTTCTGTCTTCAAAGTTTCAGAAAGTAATGAATTTATAATCAATTTCAATTTTCTTCATCTTATACATTTCATTAAAGCTTATAAACAATTCAGTCTCAAATTTATCCTGTTAATTCCAAACTAGAGACTTGCTTTGCTGAAAGACCTCCAGGTATTCTGTAAGAGATGACAGGAACCTGTCCCAACAAAGCCACTCTCTGAGGTACAACTGCCCGCAAAAGAATAAATCCTTCCTCTGTCTTCCCTTCACTCCCCTGACTCCACTTAAATCCAGCTTTACCACTGATGAGTGAGGTCAGGTCACAAGTAAGCTATAGGTACTAGGTCAAACATCAACACCCCCAGGACAAGATCTACTGGCCTTCCTCAAACTTCTCCACTTGATACAATTTATCCTTACACCAATAAATGTCTGTACAAATATTTTGCCTTTAATTTTTCTTTATACTAACTATGCTCTTATTGATCTCAGTTTAAATGCCAAGTTTTTTCTCTAAAAAAAGCTTGCCCTTTTCCAATAAGTACACGTCTTCTTTCCCTTCCAAAGAACCGTCAGTTTCAAAATTAAACATACAATTCCTTCGGTTTATTATTAACCTACACTTTAGCTGATTATTTTTTTACCAGATTAAGTTACTGCAGTATTTCTCTGGTCAAAACTGAATACATAACATCTTCTTCTCAATGACCAACAGGAATGAAGAATGAATGGTTAAAGAATTTTAACATAGAGTCATAGAACTTCAACAGACCTGTAACCGTTTAGTCCAACCCTGTCATTTTATGAATGAAGTTTCACTGTAGCCTTAAGAGGTTAAGTGACCTCTGATAGACATTACTCAACTTAGGGCAAAATGTAATCTGTACCGCCTTGAAGGGGGCAGTACCTAATACTACCAAATTTGAAGGGGAAAAACAACAGTGCCAGTTAATTGTAAGATATATCTTAAGAGTTTGCCATAAAGTCATTTAATGTTTAAGGCTCCAGGGTAAAAATTCAGTTCTAACATCATGGTCTTTAGGCTTAATACTGTCTTTACCCAAGACAAAGTAAAGGGGTGAGACAAAGGAAAGAAAAGTAAAGACCAGAAAAAACTGTTAAAATGCACTCCATTATATTGATTCTATACCTCAAAGCACTCCTGCTAATGAAAGGATGCTGGTCACCTGGAAGGCAATTTTCCCTTATGTTAATTAAAAAAAAAATAACATAACAGTTGGTCTAAAAAAACAAACAGAAAAAAAACCACTTTAAAAAAATCTTAAACTGCTGCCATCTACTGGAAGCCATGAGGCATTGTGGGTAGGAATTTAAAACCATAAAACACACGCCCAAAAATTAAGATTAAAGTTGATACATAGGATAGTGTATACACAGAATATATACACAGAACAGATCTGGGGCATCATCTATAAAAGGTAATTATATGGCATTATGCTAAGGAAGTATTTTAATCCTAAATTTGCTTCCACTTCATTAAATTTTGTCTATTATTTAGTCATTGAGAAGAGAAGTGTATCTAGGCAGACAAGTCAGATTAAGATGACAGCACTTCTGCCGTAGTCACTTATGATGTGTCTGTATCTCTCACTGACTGTGAGCCCCTGGAGGGCAGAGCCTAAGTGCACTTTGCCTCTGTATCTCCCATAACTTCATATCTACCAGAAGGTTAAAGTCTTGATTGAAATGAACCAAATTCATATCTTCACCAAAGAATGACCTCATAGGAAACACAAGTTGCATAAAAGAATTCAGAAGATTAAAACTAAAAAAGAAAAGAGAAGGGAAGGAGAAGAGGAAGAGGAAGGGGAGGGGGAAGAAAAGATAAAATGCTTTAGGCCAAGTCAAGGTCAAGTAGACTGATGGTTCATAAAATCTCTTTCAACTTAGACTACAAATCTAAGGAGAAATTGAGCTTTCATGAGAAACCTTGATCACATTTCCCCAGAAATCTGTTAACTTTGAGGGATGGTCAAGAGCCTGTAGTCTCCTCCCAAGTATAACTTACATCAAAGTTATTGAGGGCATATGCCAGTTCTCCTCCTCCACCCTGGTGCTGGGAGGCATCATCTGATGCAGTAGCCTGGGCGGCATTAGAAATGCCTGTGACCGCCTGCTGCAGCTGCTTATATATCAGGTCTCTGTTGGCCTTATAGGCTGCGACATCAGGGTGCTGTAGGCATGCCTGGGATGCAGTATAGAGGATTGGAATGTTTTTCTGCAGGATTCCTCTGGCTGCAGCCATCTGATCACGATGGCCCATATCTTTCAGTTCCTACAAGAGTAAAACAAGAATATGGGTTCTACTCATAAAAATTTGTCAGTGAATTCTGAAAAGTTAGAATTTCTACTAATTAGACAATATTTTCATTAACAGCCTGGCTTGAAAGTTCATCACAAAGGAGGCAGTATGGCTTAGTAGGTAAGAGTTCAAACTTTTCCAAAACACACAGACCTGAATTTGAATCTCCAGCTCTAATTTTTACTATTATGATCCTATTTAAACTCTCCATCCTCAGTTTCACCTTCTGTAAAATAGGAGCAATAATATTACCTCTTACAATTGTCTTGAGGATTAAATGGAACAATGCATGTAAAGCATCTAGAACAGCACTAAATAAAAAACTAAACAAAACTGACTAGCATCTTGATTACAACTTTATAAAGATGGATGTACCTATTCCAACCAAAATAGAAAAATCAGAGACACATTTAAACACAGTAAAACTTATTAAGAGGATTTCTTTTTTATTAACTTATAAAAGTTCACTGAAAGATTTTTATGAAATTTGGGATGGGATACCACAAGTTTACACAAACTACGCAAACCAGCCAGGTGAGGATGTGGCAGGCTGTTCTCCCAAGTACAGAACATCTCCCCTCCCACATCCCAAAGACCACCTTAGGACCCGGATTATTAAGGCATAAAGCTGAGGCTCATGGACTCCATGACTTTAATCCAAAAGGTTTGTATTTCACTGTAATACTCTATAGACATGTAGTCTTAGGTGAAACTGTCCTTTTTCAATTTCCTCTACCCCATAATTATAATTCAGAGTTAAAAGGATTTGAGGTTCCTAACATGGTTTCAACTACCAGCATCTACTTGGTAAACTGGGTGAATATGCTAAGTGATAATTAAGTAATACCAATAATAAGCAAGATGGAAAGGGGGTATTTCTGGTACCCCTATGTTACTGCAATTACTCAGAGAAAACTAAGTCTTCAGTAAATGTGGACTGCCACCACAGAAGAGAAATATAAGTGATAACCATAACTGACCACCAACTGTTCCAACTCTATTTTACGTGTGATCCTAGAATTTCAATGTTAATGTCACCAACTGAATCCTAGAGTACAAATTTAAATGTTTTTAAAATGAGTATTACATGTACAAACAGTAAGAGAAAACTGACTTAGAAAGGCCAAAGTCAATTACTCAACTTAAAGTCTGACAGCTGTTTAATGGCTCATCTTTCTAAATGAGTTCCTGATTAAGCATTAGAACACCAAACCTCCTCCCTTTTCCTGAAACTTCATCTCACTATATGTTTTAGGTTTGCATCTTTATTCAAACCTTGTATAATATGACAGCTTACTTTTCCTCCTAGAATTCTTTTCTCATTTGTAATCTGAATTTGCAAGCAATAGCACACAGCACTCCAAATGCCCTGTAGCACCATACATTAGGCTAAATATTCATAAACAGGACCCTGTGGATTTTGAGAATCAGTGATCATTTCAAGACTCAAGCTATGACAGGTGGTTGGGGCTCACCATTATGCTTAAACAGCTGGTGCACGTGTTCTGTATGGCATTGTCTAAATGTCTTGCCCTCACCACAACCTCAGGGACTTTTAAGTTTTCTAAGGAGGCATTTGCGTTTAAGCAGTTAATAATGTCCTTTGTTTTATAAAATGTTTTGCAATCAATTTTGGCATTCTTCCTAAGTATCTATAACCTAGATATCAGTACAGCCTCTTGTAAAGGTTAGCAAAGACACTTGTGGTCACCTAAAGTTATAATAGGTGCCAAAATTACTATTCAACATCTGACTTTCCTAAAGCCGCTGCCTGGCCTGGTATGATAAACTCCTACCTTTCCAAAGACTACATCAGGTTCAATACTCAGAAATAGGACCCCATGGATTTAGAGAGTCGACGATCATTTCAACTATGACAAAGGTCTAGGGCTCACCATCATGCGTAAACAGCTAGTGTACATGTTCTGTGTGGCATTTTCTAAATGTCTTGCCCTCATCTCAATGTATCTTTGATAGACTTCTTTTACAAGTACGGGGGATATATTTTAATCTATGATGAAAATGACAGCCACCATCGTTTGTCCTAACTCCTAAGGTGTTCTATTTTCTCTCTTTAGAATTGCTTTTGCCATAGGACAAAGAAACTAGGTTTTGTTAAGATAGGAAAATAGACATTATCACAAGGCAGCACGACTTACTATAATAATGATCAATCATAAGAATTCTTTTCAAGATATATAGTCCTGATAAGTAACCCAGATTAGTGAAAAAAAGTGAGCTATTAAGCAGTGTAATAGATTACTTAGAAAATTATAGAGTTCCTTGGTCTACTTCAGCCTTCATGATTCACCAATCTGACCAATCCAGTTATATTTCAAACAGACTCAGGAACAAACAGAAAACATAAAGTGGAAATGACCCCTTTCAACATAATTCGGACCAACTATCACATGCAGTGACCAAGAAACAGAAGCTAAATTCTAAGCAATCCATAACACTTTCTAACCAAGACCTGGAAATTCAAGTGAAAGTTTCCTCTCATGTCCCTCTTAACAATATAAAACTGTAGCCATAGATACTTTTTTTTTGGCCACACCGCGCAGCATACAGAATCTTAGTTCCCCAACCAGGGATCGAACTCCGTGATCCCCCCACAGAGTCTTAACCACTGGACAGCTAGGGAAGTCCCCACAGATACTTTTGATCAGATGTCTTCTCTTGGATTCAAATGACTATACTTAAAGAAATGGTCCATGGTCAAACCCATCCAGTACAGGTGATTTACACATAAAACAGTGGCAGTACTATCCATTACCAATTTGTCTGTTCAGGCTTTCAGAAAAATAATCATGAAAGAGTTCACAGACTAGGTAAGAAGCACAACATTTTTACCAAACCTATTTCAACAAACTCATGTACCTGGGTGGGTAGATTGTAAACATCAAAGTATTCCATCTTTAGCATATTGGGGAGGCAGAATTGAAAATGTAAGGCAGAGGTAGTCCTCTTCACAGGAACCAGGGTGGATTCTGGCAGATCCTTACCTCTGCCATCTATTTCACCCTTACAGTCAAATAAGAGCCTGCAGCCTAATAGAAATTCAAAACTTCTAGTCAGCAAATAATATTCTAGCCCAAGAAAGTAACAGATTATGGTCACACACAGAATCCCATTCCAGGATGGATCTGCAGTACAGCAAAATGGGTTATTCTCTCTTTAGTTAAACAAATATTTATTGAACACTATTGTATCCAGGCAATGTTCTAGGCATTAGGGATTATAGTAGCAGTTTAAACAAAATCCCTGTCCTCTGGAGCCAGACAAGCCTAGGTTCAAAACCTGGCTCCACCACTTACTAGATGAATGTCCATGCCAAATTACTTAACCTCTCTATGCTACATACAGTTCCTTCACGTATAAAAACTAATATCTGATCAATTATAGGATCTACCTTATACTGTTTTTGTAAAAATTAAACAAATTCGTGTTTATCAAGGAACTGTAACAGTGTTTAGCACATAGTAAACACCTTTTTAAAGTTATTCATTATTATTTTCAGCAACATCCTCACCCCCACGCCATGTTCCAGAAAAACCTTAGAGACAAATAGGTAAATCCCAGAGTGCCTGTATATCTCATAAGGTTCAACATTTCCTCACTGGGTGGCTGTTGCTTAAATGGTACAAGGGAGGCTAAAGCATCCAAGTACACACATCACATCCAAATGCTGCTCTTGAGGAAACACCCTTTTTCTAGACTAGGGTTGCCTGCAAATATAAAAGGCTTGATGAGGAGGTAAATTATTATACACCAAACCCGGGAAGAGAAGGAAAGGTCAAAGGTGAAAATAGTCCAGAGTACTAAGCATACAGCAGTAGAGGAATTCAGCCAGAAAACACATGTGCAAAATTGTGACCAGTAACTGAAGGAGGCCAATGGGCAGTATCTAAAAGGGAGCATGAAATTTCCACCAGGCTGTTACTTTAGGATAAAATGAGTTGAGTTTAATTCCCAAAAACAGCACTAGTTTATAGAAATATACACCAAGGCCCAGGCCCTATAAAAAGTCACTTTACGATCAGAAGGCACACAGGCACCCACAGCCAGCCTATTCAACAAATTCTACTGTAGGAGGCTAAGGCTAAAGGTTAAAGAATTAGGTCCAAGGAAAACTATAAATGACCATGACATACTACAAACCCAAGACAAACTTTAAAACGTATCACTCAAGATACCAGCAGGGGGACTTCCCTGGTGGTCCCAATGGTTAAGAATCCACCTTCCAATGCAGGGGACGCGCGTTCAATCCCTGGTCTGGGAACGAAGATCCCACATGTCGCGGGGCAACTAAGTCTATGCACCACAACTAGAGAGCCCAAGTGCCGCAACTAAGACCCAACGCAGGCAAACAAATTAATTAATTAATTAATTTTAAAAAAAAAGATACCCACAGAAAACAGACGGTAAAATCAAGCTGGGCAATTCAAAGATGGTTTAGGGACTATGCTACAAAAGGTATGGGCAAAGTTCAGGAAAACCACAGGCTATTAGGGCACTTAGGCCCAAAGAGACAAAACGAGGCAGCAGTTACCAGAACCCAGGAAGTGAGGTGTGGGGAGAATACCACCCAAGAGAGGCTATGACTTTTAGCAACCCAGGGCAACCAGCAGGGAGGGATAAAACCCTATCCTCACTGTCCTCTGATCTCCTAATAGCGCTCCCAGTGGCCAACCCAATCAGAAGCCAGAGAGCAAAGAAGCCCCTGGATGCAGTCCAGACAGGTCAGGTCCCTGGGGCAGAGAGCAGGGTGACCAAGGTCAGAAAACAGACATGGAGGTGCTAACAGAAGATCATGTGGCATGTTAACTAATAATTTCAAGATTTTTATGACATCTTATTTGGGAAATGTTTGAAATTCACTACTTTTTTTTTTTTTTTAAATACACCAGGGATTATGAAGGAACTCTTCATGGATTCATGGCACACAGAATTAAAACTCAGGCAGCATTACTTTCCAGTAAGTTTCTCCAGTAGCATACAAAATTCTGGACTATTATTGTGTTTACCTCAAGAACATCATCAATTTACTTATTCCACCATTTTGCAAAGATATGCAGTAGTGTCAGTCTAAATGTTCTCACTTTCCTCAAATAATATTAAGTCTTGGGGCTTCTCTGGTGGCGCAGTGGTTGAGAGTCCGCCTGCCGATGCAGGGGACACGGGTTCGTGCCCCGGTCCGGGAAGATCCCACATGCCGCCATGTGGCTGGGCCCGTGAGCCATGGCTGCTGAGCCTGCGCGTCCGGAGCCTGTGCTCCGCAACGGGAGAGGCCACAACAGTGAGAGGCCCGCATACCGCAAAAATAAAAAATAGTAAGTCTTCATAAGTCAAAATCAGACTAGGTTTTAAGACAGTAAGACTATTCACCAAACTTTATTTTTTAAATATAACTAACATTCATTTCACATATTCAAAAGAGAACTTATATCAAGAATGTTAAGTAAAATAAATTGTGAACATAATTTGGCCAGCTTGCCATATTTATAAAATTACCATAGTATCATACAACAAGTTCTTCTTCGGATCAGTCAGCCCCAGCAAAAAGAAAAAAACTCTCTTGCACTATTGGTGGGAATATAAATTGATACAGCCACTATGGAGAACATTATGGACGCTCCTTAAAAAACTAAAAATGGAATTACCATATGACCCAGCAATCCCACTACTGGGCATATACCCAGAGAAAACCATAATTCAAAAAGACACATGCACTCCAAAGTTCATTGCAGCACTATTTACAAGAGCCAGGTCATGGAAACAACCTAGATGCCCATCGACAGACGAATGAATAAAGAAGATGTGGTACACATATACAATGGAATATTACTCAGCCATAAAAAGGAACGAAATTGGGTCATTTGTAGAGACGTAGATGGATCTAGAGACTGTCATACAGAGTGAAGTAAGTCAGAAAGAGAAAAACAAATATATATTAACACATATATGTGGAACCTAGAAAAATGGTACAGATGAACCAGTTTGCAGGGCAGAAATAGAGACACAGATGTAGAGAACAAATGTATGGACACCAAAGGGGGGAAGTGGCGGGGCGGGGTGGGGGGGGGGGGGTGTGATGAATTGGGAGATTGGGATTGACATATATACACCAATATGTATAAAATGGATACGTAATAAGAACCTGTAGAATTCAAAAAGAAAAACCTACTTGTGATTTATGTGATGGAAACATAAGCCAACACAAGGACAAATGATAAAAGCACACTGAGCCTATACTAACTAAATTACTCAGGCAATACAACAAATCTAGCTATATTATCAAGTGTAATATTAAGTACTGGAAATGTAAAACCAGGGTGTCATATGTACAGATTCAGTCTGATCACACCTTACAGCTTAAAATATGAGCAATAACTACTATTCACCAACTGCCCACTGCTGAGGGCCTACTGAGTGTCTGGCACTATATTAAATACTTCACACACATTCTTTAATTTAATTCTCTCAACCCTGTGGGGTAGAATTTTATACTAATGTAAATGTAACCAAATGAAAGCTGAAGTCTCCAAAGCTGAGGCTGTCATATATTGGACATTTACAGTATTGACCCCATGTTCCTCATGCCTGTCAGAGTTCTATTCTCAGGAAGGCTACCACTGTCACAGACAAGAAGGCAGATCTTCATTACTCTGAGTCAGACAGAGTTAACTGCTTTCCTCTTACCAATGATTAGTAAGGAATGGGTATGTTATACAATCCATATTTAGGGCGAATCTGTTAGAGGCTTCTAGATCATTTGCTTATAACGAGAGACATATGGAAGAAACAGTCTTTTTTTCTCACTGGACATATTGATGCGTGCAAATGTCATACCTAGAGCTTCTACAGCCATCCAGTGCCAGGCACACTGAAGATGGTAAATGCTGGAAAATGTCAAGAAACTGAATGCTTGATGATACTGCAAAGCCTTTAAATTTAACAACCCTGAAGTCACTTAACCTAACTTGGGGCTTCTAATTAGTGAGAATATAAACCCCTCAATGTTCAAGCAGTTTTGGAGCTGGGTTTTCTGTAAACTGCAGCATAAAATATTTTAACCAATACAGGTATTGGCTAACAATAATAAGAATTCGGGACTTCCCTGGTGGCGCAGTGGTTAAGAATCCGCCTGCCAATGCAGGGGACACGGGTTCGAGCCCTGGTCCAGGAAGATCCCACATGCTGCAGAGCAACTAAGCCCGTGAGCCACAACTACTGAGCCTGCGTGGCACAACTACTGAAGCCCATGCGCCTAGAGCCCGTGCTCCGCAACAAAAGAAGCCCGAGCACCACAATGAAGAGTAGCCCCTGCTCGCCGCAACTAGAGAAAGCCCGCACGCAGCAATGAAGACCCAACGCAGCCAAAAATTAATTAATTAATTAAAAAGAAAAAGAATTCATCTACTCAGCGCTCTTTAAAAATAAGAATAGCACAAGCTTGACCAGGACTATGGAAATTATAAGAGCTGGATGGTGACACATGCATCCCCCCTAAGGAACACACATCTAACACACAGCATCCAGGAAGGGCACAGGGAAGACTTCAAGCACCCCAACAGCAAAATGCCAAAGGGCTAGCAAAGGCTGGAAAAATAAGAACACTGATCCACATACCACACAACACAAATTCCTAACACTATGAAAACTACTTGAATGGTAAGAAACACTTTAAAAGTTATAAAATATGGAGGGGGAGGTACTTTCTGGTATAGAAGTAATTCCAATGTTTTGACTAGTTTAAGGTTTTTAAAAGTTTGAATTAAACTCCACCACCAACTCAAGTTCATCCTTGAACACAGAGAACAAAAGCCTATCACTTCTCCAGACACTATCACAAACTGCTAAGCTACCTAAAGTAAAATTTTCACAGGAATCAAAATAGGAGCAAAACATGAATACAACTCAATACTAACTTTATTAACAATACTGAAAGGACACATCATAAACTAAATATTTTAATGGAACTATATTAGCAGAGGGAGATATTGGTACCTTTTGAAAACTTAGGTAAAATCGATTTTTCCCACTAGGTAATAATATAAACAACTTAAATGTATCCCCAAATCATGGTTGTACCTGTTGTCTTTTGGCTGCCATAATGTTCAGCTTATCCACTTCAGGTTTCAGGGCCTTATATTGTATTCCCAAGTCCTGTTCATTGCCAGCATTCCTCAGTTTCAAGATACCATCTTCTACCTATAAAACACACACCCCCAAAAGAAAAATTCTCAACAATACAAGTCTGTACATAAAGAAGATCTAGAATTTTTTATTCCTTTCGACAGCTACTCACGTAGCAATCCAAACTTCCTCTTCAATTTACATGGCCCTCAAACATTTGAGCAGCTACTACATGGGAGTTTTATGGGAGGTGGGGAAGGACAGCATTATTGTGACTTCCATCTAAAAGGATACAATTTAACATATCTTGATTTCTCAACTCTGGAACTCTACTGGTACAAGGAAATGTTTAATCACTACCACAAAAAGGGAAGGAGTCGAAACAAAACCTTTTCTGCAAATTCTTTATTAGAACAAAGACAACACAGGTTCACAGCAGAGCCAGTATGATGTTCACTTGGAACAGAGGAGTGAGTGGAAATTAAAAACATTCCTGGTCCATTTAGGTAAACCAAGTTCAAAACCAAACCAGGGCTTCCCTGGTGGCGCAGTGGTTGAGAGTCTGCCTGCCGATGCAGGGGACACGGGTTCGTGCCCCGGTCCGGGAAGATCCCACATGCCGTGGAGCGGCTGGGCCCGTGAGCCATGGCCACTGAGCCTGCGCGTCCGGAGCCTGTGCTCCGCAACAGGAGAGGCCACAACAGTGAGAGGCCTGCGTACCGCAAAAAAAAAAAAAAAAAAAAAAAAAACCAAACCAAACCAAACCCTAAGAAATGTTGAACTAAGTATGGCCAGCAGCAGCCTCGCTGTGATAGAACAAATTACAGACACAGGCCTATACTTACAACTTTCAGCTGAACAAGTAATTTGTAGACATCTGCCATGTCAGCCAAAATAAGCAGCCGGGTAACAGCAGAGAGCAAAGCTCGAGCTGCCCGAACCATGTTGCCACGCTTCACGGAAGAGCAGGGATCATCTGCAAACTCTCCGGCAGCACTCTTCATCAAATCACCTGTTTTACAGAATAGAAAAACAAACTCAGCAGAATGAACCAAATAACTGGTCTACATTTTAAAAAAATAAAAATAATTCAAACTTTGTATATTTCATGTGCAGAATTTAGTTTAAGGATTTTTATTTTTGTTGTTTTGTTTTCTAGCTGTCCCTAAGAAAAAGCACCTTCATACATCCCTGGTAAAAGCACAATATCTAGAAAGTGATTTAGCACTAATGTATCAAGAGCCTTAAAAATACTTCTTTCCATTGATCTAATAATACTCCTTTCCAAGAAGGACCATTATATGTATCCTAATGGAAAAAAAAAAAAAATTCAAGATTTGAATGGGAGAAAAAAATGGATCTAATGCAATCTACCCTCACATCCACAAAATGATACAGAAACACAGCAACCATTATGTAGGACCATCATACTTCATTAACCATCACAACTACCTAATGCATACAGCTCAAACAGAAACTCACTGGTATGTTCAGTCACTGACTCATTCATTTTCCTCATAGCAAAACACTTTCAACAGCTCAAATGCTCAACCAAGCATCTAGTTAAGTAAATTATGGTAAAGCCTACAATTGACTATTATGCAAATATTAACACATATATGGGAAAAAATGTTAAAGCTTATGATGAAACCTTAAGCAGAAAAAATAAAAGATGAAATGATAAATGTATGTAATCTGTGTTTAAAAAATACAGAAAAGACTGGAGTCAAAAGACAAACAGGGGGCTTCCCTGGTGGTGCAGTGGTTGAGAGTCCGTCTGCCGATGCGGGGGACGCGGGGATGCGGGTTCGCGTCCCGGTCCGGGAGGATCCCCTGTGCCGCGAAGCGGCTGGGCCCATGAGCCATGGCCGCTGGGCCTGCGCGTCCGGAACCTGTGCTCCGCACAGGGAGAGGCCGCGACAGCGGGAGGCCCGCGTACGGCAAAAAAAAAAAAAAAAAAAAAAAAAGACAAATAGGGACTTCCCTGGTGGTCCAGGGTAAAGAATCCGCCTTCCAATGCAGGGGACGCAGGTTTGATCCCTGGTCGGGGAACTGAGATCCCACATGCCGTGGGGCAACTGAGCCCGTGTGCCACAACTATTGAACTCAAGCACCTCAACAAGAGAGCCCAAGTGCCACAAACCACAGAGTCCAAGTGCCCTGGAGCCCGCATGCCACAACCAGAGAGAGAAAACCCACACACCACAACTTGAGAGAAGCCCATGGGCCGCAAAGAAAGATCCGCATGCCTCAACGAAGATCCCGCGTGCGGCAACTAAGACCCGATGCAGCCAAAAAAAATAAAATAATTTTTTTTAAAAAGACAAATAATAGTTATATTAGGTTACAATCTGACTCTTTACATTATTCTGTACTTGTGAAAACATTTTCTATAACAGGTATTATATCCATAATTTTAAAAATTAGGCTAAAAACATACATTTTACTATAGTTATTAGGAATATCCAACTTATACAATCCCGGCTTCAACAATGCTAAGAAGTTACTTATAACATTTCCTAGAAACTTGTAAAATAACTTATACTTTTTTGTTATCTGTTTCTAATAACAATCATTTAAGGTGCCTATCGTTTCTCTTTTCTTATAGCTGAAAGCAACTGTAGGGCCAGGGTTGTGTCTGTTCCACAAGTTATACCGACAGTGCCTCTATGGTGACTATCTTTGGATTCCTGGAAAATTACTCCCTCCCTTGGCTGAACATGTCCACTTCAGATTAAAGCCTAAAGGCTATTCACTCTCTCATCTCTTCCACAATGTAAAAAAAGTGCACTATCAAGAAGCCTAGCTACTTCTTTTTTTTTTAATTTATTTATTTTGGGCTACATTGGATCTTCGTTGCTGTGTGCAGGCTTTCTTTAGTTGTGGCAAATGGGAGGCTACTCTTCGTTGCGGTGTGCGGGCTTCTCACTGCGCTGGCTTCTCTTGTTGTGGAGCACTGGCTCTAGGCACACAGGCTTCAGTAGTTGTGGCTCGCGGGCTCTAGAGTGCAGGCTCAGTAGTTGTGGTGCACAGGCTTAGCTGCTCCATGGCATGTGGGATCTTCCCGGATCAGGGATCGAACCTGTGTCCCCTGCATTGGCAGGCGGATTCTTAACCACTGTGCCACCAGGGAAGTCGTAGAAGCCTAGCTACTTCTGAAGAGACCTACCAAATTTCTCCTAGCTATCAAATTTAGTTGCAGAATGTGAGATTAGGGGGAAAAAGTTAAATTCACCCTCAGATTCATGTATTAATTAGGCTAAGAAGCACAATATAGTATTAAGAGCAAAGACAAGCTCTGCGTATTTGTCAGGTCAGAAATAACTCACAATGAAGAAGTTCATAGTTAAAAGTTTTCCTGGATCTAAGATACAGACATATGACAATTACGTGGATACTTAACAAAAATGTTATTTTATGGTACTTAAAAAGACAGAGCTCAGCCATTCATTTATCTATTCAACAAATATTTGAGCACCCACTATACATTAAAGGGCAGCGATATAGTGCTCAAGAAACAGTCCATGTCCTCATGGAGCTCTATGGAGGGGGTAAGACAGACAAGCAAACAATTAAAAGCTGATTAAGACAAGGCGCCTGTACTCAAAGGGCCTACAAATTAGGTAATATTACAATGCAGTCAAAAATTACAATAGCACTGTGGACAAGGTGCTATGGGAATATATCAGGAAAAGTTAGTTACTCATGTAAGAAGTTGTCCCTAAAGCCTTGCAGAAAAAGATATTTGCCTAATATTAATTTTAAGCAAGGGATATTAAATAAGAAATATTGGCCTTATACAATAAAAAGAATTCCACCTATTTATTGAGAGCATATTACACAAATAAATCCAGTGCCACGGATAAGAAGCTGAGCAAGACTTACCTCTGCTTTCAAATGGTTTATAAACCAGAGAAGAAGAAAGTGATCATACAGAAATTATGTGGCATTTTTAACATACGAGCTTTAAGAAAGGCACAGAGTAGCATAGGGTCAAAAAAGGAAGCACTAAACGACCAGTTTGGGGTATAAGTGAAATGCCAACAACAGTTTTATTGAAGACATGGTCCTCTGAAATGGACTCTACCCCCAAAGGATAGGAAGAACTTGGGACAGTAGAGTTAAGGGAGCTGGCACCTCAAGCAAAGGGAACAACAACATAGTAATATCTAACATTTATTGAATGCCCACTCCATGGCACTACACTTATTTTATTTAATCCTATGAACCACCTAGAAAGTAGGTGGTATTAGCCCTTCTTTACAAAAGAGATAACTAAAGCTTAGGCAAGTTAACTAACTTAACAGTAACTAACTTAACTTGATTAAGTTAGTTACTAGTTCACCTAATAGTAAATGAGAGAGACAGGATTTGTAATGCTTAATGCCTATGTTCTTAGAACCACTTAACAAGCTGGGTATACAATAAAAAGGCATGTTTGAGTTCTCTAGTCTAACTTGGAAGTAAAGGATGTGTATAGAAGCATCAGATGATCGGGGGGTGGATATGATGATGGGTAGAAAGGCCATGGACAAACAGAGTACAAACAAGAATCCCTGAGCCAAAAAGGGAAGTCAAGGTCAACCTAACAAAAGCATATATAATAAACCTGGCCAGTAGTATGGGTCAGAAAGCCACAGTAAGAGCCCAGGAAAGAACAGTAGTAAATTATAAATGCAGGGGTCAAATGATATGATAACCTTTGATTATTAAGAGGGAGGGAGGGAATTCCCTGGCAGTCCAGTGGTTAAGGACTCCACACTTTCACTGTCAAGGGCCCGGGTTCAATCCCTGGTTGGGGAACTAAGATCCCACAAGCTGGGTGGCACGGCTAAAAAAAAAAAAAAAAAAAAAAGTAAGGGAAAAGAAAGCATGGTGGAAGACTACTTAAAGGATTCAAGGTACAGCTGTTCTGAGACGGAGAGGAGAGCCAGGGCATACTACATGTATGCACATGAACTGGGGAAGATTTTTTAAAAAAAAGCTGCAGCCCTTGAGACTGTGGCTTTAGGAGTAAGGGAAAGAAGACTCTGTGACAAGAGAAACAAAGAGACCCAAGATGACAAACTGTCTAAAACAAGAAGATAAGCATTTGCAAAGGAAAGTGGTCAACAAAATCAAATATATACATATAAATCACTGGAATAGAATTGAGAATCCAGAAATACAGTAAATTAATTTTCAACAAGGCTGCCAAGACCATTCAATAGGGGGAAAACAGTGTTTTTAACAAATAGTACTGGGACAACTGAATATCCACACGAAAAACAATGAAGTTGGACCCCTACCTCATGCCATATACTTTCAAAATAGATCAAAACCAAATGTAAGAGCTACAATTATAAAACAGAAGAAAACATTGATAAAGTTTTCAAGAACTCTGATTAGGCAATGGTTTCTTAGCTAAGACAACTAAAGTGTCATATATAAAGAAAAAAGATAAAAACTGGACATCATCAAAATTTTAAATTTTTGTGCTTCTAAGGACACTATCAAGAAAATGAAAAGACCCACAGAATGGGAGAAAATTTTTGAAAACCATATATCTGATAAGGATCCACTATCCACATTATATAAAGAAGTCTTAAAATCAACAATAAAAAGACAAATAATCCAATTTAAAATAGGCAAAGGAATTATACCACACCTCTCCAAAGAAGATACATAAATGGCTAATAAGCACATGAAAAGATGCCCAACCTCATTTGCTGTAAGGACAATGCATATCAAAATCACTAAATATAATCATTCAAGAATGAAGGCAAGGAGATTGGTTCAAGATGGAGGAACAGAAGAACGTGCTCTCACTCCCTCTTGTGAGAACACCAGAATCACAACTAACTGAACAATCATTGAAAGGAAGACACTGGAACTCACCAAACAAGATACCCCACATTCAAAGACAAAGGAGAAGCCACAATGAGTCGGTAGGAGGGGCGCAATCACAATGAAATCAAATCCCATAACTGCTGGGTGGGTGACTCACACACTGGAGAACACTTATACCACAGAAGTCCACCCACTGGAGTGAAGGTTCTGAGCCCCATGTCAGGCTTCCAAACCAGGGGGTCCAGCCACGGGAGGAGAAATTCCTAGAGAATCAGACTTTGAAGGCTAGCAGGATTTGACTGCAGGACTTCGACAGGACTGCGGAAAACAGAGGCTCCACTCTTGGAGGGCACACACAAAGTAGTGTGCATATAAGGACCCAGGGGAAGGAGCAGTGACCCCAGGGGAGTCTGAACCAGACCTACCTGCTAGTGTGGGACGGTCTCCTGCAGAGGTGGGGGCGGTGACTCCATCTCACCGTGAGGACAAGGACACTGGCAGCAGAAGTTCTGGGGAGTACTCCTTGGTGTGAGCCCTCCCAGAGTCTGCCATTAGCCACACCAAAGAGCCCAGGTAGGCTCCAGTGTTGGGTTGCCTCAGGCCAAACAACCAACAGGGAGGGAACCCAGCCCCACCCATCAGCAGTCAAGTGCATTAAAGTTTTACTGAGCTCTGCCCACCAGAGCAACACCCAGCTCTACCCACCACCAGTCCCTCCCATCAGGAAACTTGCACGCCTCTTAGATAGCCTCATCCACCAGAAGGCAGAAAGCAGAAGCAGGAACTACAATCCTGCAGCCTGTGGAACAAAAACCACATTCACAGAAAGACAGACAAGATGAAAAGGCAGAGGGCTACATACCAGATGAAGGAACAAGATAAAACCCCAAAAAAACAACTAAATGAAGTGGAGATAGGCAACCTTCCAGAAAAAGAATTCAGAATAATGACAGTGATGATGATCCAGGACCCTGGAAAAAGAATGGAGGCAAAGATCAAGAAGATGCAAGAAATGTTTAACAAAGACCTAGAAGAATTAAAGAACAAACAAACAGAGATGAACAATACAATAATTGAAATGAAAACTACACCAGAAGGAATCAATAGCAGAACAACTGAGGCAGAAGTACGGATAAGTGACCTAGAAGACAGAATGGTGGAATTCACTGCTGCGGAACAGAAGAAAGAAGAAATAATGAAAAGAAATGAAGACAGACTAAGAAACCTCTGGGACAACATTAAACACAACAACATTCGCATTATAGGGGTCCCAGGAGGAGAAGAGAGAGAAAAAGGACCTGAGAAAATATTTGAAGAGATTATAGTCGAAAACTTTCCTAACACGGGAAAGGAAATAGCCACCCAAGTCCAGGAACCGCAGGGAGTCCCATACAGGATAAACCCAAGGAGAAACACACCGAGACACATAGTAATCAAATGGACAAAAATTAAAGACAAAGAAAGATTATTGAAAGCAGCAAGGGAAATATAACATACAAGGAAACTCCCATAAGGTTAACAGCTGATTTCTCAGCAGAAACTCTACAAGCCAGAGGGAGTGGCATGATATACTTAAAGTGATGAAAGGGAAGAACCTACAACCAAGATTACTCTACCCGGCAATGATCTCATTCACATTCCATGGAGAAATCAAAAGCTTTTACAGACAAGCGAAAGTTAAGAGAATTCAGCAACACCAAACCAGCTCTACAACAAATGCTAAAGGAACTTCTCTAAGTGGGAAACACAAGAGAAGAAAAGGACCTACAAAAACAAACCCAAAACAATTAAGAAAATGGTCATAGGAACATACATATCGATAATTACCTTAAACGTGAATGGATTCAATGCTCCACCAAAAGACAAAGGCTTGCTGAATAGATACAAAAACAAGACCTATATATATGCTCTCTACAAAAGACCCACTTCAGACCTAGGGACACATACAGACTGAAAGTGAGGGGATGGAAAAAGATATTCCATGCAAATGGAAATCAAAAGAAAGCTGGAGTAGCAATACTCATATCAGATAAAATAGACTTTAAAATAAAGAATGGTACAAGAGACAAGGAAGGACACTACATAATGATCAAGGGATCAATCCAAGAAGAACATATAACAATTATAAACATATATGCACCCAATACAGGTGCACCTCAATACATAAGGCAACTGCTAAAAGCTATAAAAGAGGAAATTGACAGTAACACAATAATAGTGGGGGACCTTAACACCTCACTTACACCAATGGACAGATCAAACAGAAAATTAATAAGGAAACACAAGCTTTAAATGACACAATAGACCAGACAAATTTAATTGATATTTATAGGACATTCCATCCAAAAACAGCAGATTACACTTTCTTCTCAAGTGCACACAGAACATTCTCCAGGATAGATCACATCTTGGGTCACAAATCAAGCCTCGGTAAATTTAAGAAAACTGAAATCACATGAAGCATCTTTTCTGACCACAACGCTATCATATTAGAAATCAATTACAGGGAAAAAAACGTAAAAAACACAAACACATGGAGGCTAAACAATATGTTACTAAACAGCCAAGAGATCACTGAAGAAATCAAAGAGGAAATCAAGAAATACTGACAGACAAATGATAATGAAAACACGATGATCCAAAACCTATGGGATGCAGCAAAAGCAGTTCTAAGAGGGAAGTTTATAACTATACAAGCCTACCTCAACAAACAAGAAATATCTCAAATAAACAATCTAACCTTACACCTAAAGGAACTAGAAAAAGAACAAACAAAACCCAAAGTTAGCAGAAGGAAAGAAATCATAAAGATCAGAGCAGAAATAAATGAAATAGAAGCAAAGAAAACAACAGCAAAGATCAATAAAACCAAAAGCTGGTTCTTTGAGAAGATAAACAAAATTGATAAACCATTAGCCAGACTCATCAAGAAAAATAGGGAGAGGACTCAAATCACGAAAATAAGAAATGAAAAAGGAGAAGTTACAACAGACACCGCAGAAATACAAAGTATCCTAAGAGACTACCACAAGCAACTCTATGCCAATAAAATGGACAACCTGGAAGAAATGGACAAATTCTTAGAAAGGTATAACCTTCCAAGACTGAACCAGGAAGAAACAGAAAATATGAACAGACCAATCACAAGCACTGAAATTGAAACTGTGATTAAAAATCCTCCAACAAACAAAAGTCCAGGACCAGATGGCTTCACAGGTAAATGCTATCAAACATTTAGAGAAGAGCTAACACCCATCCTTCTCAAACTCCTCAGAAAAAATTGTAGAGGAAGGAACACTTCCAAACTCATTCTATGAGGCCACCATCACCCTGATACCAAAACCAGACAAAGATACTACAAAAAAAGATAATTACAGACCAATATCACTGATGAATATAGATGCAAAAATCCTCAACAAATACTAGCAAACAGAATCCAACAATATATTAAAAGGATCATACACCATGATCAAGTGGGATTTATCCCAGAGATGCAAGGATTCTTCAATATATGCAAATCAATTAATGTGATACACCATATTAACAAACTGAAGAATAAAAACCATATGATTGGGCTTCCCTGGTGGCGCAGTGGTTGAGAGTCCGCCTGCCGATGCAGGGGACATGGGTTCGTGCCCAGGTCCGGGAAGATCCCACATGCCGCGGAGCGGCTGGGCCCGTGAGCCATGGCCGCTGAGCCTGCGCTCCGCAATGGGAGAGGCCACAACAGTGAGAGGCCCGCGTACTGCAAAAAAAAAAAAAAAAAAAAAAAAAAACCATATGGTCTTCTCAAGAGCTGCAGAAAACACTTCTGAGAAAATTCAACACCCATTTATGATAAAAACTCTCCACAAAGTGGGCATAAGAGGGAACGTACTTCAACATAATAAAGGCCATATACGACAAACCCAGAGCAAACATTCTCAATGGTGAAAAACTGAAAGCATTTCCTCTAAGATCAGAAACAAGACAAGGATGTCCACTCTCACCTCTATTATTCAACATAGTTTTGGAAGTCCTAGCCATGGCAATCAGAGAAGAAAAACAAATAAAAAGAATACAAATTGGAAAAGAAGAAGTAAAACTGTCACTGTTTGCAGATGACATGATACTATACATAGAGAATCCTAAAGATGCCATCAGAAAACTACTAGAGCTAATCAATGAATTTGATAAAGCTGCAGGGTACAAAATTAATGCACAGAAATCTCTTGCATTCCTATATACTAATGATGAAAAATCTGAAAGAGAAATTAAGGAAACACTTCCATCTACCACTGCAACAGAAAGAATACCTAGGAATAAACCTACCTAGGGAAACAAAAGACCTGTATGCAGAAAACTATAAGACACTGACGAAAGAAATTAAAGATGATACCAACAGATGGAGAGATATACCATGTTCTTGGATTGGAAGAATCAATATTGTGAAAATGACTATACTACCCAAAGCAATCTACAGATTCAGTGCAATCCCTATCAAATTACCAATGGCATTTTTTACGGGAACTAGAACAAAAAATCTTAAAATTTGTATGGAGACACAAAAGACCCCGAACACCCAAAGCAGTCTTGAGGGAAAAAAGCGGAGCTGGAGGAATCAGACTCCCTGACTTCAGATTATACTACAAAACTACAGTAATCAAGACAATGTGGTACTGGCACAAAAACAGAAATATAGATCAATGGAACAAGATAGAAAGCCCAGAGATAAACCCACACACCTATGGCCAACTAATCCATGACAAAGGAGACAAGGATATACAATGGAGAAAAGACAGGCTCTTCAATAAGTGGTGCTGGGAAAACTGGACAGCTACATGTAAAATTATGAAATTAGAACACTCCCTAACACCATACACAAAAATAAACTCAAAATGAATTCAAGACCTAAAGTAAGACCGGACACTATAAAACTCTCAGAGGAAAACACAGGAAGAACACTCTTTGACATAAATCACAGCAAGATCTTTTTTGATCCACCTCCTAGAGTAATGGAAATCAAAATAAACAAATGGGACCTAATGAAACTTAAAAGCTTCTGCACAGCAAAGGAAACCATAAACTAGACGAAAAGACACCCCTCAGAACTGGAGAAAATATTTGCAAACGAATCGACAAAGGATTAATCTCCAAAATATATAAACAGCTCATGCAGCTCAATATTAAAAAAACAACCCAATCCAAAAATGGGCAGAAGACCCTAAATAGACATTTCTCTAAAGAAGACATACAGATGGCCAAGAACCACATGAAAAGCTGCTCAACATCACTAATTATTAGAGAATGAAAATCAAAACTACAATGAGGTATCACCTCACACCTGTTAGAATGGGCATTATCAGAAAATCTACAAACAACAAATGCTGGAGAGGGTGCGGAGAAAAGGGAACCCTCTTGCACTGTTGGTGGGAATGTAAATTGATACAGCCACTATGGAGAACAGTATGGAGGTTCCTTTAAAAAGTAAAAATAGAATTACCATATGACCCAGCAATCCCACTACTGGGCATATACCCAGAGAAAACCATAATTCAAAAAGACACATCCACCCCAATGTTCACTGCAGCACTACTTACAATAGCCAGGTCATGGGAGCACCCTAAATGCCCATCGACAGATGAATGGATAAAGAAGATGTGGTACATATACAACGGAATATTACTCAGCCATAAAAAGGAACGAAATTGGGTCATTTGTAGAGACATGGATGGATCTAGAGACTGTCATACAGAGTGAAGTAAGTCAGAAAGAGAAAAACAAAAATCATATATTAACGCATGTATGTGGAACCTAGAAAAATGGTACAGATGAACCAGTTTGCAGGGCAGAAATTGAGACACAGATGTAGAGAACAAATGTATGGACACCAGGAGGGGAAAGTGGCGGGGGGTGTGGGTGGTGGTGTGATGATTTGGGAGATTGGGATTGACATGTATACACTGATGTGTATAAAATGGATGACTAATAAGAATAAAAAAGAATGAAGGCAATAAAAAGAAAATCACTAAATATTTCTTGAGACCTAAGATATGTTAAAATAAAACTATCCTTATACTAGGATAGTTATAATAAAAAAGACAAATAACAACAAATGTTGGTGAGGATATGGGGAATCTGGAACTCTCATAGCCAATTGGTGGGAATATAAAATGGTACAGCCACTTTGGAAAACAGTCTAGCAGTTCCTCAAAAGATTAAATGTAGAGTTACCATATGACCCATCAATTCGACTCCTAGGTATATACCCAAGAGAACTGAAAACAAGTGTCTACACAAAAACATATACATGAAGCTCTATTCATAATAGTTGAAATATGGAAACAATCCAAACATCAATTAATGAATGGATAAATAAAATGTGGTATATCCATATAATGAAATATTTAGCCATAAAAAGGAATAAAGTACATGCTACAACATGGATGAACCCTCAAAGCATTATGCTAAGTGAAAGCAGCCAGCCACAAAAAGCCATATATTGTATTACTCCACTTATATGAAATGTTCACAATAGGTAAATCCAAAGATAGAAACTAGATAAACAGTTGCTAGGGGCTGGGGCAGAAGGGAAGAGTGAGGACTACTAACTGCTAATAGGTATGAGGATTCTTTCTAGGGTAATGAAAATGTTCTGGAATTACATAGCGGTGATGGCTGTACAACCTTGTAAATATACTAGAAACCACTGAATTGTATGCCTTAAAATGGTAAATATTACGGTATGTGAATTATTATGACTCAGAAAATAAAAAGATAAATAAGAGTATCAAATGCAGTGACCTGAAAATGCACACACCTTGGAGTTGGAGGTAAGCTTGAGTTTTGACTTTTCCACTTACTATGTGACTGGACTCCATAGCCTGTTTCCTCTTCTGTAATGCTTAGAGAATAACTTGCTGTGAGGGTCAACTAATAAGAGGCCTACTTTATTACCTTGCATTAGGAGACAATATAGGGTTGGTAGAAATTATTAGTATTAGGTAAAACAAGATGAGAAGACAGAGAAAAGATCTTCATTGCGTTTCCTGAGTATTCAAATCTGTTCACCAATGACCCTCAAGGGCATCCATACCTTCTTTCAGCAAGTGTTACTGAGTGCCTGCAATGAGCCAGGCGCTATTCTAAACACTTGGGATAGAAATTAACCAGACAAAAATTCCTGGCTCCAGGGAGCTTATATTTTAATGAGAGGAAAAGATAATAAACGTAATAAATAAATCAATTATGGAGGGAGAGTGACAGAAAGAAGGACAGGGAGAGTGGGGATATAAGATACAATTTAAAATATGGGGATCAAGGCAGGCCTCACTGAAAAGGTACCACTTGAGGAAAGTCTTGAAAAAGGCAGCACAGGAGCAATGTGGCTAACTCAAGGCAACATTCCAAGCAGAGGGAACACCAAGTCAAAGACCCTAGGGCAGATGCACACTAAAATGATCTTGGAAGACCAAGAGAGCCAGTGTGGCTGGCATGGAGGTAATGAAGAATGATTCTGTGGTAGGTGCAAAAGCCAGATTTCAAGGATAACAGAACAAGTTAGAAATAAAACTGCTCTTTCAAGAATTTGGTCTGCTACTAAGAAGAAAAGACAAGGCCTACTAAAGAAAATTCTTTTGTTTTTTGTTTTTATTTTTTGTAGGATTAGCAGTATAATGGAAGAGAGTATGATCATGAACTTAAAATCAGACCGAAACTGTAGCTTCACCACTACACAGGTCAGTTTCCACAGCTGTACAACAAATAATACAGGTAATCCTTACTTTGCACAGTAGTGCTGGTCTGTAAAAATGATCACACAAACTGAAACAATGCAATGTGATCTTAATCATCAATGGGAAAAATTACAATTGTCTTGTGACCTTTAAAATTTTTTGTCAACAGGTTAAAAGCTCCTTACTATTGATTATAAATATACAGGGAAATTAAACAAAAATAGTACAACTAATATTTATTTAATACGTAACTTAAAACATTATGATAGTAACACTGAGAATGAAAATGTTTTATTTCCTTGTAAGAAAACTACTCAAAAGTAGTTTCTGAACAATGCTTACCTTTTTCAACATGATACAGAGTACCTTTTTTATCCCTTCACAATTATCCTATTTTTTTCTAAGTCTGGATCAGTTTCCAACATTTCCTTTGCACTTTCAATGTTATGAACTATCTCCAAGAGTTCCTTTAATGTGAAGGTTTTGATGACATCACTTTCTCTTGGACATCATTATTCTTTCCATCACAACTACTTTTCTCATTCATGTCAGTAAGTTTGCCTTCACTAAGTTCCTCTGACTGCATATCTAAAGTCTCTTAAACAGCAGCAGTGTCAACATTTCCAGGCAGCTATTTCTTCTGTAACTTGGATTTATCACTTTTTCTTTCTTTGCTGTACTTTCATCTTTGTTAGCAAATTCCCTCTTTCAATGATCTCTTCTTATAAAATGGCTCACGTGGGTTTATCACTGAGAGACAAGGAGGCAACACAACTACACACTTTGCATGAACTGAATAGTTGCAGTGACCAATCAATCACTAACAGACCTTGAAAGAAGAGACATGATTGGTCAGTGATCGTGATGCAGACCTGTTATTTATGTAGTGATTTGTACACTTCAGAGCTAGCAGTAAAGTCTGTACTGTATACAATCACTCAGTTAATATACTAAAATTTGAACCATGTTATTGGGGAACTGGTATTATGAAACTGTAGTAACAAATTTGTGCATACTGGAACAGTGCAAAGTAAGGACTGCCTCTATGTACCTCCCAGGTTTACTGTGGATATGAAACCCAATGTTCAGGAGAGAGGTTAGAATAGTGCCTACATTCCCATACTATCTTTTATCACTATGGGAATTAGTTACAGACAGATTGAGGGGGTAAAGGAGGCAAAAAGACACCAAAGACACATAACTAAAGAATGAAAATTCTAGATCACAGACAGGAACACACATAATCAGGACCACAGGAGGAAGTGAGAGCCATGGAGTTCTTGTACCCTCAGATGAGAAGTGAAAGCAGAGGTAGCAAGATGCTTCCAGGCAGTATGAAGTTTAGCATAGCTAGAGAATCTATGTTCTCAGAGGCAGTAAATGAAGCTCTCCTAAAAACTGAACAGGATGGTAATGGAAATGAAGGTTTGAGGAGGGTGGAAGAAACTCTGAAGCAGCTGCTACAGGAAATGGAAAAGTGAATTAACCTGAGGTAAACGAAAGAACTGTGGGAAGAACTAAAGGCCCAGAGTAAGCCAAACAGGATGAACTTACCGTACATTCTTAAAGCTATAGCCCATCTAAATGAATCAAACCTCTTCGATAATTAGCTTACATTCAAATGCACAAGCATAAAGTCTTACAAGTTTAAATTTAATTACTTAACCTCACTGTAATAATCCCCCAATTTATCCCCAACTCTAATCTCTCTTTATACCATAACCCCCGCCTACCAAATTCTCACTCCCTCCCAAGTTCCTCTTAAACAGTTTCATGCCTCTACAGCTAGCATGGTATCATTCTAAATTAGTATCAGGTCAAACGATAAGTGGAACTGAAAGGAAGAAGCACAGTAAATTACATATATTTACATCCACCCTCATCTCTTCTAGCTCACAACCATAATGGCAAACCCTTAACTTCATGGCTAACATATGGTATTAGTAATGAAAAATACATCAGAAAACATACTGTGTGATGGAGTAAAACATACAATTTTAACATACAATTTTTTCCACTCAACTATGAATAGTAAATAAGCCATTAGCTTTTTTAAAAATAAATTTATTTATTTTAGTTTATTTATTTTATTTTTGGCTGCATTGGGTCTTCGTTGCTGCACACGGGCTTTTCTCCGGCTGCAGCGAGCAGGGGCTACTCTTCGTTGTGGTGTGCAGGCTTCTCATTGTGGTGGCTTCTCTTGTTGGGAGCACAGGCTCTAGGCGAGCGGGCTTCAGTAGTTGTGGCACACGGGCTCAGCAGTTGTGGCTTGCGGGCTCTAGAGTGCAGGCTCAGTAGTTGTGGCGCATGTGCTTAGCTGCTCCGCGGCATGTGGGATCTTTCCGGACCAGGGCTCAAACCCGTGTCTCCTGCACTGGCAGTCGGATTCTTAACCACTGCACCACCAGGGAAGCCCCAATCCATTAACTTTAAAAAAAAAAGGGGGGTGGACCTCAAATTTCTGCTAAATGGTCATCTCTATAAAAGGAACATGATATTTTAAGACTGACTTGAGATGTTTAATAACGTAATCAATCAACCTTTAAAAACGATAAATGTAACTATCAGTTAGTTTACAGTGCATACTTGTAAGAGTTATCAAAAGTACTCTTTCTGTACACAAAAAAAGGCAAACTAGGAAAACTGAGGCAGACAGGCAGTCTGTCCAAGGTCACATGATCAGCAGTAAAGGCTGAGAATATAACTGTGTCTTCTGGAACCCACTACTACTGTTCCATCAGCCATGAAATCAGATCTGTCAACATGTCCATCCCCTGGCATTTTCCCCTAACTAAGCTGGGGATAAAAGTTAAGCTCTTCTGGAGTTCAAAACAAGGACAAATCGCAACTGTAAGTAAAATAAACCAAAAAACACCGTTCTACATTAGAAGAGGACAAGATAAAGGCCCTTTTGAAGCATCAAATACCTTGAGTAAATTCCCTTCAAAGCAATCCAACTTTTTATAAAGTTACGGGTAAAGGACAGGTTTGAAAAGTGTGTGTGGGTGTGTGTGTATGAGAGACACACATACACACACAAAGTAAAAAAAGAGAGAGGATTGTTTTTTCTTTTTTAACTTGAGCCTAGGAAACATGAGATATTCTATTATGCCACTCCTTTAAAACAAAGGATGTTGCTAGGTAATATTAATGAATATATACTCTTCTCCCAGAACAATGTCTGGAGTAGATCAAACAAGGTATTGGAACTGGTCTGAATCCCAGCTTTGCTATTTGATGGCTGTGTGACTTCGGGTTGCTTCAGCTCTAAGTCTGTTTTCTCTTCTGCAAAATGAGAATACCATCCCCCACCCCACTGGGCTGTTTTGAAAATTAAATGAGGTAATAAATACGAAGCTCACAAATACTTCTGTGCCCCTTCCACTTTCTCATCTACTTTCTCCAATTCTTAAACCTATTCAGAACATTGTCATTGCTCACACACCAATCATTTCTTATATTTTCAGAAATAAGGTCATACTAGCAAGTTTCTCAAAGGATGAAGGAAAAATTGGCTTTTAATTTGTAGTGATGAAGTAGTAAAGGAGGCACCTCCTTCACTCCCATCTCCATAGTGCAGAAAGTGGTAAAAACCGGTCCTTTTGTGATAATAGCTACAAACAAAGCTTGACTTAGTTCCCCCCTTGCTGGGCTTTAGTTTTTCCAGCTGGTTTTTAAAATTAAAAGAGAGAGAAAGAGAGAAATTATGCCAATCTGAGGTTCCTTCAAGTTTTTAAAAACTGGTCATCTCCCTCATATATCCTATTTACAACTTCCCATCCCCAAAAGCCCATGCCATACTCTAAAAATGGCTCCTAATCACAATGCCATAGCAGAGGGCACCAAGTCCTCAGAAATTCAGCTATGGAAACATCTCTATAAGCCTTCAAAAGTTCTCCAAGGAGACTCAAAATATAGAGCAAAGTTATATTTTCCCTAAAAACAATACTAAGGATATTTCTAATATGCTCCTTGGCCAGAACTTTTTCTATCTTTAGGTCCAGAAAAAGACAAGAACTCGGCCAGCCCAGCAGAGGAACATGGTTTATCTTCTGTAACTTATATAATCTATCAGGTCCAGGTGTCTTTATTAATGAGAAAAAAAACCTTTTTTTTAAATTTCCACCTTAAATAGCAGATATACAATAATCTGTACTGCACAATGAGAATGGAAATCACAAAGTATTTATGTCATGGGGGAGACTACACCAACATACACGAAAATATTAACAGAGGTGGTATAGCATAAGGTTGTATAGCCCGATGGGTGATTATTTTCTGCTCTTTGTGTGGGTTTTCTTTTTTAACTTTCTATAATGAATATCTTTTTAAAGAAAAAAGTCTTCAAATAATTTTAAAATGTAAAATATCCTTAATCCACGTCTGTGATACATAAAACTGAGGTTTTCCTAGAAACGAGTAACTTAAAGCACTCCAAGAAAGTCTATATGCAAATTTTCTTTTTTCAAAGGTATAAAAAAATCCCATGGCTACTAGTGTCACTGCAAAAAGGAAAAAGGAAAATTAGCATACATTATGAAATAAAAGCTTTGTAAAATCAGCTATCTTGAGAAACTTATCCAAAATATGGGAAAGCCAACTGGTAAAATAAGGGGCCCATCTGCACACCCAATCTTATTGTCATTATTTTTTTGTTTAGTTGCTGCAGGAGAAGCTCAACTATTATACAGACCCTAACTAAACACTTCTTAAATAGAACATTTTATAAGACCATATTGTTTGTTATCAACTGCCAGATCCAAAAGAAAAGATATTTTAAGACATCCACCTGAATATGCTTTTGAGGACCAGCAAACACAGCCCTGTGTTAAAATGACAGAAGCTTCCAGGAGAAGAGTTAAAAGATTCATCATCTTAAACATGTTCCAATTATTTATTCATTTCATGATCAATTTCATGTCCATATGTGTAATTCTGATTCCCCCTCTCCCACTAATTTCCTGGATAACCTTGGTCAAGTCACTTTGATCTCTTTATCTCAAAATGATTTTAACTGTCTAAAATTTTTCATTCTCTCAGATATCTCATACTATCCTTGTTAACAATGGCAGGCTTCAGTCTTTAAAATAAAAACTGTCCTATTTACCACACTCCTTTTAAGTTTTTGAAAAGTGAATAAAACTCTGGTCATAAATATATTAAAGAGAGGTCTTTAGTTTTCTGGTTCAAAATAACCTTCTTAAATCATATTACTCTATAGAGGATATTATTCAGCCATTAAAAATTATGTTGTAGGAAAGTACTTAATGATAGTGAAAGATGTTCAGGACCCATTAAGTGAAAAAAATAAATGAGCAAAACATAGTGCTACCCATGTGAGTATATTCATAAAAAACAAACTGGAGGGGTCAAGACCAAAATGTTAACCATTGATTTCATCTCTGGGTAACAAAATTATAGCTGATTTTTACTTCTCTTTTGCTCTTACTATCAAAAACATGTTCACTGCAGAAAATTAACTTTTGTTAAAGGAATGTTTTCAGTTCTACCCAGAGTAGCCAGACGAAGAAGAAGGAAAAAAAAAAAAAAGAGCAAGCAACCAACATCACAGGTAAGTCTTTTATAAACCACCCTGTACTTAACAGCTGGGCATCTTTTTACACAGTAGAAAGCCAAAAAGAAATCCAGCCCTGAATCTGAATACAGGATTCCTAATTCTTGAAAGTTACCTTTTTATTGCTTTAGCTCCACTGATAAACCTACTTTATATCAATTTCTCTTAAACATATCTGATTAAAAGATCTCACCAAAAAGTGATATACCTGTTCTTACTTCTTTGTTATCATTCCACCAACTTTCTTTTTACAAAATAATAAATTGACAGGACCAAGTCTTCATAAAGTTATTTGCCAACTTCAAGATAATCAAGGATTAACATGCATTTCCCAACCTGTCCCAATCCCTTCCCTCCAACACCCAAAATTTTTTAATTCATTTTCCATGATCTAGTAACAAAATAAGACATCTTCCACACTTGTCGATGAAGACAAACTGGCAATATAGTTGCAAAGAATAACAGATTTTATAACATAGTCCTTATGGGAAGGAACCAAATGGTGGAATATATCTGGTGTAACTCACTCACCCTGTGACATACAGATGAATATGAACAAAACACTTCATGCTCTCCACCTTCACCTTTCCATTCATCAATGGGTGATATTTCGCAAAAACCACAGACCCCTAGATGACACCTCCATAACTATAGAAAAACTGACAATGATTCAAAGAATTCCTGACAGATGCTTTAAGAGAACTTCCCTGGGGTGCCATTTTTAATCCACAAAACTGTTTAGTTTTTGAAAATCAACCCAGAAAAAAAAACATTTAATATGTTATTTAAGTACTGTCGGCCCATCTGAATCAGTTCAGGGAGCACCCAGAAAAACTCTCAATCTACACCCTTCCCCACCCACTCTGGGTAAGAAAAGGAGTTTTGAAATTTCTACTTTTTCTAGTAGATAGAATGGATCTTTTTAAAAAATTAAAAGAGTACCACACATATTCATGTTCTCATCTTCCTTACTAATTCAAGTGTGCCCTGCTGCTATTCAAAAACACTCCAAAGAGAGGCACTTACTTCCTGATTACACATTCAAATAAATGCATAACATGCATTTCAACTTGGAGTCACTTTCTTAAAAAATTAACTAGTAGCAACCACGTTTCTACATCATGGTTGAAGTCATGCCAAAGTCAAAAATTCAATACCCAAGATAACTTCCTTAGCTACACTGTACAAATATATTAAGGCAGAAATATTACCCACTGTATCTTAAAAGTATTATTATCCTGGTCAGTGTCATTATTTTTGTGAGTTTAACAAGATAGACTTTTAAAAAAAAAAAAAGCAATTTCAAAATGACAGGAAACATTAGAATTTAATAACTTCATTCTCCTTTCCTCACTTCCAAGCTGGCTACACCAGAACCCAAGTATTTGCAAAGCATATGCTCACACAAGGGTAGTGATCCAGAAGCAGACAGCATCCCTGACACATCCCAAGTCAAAGAAAGTGTAGCCTCCAGCCTACAGACTTACAGTTTAAGTCAGACAGACAACTTTAAGACATAAAACACCCAGATGCCAACCAGTTAATGACTTTCTGGAATTTATATTTTGCTTTTCCTGCTCAAGTTAAATGAAGAACAACAGAAAACAGATTAAATAGTGAGAGCGGAGGAAGAGGGGTCAATAATGAACAAGTTTTAAATTAATCACAGTCCTCAGGAACATACGAAGGGTAGGAATTGGAGTGGGAGCACTTCTAACAACAGATACAGCCATCACGGGATCACACGAAAAGAGATATCCACAAAAATAAGCAGCGAAAACAGGACGAAAAATCTACCAAAATAGCAAGGGGAAAAGGCAGGATAACAAATGACAAGCCAGAACTTAAAGCAAGAGTATGAGAAAAATCAGCTGATTTCTTGTTAGATTTAATGAAGAAAGTGATTACACTAATCTGAAAACCTAATTAACTTAAATTTAATCGTTTTCAAAACGTTTCTCTGCTATTGCTCTTCCATAGCATAATTAACATTTTTTGAAATCCATACTCAATATTCCAGGGTAGGAATACTTGTCATTTTTTTCCTGTGAAAAATTAAAGATCCCATATATAAGATCAAGCTCATGATTTCAACATGAATAAAACCACACTAACAAGACCAGACAAATTAAAATGCAGTCTCACACACCCACACAAAGCTCCTCAAAGCTATGTTTCAAGTCTTCACATCATGAACTTAGCAAGCCCAGATTTCGCTCTGTCTCCTGTCTACCTCTCAAATCCTACTCGAAACACTCACTGACAGCTGCTTTGTCCTGATTACATCTGCCTTCTAACATCTATCTTGCAGGCTGACTATATTAGATGTGGGTATACCAGTCTGAAGCTGTCAACATCTGCACTGGACAGGAGACCAATTTTCACCTCCTTCAATCTGACTCTAGTTAGTTGCCAGGGAGAAAATTATGCCTCAAGAGCCTGATAGCTTGTGCTCAATATTCTTTTGTCAGGGATAATACACATCATTATTTTCCTTAAAACTGCCTTGCCAAGATCTACAATGAAAAAAAAAAATATATATATATATACACACACACACACACACACAAACATATATACACACCACAAAAATATGTACACACACACACACACACATATATATGCATGCACACACACCTCTCCATATGTATATACTATTTTCTCCCTGTATACAAATCATTCAAACTATAACAAGGAAGAAGGCCTCTACGTCCTCAATTTCACTGCACAATTACTGAGATAAATAAAAGAATGTCTCTTAATATCAATTTACAAGCCTCACTGACTATTCCTTCTTTATAACAATGTCCTTAAAAGACCATCAGTTTTATCTATGTAATTCTGTACTTTCAAGATTTAAAAAAAGCTGAGAAGATATTTGTGCAACAAGTCCATTAATGAATATGGTCACCAACGAACTGTAACTGCTAAGATCACACAGATCTTAGCAAACTCAATAGTTTTAACTCTATTGTTTTAGAACACCAATATATACTGCTTTCTTGCTCTAAAAGTTACAAGACACTTTCTACAGAAAAGATGGTTCTTAGAACAACTGAAACTTAGTACTGAACAACAATGATTGCTCTCAATAAGCTGAAGTCCTACTTCTACTCAAGAACAAGGGGCTTGCATTACAATCAAAGTTTACCTGAAATGGAATACTGTAATGATCCCAAAGCCAGAACTTGAAATGAAAAGCCTCCAAAGAAATTTTAAGACAAATACTGCCTGACATAAACAGACATGAAAGGTGGGAAACTATAAGCCAAACGTTAAAATGTTTGCTTTCTATTTACTTGTCAAGGATACTTAGTAAAAGGATTTACTCTATTTTTACCTTCTATCGATTTGGGGAGATGGGGTATGTAGATATTACTATTAACTGTTTTTCCAATATTGGAGAGGAGGCCGCAGTGAATTATCCAGATGTTTTCATGTTGTCCACCATGTGAATAACAGCACATACATGAGAGATGACTGGGTGTGGTTAGTAGTATGGCAGTCATGGAACAAAAATCAAACCACATGGTCTGGGAGGCAGAAAAAGTCACTGGATTTAGCTGCAATCTTTGTTCTTTTCAACTGAACTCAACCACCTTTTCCAGGACTACCATAAATCAGGTCCCACCATTAAAATCATTACAGACACACACAATCACGTCTTGATTCTCCAACTCCAAGTTAATACTACCTCTGCATACCAATAGATTAGTGATGAGAAACCTAAAAGATTAGCACCTCTGGTCCAATAAGCCATGTCACAATTTTTGAAAACCTGGCATAATTCCAATCAATAAGAAAAATAACAGGGATTCAACAAATCAACAAAGGAGCACTAATGTTTATAGATACTTATCACTGCCCTAGGGGCTCTCACAAGCATCATCATGTTTAAGGTACAGTCATAAACAAACACAAAAAAATGGTCAACATCAATTACTCCAAATAATGCAAATTTAAAAAAATAAAGTAGCATTTTACACCTCTAAAGATAGTAAAAGGGCTTCCCTGGTGGTGCAGTGGCTGGGAGTCTGCCTGTCAATGCAGGGGGGACAGGTTCGAGCTCTGGTCCGGGAGGATCCCACATGCCGCAGAGCAACTGGGCCCGTGTGCCACAACTGCTGAGCCTGTGCTCTGGAGTCCGCGAGCCGCAACTGCTGAAGCCCGCGCGCCTGGAGCCTGTGCTCCACAACGGGAGAGGCCACCACAATGGGAAGCCCGCGCACCGCACTGAAGAGTGGCCCCCGCTGGCCGCAACTGGAGGGGGCCCCCGTGAAGCAAAGGGGATACGATGCAGCCAAAAATAAATAAATAGATTTTAAAAAAAAAAAGATAGTAAAAAATTTTAATGGACTATCCCATTACTTGTCAAGAAGGATAATTTGCTTCCATTGAACATCGTATTATTATATCCCTTGTTCCCTAGGAGAATGCTCCACCATTCCTCGTGTCCTGGGGTGAACATGTGATCCACACTGGCTAATCAATCTCCTCTGGAGATAGAAACTGGTTTAGAGCCGAGCATGACCAAAGCAAAGCTAATCAGTCCCCTCCGTGACTAAGATATAAACACTAAGAAAGAAAAGTTTTATCTGCTGGGATGACAAACTAGGATGACCACCTCAAACTAGAGGTGGGCATCTTGTCCAATATGTATATATGAAAACAGAGGTAAACAAATACATGGAGGCAAGTGATGAAGGAAGCTTCACATCCCTTCAGTCAAGTCACACTGGCCATGCCTGAACTCAGGATCTACTCCTGGAACTCCCAATTACTAAGACCCGTTAACTCCCTTTTTGCTTAAACAAGTTTGAGTTGAATTTCTGTAACCTGTAATAGGTGAGGTTACATGAACACTAAGCAAACTAGATAGACAGACAGATAGATAGATAGATATAGCCCTTCTGGAGAACTATTTAGGACTACATTTTTAAAGTCCTAAAATCTATGTCCCTGAGGAAACTTTCTGAATGGTAGTTACATGAGTATACATATATGTAAAACTTCTTCAATCTGTACACCAATTTGTGTACTTTGCTGTATATAATATAAATTATACTCTAATTTTTTTAAAAAAGATCTGTGCCCCTATATTCCTACTCCGGAAAATACATCTTAAAGATATAATTTTTTGAAAAGGGGAAAACATTATATATACAGGGTATTCACTCACTACAGCATTATTTATATCAAAAACATAAAAATAACCTCTAAGCCTAATAATAGGGAAATGATGTAATAGAAAGTACATAGTTTGGTTTTTTTAAACAAATTTATTCATTTATTTTTGGCTGCATTGGCTCTTTGTTGCTGCGCCCAGGCTTTCTCTAGTTGTGGTGAGCAAGGGCTACTCTTTGTTGCAGTGCGCAGGCTTCTCATTGCGATGGCTTCTCTTGTTGCGGAGCATGGGCTCTAAGCACGCGGGCTTCAGTAGTTATGGCACACGGGCTCAGTAGTAGTGGCTCGCGGGCTTAGCTGCTCCACAGCATGGGGGATCTTCCCGGACCAGGGATCAAACCCATGTCCCCTTCACTGGCAGGCAGATTCTTAACCACTGCACCACCAGGAAGTCCCAGAAAGTACATAGTTTTAAAGATAATAAATTCCAAGATTATACTAAATCATAAAAAAATGCCTGTAATTAGTGTTAAATTTTTTTAAAGAAAATAGTAAAATGATACCAAAGCTAGAAATAAAACTAGGGTAAAATGCATATGCGTGTAGCCAAGGACTTGAAAAGAAACACAAAACTAAATAAATATAAAATACTATTTATAATAATTCAAAAAATAAAATAATGTAAACTAATAAAACATATAGAGGATATATATATTATATATATATACATGGTGCTATGCACTAATGAAAGAAATAAAAAAGATCTAAATTGATGGAAACATATTTTGTTCATAGAAGACTCAATATAGTAAAAATATCAACTCTCCCCAAATTGATTACAAGTTTAATGTAATTCCTACGGAAATTGCAGCTTTTTTGTAGACATAGACAAGATTATCTAAAATTTATATGGAAAAGCAATAAAAACTAGAATAGCTAAAACAATTTAGAAAAAGAATAAAGGGGGAAGAATCACTCTACCCACTTCTAAGACTCATAGCTACAGCAGTAAAGACTGTGTGAGCATTGGCAGAGGGACAGACACATAGATAATACAACAAAACAGAGAACCCAGAAATAATCTCACACAAGTACAGGTGACTGATTTTTAACAGGGTGCAAAAGCAATTCAATGAAGGAAAGACAGTCTTTTCAACAAATAATACTGGAACAGCTGGATGTTCGCAAGGGAAAAAAAGAACTGAACCTAAACCTCACATTTTATACAAAAACTAACCCAAAATGAGTCTGAGAGTTAAACATAAAACATAAAACTTCATGAGCTAACATAAAGCTTGTTAAAGAATTCTTAGGAAAAAAAATAAAAAAAGAATTCTTAGACGTGACACCAAAAGCACAATCCATGGGGTTCCCTGGTGGCGCAGTGGTTAAGAATCTGCCTGCCAATGCAGGGGACACGGGTTCGAGCCCTGGCCCAGGAAGATCCCAAATGCCATGGAGCAACTAAGCCTGTGTGCCACAACTACTGAGCCCATGAGCCACAACTACTGAAGCCCATGCACCTAGAGCCTGTGCTCCACAACAAGAGAAGCCACCGCAACGTGAAGTCTGAGCACTGCAACAAAGAGTAGCCCTGCTCGCCACAACTAGAGAAAGCCCACACGCAGCAACAAAGACCGAATGCAGCCAAAAATAATTTTTTAAAAAAAAAAGCACGATCCATAAATGGGGGAGGATATCAATAAATTGAACTTCATCAAAATTAAAAACTTACTATACAAAATACCTGTTAAGAGGATGAAAAGACAAGCTACATCCACACCATGGAGTACTCACAGACAAACTACTGACAGACACACCAACTTGGATGGCTCTCAAGGACAACATGTTGAATGGAAAAAAAAAAAAAAAAGCCAATTTCAAAAGGTCATATACTCATATACAGTATATTATACTGTATGATTCCACTTATACAATATTCTGGGAATGACAGAATTAGAGATGGAGACAGATTAGTTGCCAAGGGTTAGGGATGGGAATATAAGCAACATGGGTATGACTATAACGGGTAGCATGAGGGAAAGCTTCGTGGTGATGGAATAGTTCTGTATCTTGATTGCAGAGATGGTTACACAAATCTTCACAGGTGATAAAACCACAGAATTACTGTGCCAACGTCAGTTTCCTGATGTTGATACTGTACTATAGTTCCATAAAATGTAACCATTAGGGGAAACTGGGTAAAGGTATACTGGACTGCTCTGTATTATCTTTGCAAATCCCTATGAATCAAAATAAAAAGTTAAAAAAAAATAATAATCTGTTAGTTGACTTTTTATTAGTGTAAATAAACACTGAAGCAAATAATGTAATGCAATTTTTTTCAACTTGATGGAAAACTGCACACCAGAATCTTAGAATGGCTCTAAACTGAGGAGAGTATGCTAATTTTAGGTAATTCACCTGGAGTTTTTAGTAGCACACACTGCCTCAATATATACCCTAAGTGATTCAAGTCTGAGGAAAATATTATAATTTTTCACATACCAGGTCCCTTAGTTTTATCTATGAAGAAAATTAGCCATTTACCACAGGCCAAGGGGGCAGTAAACCTGCTTGACAACTGGTCAACTCTCCCTTTCCACAGTCTGTTGCAGCAGTCCTGTCCTTAACAGCACCATCTCACTGCCCACCACCTTGATGGTTTCCTGACTGTTGGTCTGGCCTCCAGGCTCTCCCCCAACCACTTTAACGCTTCCTGTACACACCTGAGAAACTAATCTCTCCCAAACACCACTTTTCTTCATATTCTGTGTTACCCAGATGGCAGAAATTCTTAAAACAGGAACAAAGTTAAGGAGACATATTTCAGTTTAATTTAAGAAGAAAAAAGCTTTAAAAATAAACACAAGGCTGGAAAAAGCTGCTTCCAGAGGTAGCAAGTCCTGAGTCACTATATATATTTAAATATATGGGAACCTGAACCTGGGAGACCTGTTCCAGCCACAGAACCCTCTAATCCTGTATCATTTCCCGGATTGTGCTCCCTTCTTCACCTAGCATTCCAAGCCACCCTCTAAAATCTAGCTTCCAAGCTCTTTCTTATCCAACCTCTCCTCCCAGCACTCCTCTCCAGTCAGAACCCTCACTGTTCCTCACCCACATCTTGCTCTGTCTGCTGGTTTTCTTACCTGAATGACTTCTTCCCCTCCCTTCTTTCACCTTTCAAGATCCACTACTGCACCTTCAGGAAGCCTTTCTAATCCCATGCTTAACCTCCTAGTCCACTCCATTCTTGGCACGACACTCATGCTATTATTAATTTACATTTCCATATGTCCTGATTATAAGCTCCAAGATGAAACAGGAAAAACAGCCTCCTGTCTGTCTGCCTTTTTTCTTTTTGGCCGCGCCGCTCTGCATGCAGAATCTTAGTTCCCTGACCAGGGACTGAAACTCGGCCCCCTACAGCAGGGGTCCCCAACCCCCAGGCCACAGACCAGTGCAGCAGACTGTCAGTAACCGGGCCGCACAGCAGGAGGTGCGGGCAAGGGAGCGAAGCTTCATCTGCCTGCTCCCCGTCGCTCGCATCACCACCTGAACCATCCCCGCCCCCATCCGTGGAAAAATTGTCCTCCACAAAATGGGTCCCTGGTGCCAAAAAGGTTGGGGACCGCTGCAGTGGAAGCACTGAGTCCTAACCACTGGACTGTCAGGGAATTCCTGAAGACGGTCTCTCTGCATCAGAGACCACACATGGTCACCCAGCCCCTTCCCCACTCTGGTGTCTCTAAACACAAGCTTCTTCCCAGGAAATACACTGTTGCGCAGTACACCAATCATTGGACCCTTTACCGAACAGAGTATCATTAGAAGCCGTGCGGGAATACATAAAGGTGCACGTCAGATTCTTGGGGCCTTCTCCTCCCTCCTCCACCCAGAAATGCCCAAGAGCTGTAGGGAAGAAGTCACTGATGCAGCAGCAAGTCTCTGTTCTTGGCCTTTGAGATCTAACTGTGAATTGTAACTAATGGATTAAAAAACCCTGTTCTAGTAGAAACTATTCCTCATCAGTCAACCTCCAATTTACCATCACTGGTCCTCCTTTTTTAACGTCTCCCCCTTTTCAAACAAGTTTCATTTAGGCTTTCCCATCTCTGTCCCTTGGATGTCCCCTAATCAGTTAAGGGCCCTCTTTTTCTCATCAGAGCCCTATTCAAGGACTCACAAATACTCTTTTCCAGGTATCGTTAAAATACATCAATATATGGGCTTCCCTGGTGGCGCAGTGGTTAAGAATCCGCCTGTCAATGCAGGGGACGTGTGTTCGAGCCCTGGTCCGGGAAGATCCCACATGCCACGGAGCAACTAAGCCCGCGAGCCACAACTACGGAGCCCACGTGCCACAACTACTGAACCCCGTGTGCCTAGAGCCCGTGCTCCGCAACAACAGAAGCCACTGCAATGAGAAGCACACGCACCACAACGAAGAGTAGCCCCCGCTCACCACAACTAGAGAAAGCCGCGCACAGTAACGAAGACCCAACACGACCAAAAATACATAAATTAAATAATTTTTTTTTTTTTTTTTTGCAGTACGCGGGCCTCTCACTGTTGTGGCCTCTCCCATTGCGGAGCACAGGCTCCAGACGCGCAGGCTCAGCGGCCATGGCTCACAGGCCCAGCCGCTCCGCGGCATGTGGGATCCTCCCGGACCGGGGCACAAACTCGTGTCCCCTGCATCGGCAGGCGGACTCTCAACCACTGCGCCACCAGGGAAGCCCTAAATAAATTTTTTTTTTTAAATCAATATATGTATAAGGAATGAATGCTAATGGGTATGAGATTTCTTTTGGGGGTGATGAAAATGTTCTGTAATTAAATAATGGTGACAGCTGCACAATTCTGTGAATATACTAAAAACCACTGAATCATATACATTTTAAAAGGGTGAATTTTATGTTAAGTGAATTATATCTCAATTTCTTTTTTTTTAAGGTAAGATTCTCCACTAGTATCCCTGCATTTACATTTGGCAGCGGGGAGGAAACTCACCTTAAATTTTGGAAAGAGCCTTTTCTCACATAATTCTTGGAGAACATAGTCAATTACCTTCCTCAAACATTTAAGTGCCTATCATAGAACAGGCACCATGATAGCTGCCACAGAGAACAGTCACCAGACCAGCACAGAACCTAGCCTGCTGGAGCCTAGAAAGGGGAAGACAACCAAATATTTAATTGTCACTGTGCTAAGAGCTAGGAAGAAAAAAGTATAAAGTAAGAATGACCTAATCAGGGAGGGGAACATGGGGGGTGGGCAGGGTCCCAAAAAAGCACATCTCTACGAGGCACATGTATGCCTCAGCCCATATAAGGTAGTTAACAACTAGTTTGGGCTGACTAGCAGTACAATGAAATCCCTAGATCACAGGGGTTTGGAGGCCATGCAATTGATAATTGGCTCCCACCCACCACAGGAGACTCACCTGATCTTGAGGTAAAGTGACCCTGCATTTATGTATGTGAATGTTTTACCCACTGACAGTGTTACGATAACATTTTAGTGTACTCACAAATGTTTGTGTTTATTATTCATGTAATCAGGGGCAAATACAAAAAGAAAATGAAGTTATGCTGAAAAACTGCATGCATTCAAGTCTCTGGTTATTAATTATGACTGCACAGAAAGCACAGGACTTGTACAAACTCAAAAGATATAGAAGGTCCAATTTTTGGCTCAAAAGCATTATAAGTACCTAAATCAATTATTTATTTGAAAACAGTAAGCTCATATCTTTAATTCTAGATCAGAGGTCAGCTACCTACAGCCTGTGGGTCAAATCTGGCCAACCCCCTGTTTTTATAAACAAGTTTTCCTGGAATACAGCCATGCCCATTTGTTTATATACTGAATAGTTGCTTTCCCAACACAACTGCAGAACTCAGTAGTGTCAAGAAAGACCTTATCGCCAATAAGGTCTAAAATATTTACTACTTGAACGTTACCCCCCCCCAAAAAAAAAGCCAACTTGTACTAGGCAAAAGTAGCCCACATTGATTTGGAACAAAATAATCTTTTTATACATCCTTTAGGGACTTCCCTGGTGTTGCAGTGGTTAGGAATCCGCCTGCCAGTGCAGGGGACATGGGTTCGAGCCCTGGTCCGGGAGGATCCCACATGCCGCAGATCAACTAAGCCTGTGCACCACAACTACTGAGTCTGCACTCTAGAGCCCGTGAGCCACAACTACTGAGCCCGCGTGCCACAACTAATGAAGTGCATGCACCTAGAGCCCAGGCTCTGCAACAAGAGAAGCCACTGCAATGAGAAGTCAGCACACCGCAATGAAGAGTAGCCCTGCTCGCCGCAACTAGAGAAAGCCCATGCCCAGCAACAAAGACCCAAAGCAGCCAAAAATAAATAAATAAAAATAAATAAATATACATCCTTTAGCAATTAAGTGTTCCAGTGGATAAGCAACAGACTTGAAATGCAAAGGATTCTAACTCTACTTAATAAGTCAATCTGCTATGGAGCGCTAGATAAATCATAATTACTCTACATTTTATATGCCAGTAAAATTCAGAGCAGTTAGGTCAGAGTTTTGCATAAGTGCTCAGAACGACTGAAAGCGGGCCTGGGAAAGGTTTTTGCATTAATTATCTTTCCCTACCCAATAAATTACCCCAAAGTTTGGTTGCTTAAAATAAATATTATCTCCCCAAGTTTTCTGTGGGTCAGGAATTCAGGGTTGATTGGGGCTGCCATCACCTGAAACTTGACTGTAGCTGGGGGATGTGCTTCCAAGGCAGATTACTTATATGCTTGGCAATTTGGTACAAGAGACATCAGTTCCTTTCCACAAGACCTCCTGAGTGTCCTTGTAACATAGCAGCCAGCTTCCCCAGAGTGAATAACCCATGAGAAAGAGATAAGAGGATACAACACTCTTTTTATGACTTTGCTTCGAAAGTAAATAGTATAACTTCCACATCACATTCTATTCTTTATAGAACCAAAAGTCTCTAAGTACAACACACATTCAAGAGAATCAAAGTTAGACGCCACTTTTTAAACGGAGAGGTGTCAAAGAATCTGCACATATATCAACATCACTTCAGGGTTTCAAATGATGAGTAAACAGCTTCAACAACATAACCAACAAGGTTTGGCTGACTAAAAAGGATCTGTGCTCAACCATTTTCATACCACGTATTTTCTACTTATGATAGGAGAGAGGCTGCATCACCATTTGTTAACAATCACCAAAGAAAAAAGTAAGCCAACAGAAAAAAGGCAAGGCACTTCAGCTTTTCACACCTGATACAGTAACGATGATGACAGGCAGTTATATATTTGCTTTAGTTTTACTTTTGTTTTGTTTTGTCTTCCTGCAAGGAGAAGGAAAATTATGGTGACTAAATCATGAATAGATCAAAAATAATTACAAAGCTGGACTGGGACGAACAAGTATTTATGATTCAGAGCCACATAAAAGATTTTCTCAGATATAAACAAAAAAACACAAAGAAACAGAAATTTAGATATGCATTCATAATAGGGGGGTGCTTGGGGAGAGTGTATTATACCATGATTGCTACAGATTTGTATCAGAGTAACTTCTGAAACAAGGAACATATACAGTGGGAAAAAAAGCTACTTACAATAATTAAGCTTTATTTTGAAAATAAATGTCTTAAGTCACTAGACAATGAACACTTGACCAAATTCACCTGTTAAGATTTTGAGTTTCATTAGAGGAGGCAAGAAGGCCTAGGAAACAAAACTTTCTGAGGTCAATGAAGTAACAGCTGTCCTGATTTCCTCAATAGGAAGCTCAAAAATTGTCCTGAATTGGAAAATTAAACCACTTTAAAATAAATTCATTAAAAACCCACTCTACCAAGTTGATAGTGTCCTGCCAAAATTCAAGTCCACCCAGAACCTGTGAATGTGGCCTTATTTAGATATAGGGTCTTTGCAGATATAACCAAATTAAGATGAGGTCACACTGGGTGGACCCTAAATCAGTGACTAATGTCTTTATAAGAGGGAACTTTGCAACACAGAGATACATGGAGAATAAATACCATGTGACAAAAAGAGCCAGATATTGGAATGATGTGTCTATAAGCCAAGGAATGCCAAGGATTGCCAGCAACAACCAGAAGCCAGGAAAGAACATGGAACAGATTCTTCATCTGAGGCCCCAAGAAAGAATCAACCCTGCTGACGCCTTGATTTCAGAACTTCAAAAAAAAAAATTTCTATTGCTCTAAGCTACCAAGTTTGTAGTAATTTATTATAGCAGCCAGAGAAAACTAACACGTCCACCTAGCTAGTATTACGGAACTTAAGTAATCTCATCATTTGCAGTATTAAAATATTTATTCACAAACTCAGAACAATGGGAGATAGCATCTCCATTGAATGCACTGCTCTTTTTGGGTACTGTCACAGGGATGAATTTGACATAAGATTCCAATGGACTTTGTACATTGCTGTCAGCCATCAGAGAGCCACTGAGGTTCTCCCAAGAGCCAGTAAAGCACATGCACAGAGCAGGAGGTCAGTTCACCTTAGATGATATCCAACAGCCGTAAAAAAAACCTATGTCTTTGTTGAAGTCCTCCTGCTGGACCAGAAGTTTAACACAAAACTGCAAGTTTCAAGAAGTTAATCGTCCAGGTTTAAAGTCCTCTTATCATGATAACCAACAAGGACCTACTGTATAGTACAGGGAACTCTGTTTAATATTCTGTAATAACCTAAATGGGAAAAGAATTTGAAAAAGAATAGATACATGTATATGTATAACCGAATCACTTTACTGTACACCTGAAACTAATACAACATTGTTAATCAACTATATTCCAATATAAAATTTAAAAAATTTTTTAATAAAATAAAGTCCTCTTATATTGTGCTTATTACATCATAGCGATGACAGTTTTTCTAATAGTAACTACTGATAAGCTGTGGGTTACAATTTCACTTTTTACTACTTCTGAGTTTCCAAAAATAATGTTTCCCTTAAGCTCCATTTAAATTATTTTAAACTCAAGCCAGTGCAAATATGCATGGCTGATTTTACATACCAGTCTGACAGAATGAAGCGGTTTCTAGTGCTTTCTGAAAAGAATGGCTGGACATTTTTCCATTTTATCACCCTTACATCTTCGGCACAAACTAAGAGATATTACATAGGATGAAATATAAACTTCTGCCCCATTTATTTCCTATCAAATTGTGTTATAACATTTCTAAGACTCAACTATTATTTGGAACACCCAAGGGAACTGGATTCAGAGTCTCCAAAAAAGAAGTTCCTTTGTTAATCTCTCCTGATTAAAGCTTAAGCCAGTACAACTTAATACATCTCCACTAAGTGAATATTCATAGTTACCTGAGCAACTGGCAAGCATATAAGAATGAAAATACTGACCACCTTTAAGGATTATTTTTCTAGAAAGCCCTGCCTCTCTATATATAAAAAGCAATATTGACCTACCTTGTTTTCGAACATCTTCTACAGCAGCCACAAGCTCCTCCTTGAGAAACTGACTCTCCTTTGCAATTTTATCCCCCTTCTCCAAGAAATTCTCAGTTGCCTGTTCAACAGATGCAGCCAAAACATGGGCCTTCTTAGAACGACCTCTCTTCTTATTAGAGGGCCCCTTGCTATTGGTGTTTACCAGGGTTGTAACCTAAAAGTTTCATTTTTGAAAATTAAATTGTAGTCAATTAAAATTTAAAAAAAAAACAGAAAGACTAACATCTTTAAAGGTAGCAAGAATAAATTATTCATAATAAAATGAAACATCACACTTATGAGATTCCACTAAGCATTAACAAATAACATACAACTCTCTCCATATTTAAGATATTCTGGAATGATACTCTATTTAGTTTCCAAAATAATTTAGCTATCTCAATGTGTAAGCTAAGAAATATAATGAATATTTTAATTCTTCAAACGTGATCATTAGGTTTTTAAACTTCATTTTACAAATTAAAAACTGGTAACAAGTTACGTCTCTACTGCACGTCATCAAGAAGGTTAGAAAGAGGTTAACAATGAATTTATTAGATCTGCCTGGAGGTCACATTTTTCCATGTTTTCAACCTATGCAAAATGTTTTAAGATAACTTGCTTCTGAAATCTTTTCAGTGTATTCACACAAATCGCAATTAATTAGGAAAGGCCCTTAATAAAGAAAGGAACAATTGCCCAAAGCAGCCTACTGTGATGATGTTTTAAGTCCCAGACATTAACCATCATTAACACATATAATAATGATGACCTGTATAGGCTGAAGATGACTAAACATTTATTAGTGTAACGCGGTCCACAGAAGACCTGAGAGCTGCAGTAGGTGGGCTCCAAGAAAGTAAATATTCTCGAGTATTACCACCCACTCCTACTTACTTACTTATAATACTAGTTTATATTTATGAGCTAGAATGGAGTTTTTTAAAAAGATAGCACATGCCATTACATCTCATTTTCATGCTAGCACAGTATCTGTCTGTCTGTCTCTCTCTCTCTCTCTCTCACACACACACACACACACACACACACAGGAGTAAAATGTGCCAAAACACTAAAAGTGCATAGCTAGTTGCTAACAGTTAATGAAATGTCATCACACTGTGATATTTGTACTTGTAACAAAACATACCAAACCTACACTCTCAAGTTAAATGACCTGTTAATCAATCCTAGACAACAAAAGGTGTGTTAAGCAGGGTGAAGAAGCTTAACAGTCAAGGCTCCGCATCCTATCTTTTTTTGAAATACTTTTAAGTACTAGTTGCACTACATACACTAGCCCCTATTACTGCCAGTAAGACTGAAAAAATGGCAGCAAATGTGTTTCTAAAGGGCTAAATGAATCCACACATCAATATTTAACTATTAGCGGAGCCAAACTGCCTCATTACTATCAGCCTAAACTCAACCACTCAAATTAAGGCTTTGAACTAAATAACCTTGCCCTGTGTTTATTACCTGGGCCCATTGCTATGGAATCATGTTACAACAACTACGTTATTTGTTTGCAGATTCTTACCTGGGTAACAAGAGGCTCCAGCAGTCTTTCAACTGCCAGAGTCCTGATCTCTAGACTTTTGGGGTCCCATTTGAAGTTTATGTTGCCTGCGTGGACAGCAGTCATTTCTGAAAGAGAAAGAGACAAGGTCAGGCAAGTATCAAACACAAACATGAAACATATAACAAGTCTTCTCCTACTTAAGGACTTTTATACCAGGAAAGCTACAATCACAAGATGAAAAAAATTCTTACCAGCCTGCACATGAGGGCCCATAATTCTTACAACCTCTTACACTTAAGATTTCGAGTTTACAAACATTAGGGCTACTGTAAGAGGGCATTCCCAAACACAGAGCTTTTCCCTTTTGGCTTCTCTGGCACCAAGACACTTCTACCTCGAGTTTTTCCACACTGACTTAGAATTAGGATGAAAAGCTAAAGTGAAAGAAGACTAATACAGAAGATTCTGGTTTTTCTTATTCCAAAATATTTATAGTACACTATTATCTAAAAGGTAAACCTCACTTCACTGTTTGATGGATTCTTAGAGAATATCTTCTCTTACTGTATTAAAACATAATGCTTAAGCCTACTGCCCTCTGCACCTACAGCTATTATCACTTGTAGCCAGAAGAAATTTCAAGTCACACACTTAGTCAAATATCACTGTATCAGTGTCAAGGTAAACTTCCATTAGACAGAGGCTTTAAGACTAAGGGAAAAAGACTTCAGCCAAAATACCAAGCAGCTGGTGTTTGCTTCTAAAAGTAGTGCCTCAAAGATTAAAGAAAAACCAGAAAACCAGGTGAGACATGTAGCTGAAGTAAACACTAAAACTTTCCAGACAACAAACTGTTCATAGAAATATAAAACCTTTTAGGGTGCATTTTTGTGAACAAGAAATTCTACCTCTCAATTTTTATTCTAGGAAAAATTAAGGTACATGTAAAAACTTGGATACAATGATGTTCACATCAGCACTGTATACAATCATTAAAAACTGGAAACTACCTAAATTTCAAACAGATCGCTGAATAAATCACACAACCAACCACACAAGGGGATACTGTGCTACTCTTAAAAAGCTATACTGACAAAATTCAGAAAAAAAACAAAAATTAGTGTCCTCACTGCCCGGGTCTTCATTTCTATTAAATACTATTTCCTTAAAAAAAAAAAAAAAAAAAAAGGCTTATTAAAGGTCTGATACATCCTGTTGCGCAGAAAGCAAGGAAAGACACAAAGACTAACAAGATCATATCAACAAGATACTAGAACCAAGGGCTCCATTGGCTAAATTCACAAGTTGAGTATCAAGGAGAATAACTCTAACTGCCTATTAGATAGCTATCCTACGACCACAGGGATCCTCAAAAGAAAGGGGATGGGAAGAGAATTTCTGTACCATAAATATAGAATAGAATTAGAAAATGACCATTTTGTAAACCCCAGTGGGATAACTGATTCAAACACGGATTATCAATGAATGTTAACACCATTAGGTGATAGGCTATTGGGGAACAGGGTATTTGTAAGGTGCCGAAGTACCACCTGAACAGGCTACTTACTAATTACAAAGCGGGGAGGATACACCTTTACAGTGTTGGGATCTAATAATCATCCCCTTAAATAACTAAACTTAGTATTGCTAATAATGCAACTCTGATAGTATATGCCTAACCCAATGAAATATGAAGTGCCCTATGTTTCCTAGAAAGTACTCTTAATGAAAAAAAAGTTTTAAATGTTTTTCAAGAGCCTCTGTATTACTATAAACTGAGCAAAATTATCTGTGCAACAGCAAAATTAAAATTAAATGTTTAACCTGAGTCTAATGAAGCCTCTGCACAGGGATTCTAAGCCTTTTTCAATGTACGGATCCCTTTAGCAGTCTATAGACTAATGTTGTCCAATAGAAATATAATACAAGCCACCTATGTAATTTAAATTTTTCCAGTAGCCGTGTTAAAAAAGTAAAAAGAAACTGATGAAATTAATTTCAATAATATATTTTATTTAAAACAGTATATCTAAAATATTATCATTTCGTTATGTAATCAGTTTTTTTTTAATTAGAGACATTTACATAAGTACTAAGTATTGGAAATCTGGGATGTGTTTTACACTTAAGGCACATTTAAATTCAAACAAGCCACACTTCAAGGGCTCAATAGCCACATGTGGCTAGTGGCTTCAGTACTGCACAGGGTAGCTATAGACCTTTTCTCAGAACTTTTTTGAAATGCGTGAAATATAATTCAAAGGATTACCACCAAGGGGGCTTCCCTGGTGGCACAGTGGTTGAGAGTCCGCCTGCCGATGCAGGGGACACAGGTTCGTGCCCCGGTCCGGAAGGCCCATGAGCCATGGCCACTGAGCCTGAGCGTCTGGAGCCTGTGCTCCGCAACGGGAGAGGCCACAACAGTGAGAGGCCCGCATACCGCAAAAAAAAAAAAAAGGATTACCAAAGAAACACATATATTGAAATTTAGTTATAAAAATACTTTACAAATGTGCGATGCAGTAATATATATGCTCTTTATTAACATATTAAATAAGATGTCAAGGGACTTCCCTGGCGGTGCAGTGGTTAAGGATCTGCCTGCCAATGTAGGGGACACAGGTTCGAGCCCTGGTCCAGGAAGATCCCACATGCCGTGGAGCAACTAAGCCCGTGTGCCACAACTACTGAGCCTGTGTGCCACAACTACTGAAGCCTGCGTGCCTAGAGCCGGTGCTCCGCAACAAGAGAAGCCACCACAATGAGAAGCCCGTGCACTGCAACAAAGAGTAGCCCCCACTCGCCGCAACTAGAGAAAGCCCGCGCACAGCAAGGAAGACCCAACACAGCCAAAAAAATAAATAATTTTTTTTAAAAAATGTCAAGGGACTTCCCTGGTGGCGCAGTGGTTGAGGATCTGCCTGCCAATGCAGGGGACACAGGTTCGAGCCCTGGTCTGGGAAGATCCCACATGCCGCGGAGCAACTAGGCCCGTGAGCCACAACTACTGAGCCTGCGCGTCTGGAGCCTGTGCTCCGCAACAAGAGAGGCCGCGACAGTGAGAGGCCCGCGCACCGTGATGAAGAGTGGCCCCCACTCGCCACAACAAGAGAAAGCCCTCGCACAGAAACGAAGACCCAACACAGCCAAAAATAAATTAAAAAAAAAAAAAAAGTCAAGAAGTCTGATAACTACTTCAAAGTAATAATGAACACGCACTTTTTCAAGATACATTACAATTGCTACGTATATGAAAAGCACTGAGATTCCTACTAGTGGGACAAAGTTAGAGGTTCAACTGAAAACTGGAGTTGGTTTTCTATTGTTAATAAAAGAAGGAAATGCTAAATTCCTATTAACAACAAAGACAAAATTTTTCCAATTCAAATTCAATGCAGGTTAAGAAACCCTAACCTAGACTGTATTGCAAGTTTATATGAAGTATAGAAGTTTATAGGGGATACACATGCATGTTAAACAACACCATGAGGTAACAGACAAGTCCAGAATGTAAGGCATCCTACAAGACAACAGGACATTAACTTGTCAGAAAGTCAACATGGGGGGGTGTGGGGAATATTTCAGACTTTAAGGCTCAGGAGACATAAGAATCTAATGCAACACATGTATCTTGTTTGGATCCCAGTTTGAAACAAAAAGCTATTAAGAAGACATTTGCAGGGAAATTGGTAAATTTTTAATATTTATATTATGGAATTACTGCTCAATTTCATAGGTGTGATAATGAATTGTGGCTATATAGAAAAAGGACTATTTTTAGGAGATGCATGTTGAAATATCTAGGGGTGAAATGTCAAGATGATTGCAACTTTCAAATTCAGCGAAAGTAAAAATACATACACATAGAGACCAAGGAATTATGAAAAGATATTCATAAATGTTAAATTAGATGGAAGACATGTGTGTGGCTGGGTGTGTATATCTGAAATTTCTCATTTTAAAAATGGGGAAAATGTAGAGGTTTATGAGAAAATGTTCAAAATACATACTACTGAAGACGGAAAGGGGATTTTGAAAACAATATGAAGTATAACTGCAGGGGGATATATAAACCAAAATATTAACAATGATGTTACCTCTAAGATTTGGGGATTATGAGTGGTTTTAACATTCTTTTTTATAATTGTATTTTATGATTTTATAAAATGACAGATATTTAGAAAGTTGTTTTTGTAATGAAAAAAAGTACAATCTTTATTTTACAAATTGTAAGGAGGACAATATAATCAAAAGGCAGGCTTGACCATCACTTAATCACTTTGAACTTGTTTCCTCATTTATAAAATAAAACTATCATTTACTTTTTAGAAAAAGACTATCAGGGACTTCTCTGGTGGTCCAGTGGTAAAGAATCCACCTTCCAATGCAGGGGACACAGATTTGACCCCTGGTCGGGGAACTAAGATCCCACATGCCATGGGGCAACTAAGCCTGCACGCCACAACTACTGAGCTCTCACGTCTCAACTAGAAGGCCTGAGTGCCACAAACTACAGAGCCCACACGCTCTGGAGCCCATGCACCGCAGCTAGAGAGAAGCCCGCGAGCCGCAACGAAAGATCCCTCATGCCTCAACGAAGATCCACTGTGCTGCAACTAAGACCCGATGCAGCCAAAAAAATAAAGAAAAGAAAAAAAATAATAATAGGGGTCTTCCCTGGTGGCGCAGGGGCTAAGAATCCTCCTGCCAATGCAGGAGCCATGGGTTTGAGCCCTGGTCCGGGAAGATACCACATGCCACGGAGCAACTAAGCCCATGCGCCACAGCTACTGAGGCTGCATGTCACAACTACTGAAGCCTGTGCACCTAGAGCCTGTGCTCCGCAACAAGAGAAGCCACTGCAATGAGAAGCCCGCGCACCACAACAAAGAGCAGCCCCGCTCGCTGCAACCAGAGAAAGCCCGCGTGCAGCAATGAAGGCCCAACGCAGCCAAAAATAAATAAATACATACATTTATTAAAATAATAATAAAGAAAAAAAGACTATCATTGTCTTTAGATGGCTTTTGTGAACATTAAATTAAACAGACTGTGATCTGCTGAATGAGTCCACGCTAACATGAACAAAAGAGAAGAAAAGTTCCTCTGTAATAGGAAATTAACCAACAAATAGGGAAGGAATAACATATTTAGAAAAATCACCATTTAGGAAACATCATAATAATATTCAGGCAAGAATTATCAAAGAATGCTAAAGCAAACAGATGAAAAGTTTACTAAGAAACTGAGTACTTACATAGTCTCATAGTAACTCCCAACAGATTACTGATTACCAAGAGGGGAAATATAACTCTGTAGTACAGAAACCCGGCAAACACCACCTTAGCCAAGTGACAAAAATTAACATCCCTAACAATGGGACAAATGGACATCATGTACCCCCTGGTACAATGCACTGAGAAGGATACAGCATCACCTTCTGTGGTATTTCCTACCAATACTATCTAACCTCAATCTTGTCATGAGGAAACATCAGACAAACTCAAAGTGATGGATATTCTACAGAATAACTAGCTACAGTCTTCAAAAATGTCAAGGTAGGAAAAACAAAGATAGGCTGAGAAATTCTTCCAAATTAAAAGAGGCTAAAAAAGACATGAAAACTAAATGCAGTCATTCTGGACTGAAAATTGTATTAGGAGGGAAAAAAAATTGAGACAACTGATAAAATTTGATCAGGGACTCTGAAATAGATAATAAATAGTAATGTATCAATGTTAACTTTTCAAATTCCCATCATTATATTGTAGCTATGTCCTTGTGACATGTAATGGGAATGATGTCTGCAACTTATTCTCATATGGTTTAGAAAAAACTAATGTATTAAATATATGCATATATACAGAGAAGAACGGAAAGTGGGAGGAAGAGTGGGAAGGAGAAGAAAAGAAGGAAGAGAGGAGAAAGACAAGGAACAGGGAAATTGAAGGGGAAAATGAGAGACAGTATGGAGAAAGGGAGGGGTAGAAGAGGAGAAGAGAAGGGAGGAGGAGAGGGAGAGAACAAGGGGGGAGGGGAGAGGAGAGGAGAGGGAGAGATGTCTTGAAATGTGGCTAGTGTAGCTGAGAATTGATTATCTTTATTTTATTTCATTTTAATTAATGTTAAATAGCCACCAGTGACTACCTTATCGGACAGCACAGTTCTAAACCCTCTACAGAAAGCAACATCAGACATCTAAATCCTATATTTGAATGATGACCAGGACAAGGTAGAACTGCGCATGTCTGTGACCAGTACACTCCTAACAACTTTACTATAAAAAATATGTTTGTATCCTCTCCCATAAATGCATGCTTGAGGCACAAACAGGTAGACTCCTTTAGATATAGCTGAAAATATTACTGGAGGCATCATCTAAAAATTCTAGAATCGCTGAAGATGGAATGCCAAAAGGAATGTGGATTTGCTTAATCTGGTAACACAAAATGCCCATTTCCAGGGAATTTGTTTCATTTCAAGTGGGCAAATTTGCTCTCTACACTCATATTATGTCAAGCCTATACTTTGGTTTTTAAAGGTTATTTGCCCACTAAACATCAGCCCAAGTGAGCAAACCCTAGGAGATGGGAGTCCTTTAGATTGCTACAGGACTGACAACAGCTCAAGCAAATGTCATCAAATGTCAAAGATAAGACATTTCAGAAGGAATGATTTTTCCCCATGGATCCCACATTTCTGTATCCTAGCATTCCAGCCACTGTATCAACACAGAACAGAAAATCTTTCAAAGGTTGCAGAGGGAAGGAGTCAAAAGACAACTTAAGTGAGGTTAGCTGCAAGAAGACATGTGGTCACATTTGGATTTTAATTATTAAACAAGTACAACATACAACAATTCACTTTCCCAAAGAAACACACCTTTTCATTTTTTTCTTGAAATAAAAAGCCTTCTTGAAAGGAGCTCAGGGAAAAGCACTTAGCCCAACCCCTGCCTGAGGAAAGGCACCTGGCCTGAGGACTTGATTACTTTTGAAAACCAGCAAACAAGATCCAAACACCATACACATGCATTCTTATGGTTTTAGAATCCATTGCTCAGGCCCAATGAGCAAAACTGGAGAGGATGAGAGTCCTGAGCTGAGAGAGAGACAAGGTCTCAAGCCACAGGGAACCTGCCGAGAAGAAAAGCTGTTTGGAGATAACTCAAAGAGGGAGCAAGCTGCCCAAGGTGAGCCTGGGAAGACTGGACCAGTCCAGTAACGGGGAAAAAGGCTTCAGACACTTGGAGAAAAATTAGGACTGCCTTAGAGAAAGAACAAGAGTCCCCTGATGATCTGTACACATGTTGATTGATAATAAATTTTAAATTATCAAAAAAACAGTCTTTTTGGTCTTTTGTTTTCCCAATTACAAAATAATTTCACTTTCTTATTAACTGGAAAAGAAGGCAGAGTGTAAGCACACTAATGAACTGCAAACGACCCTGACCTCTCTGGGTGTGGGGAGACCCACAAGGGACTGGTAAATGGGAAAAGCATGTGCCCAGCTTCCCATGAGCTCCAGGCAATCTTTATCATGCACACCTCTGGTTAGCAGATCGTTCGATTTTTTAAGAGATCCAAACTTGCAGATTTTTACATTAAATCTCCCAACTTTAATGTTAGAAACTTGTTCCAAAAGATTTTACCACTGTATGGGACAAACACGTTTGCCCTGTTGGTCACCACTTTGCAATCACTAAACAAGATTCTCCCCTGAAGTCCTTTCTGATTGATTCCACATCCCAGAACTCCACATCCTCTTAAGTACTGTCTCTGAGGAGGGAGGTGTTAAGGCAAAAGACTCAAATCACTCACTTCCATTGAGAAACTTGAAATATACTGACACTTGAAAACTGAGAATCCATTCAGTGTGTTTTCAAGTCTTTCAATAACCATGATGGAAGCAGACTGCCTTGTGAGGCATCTTTAATCAAAGGCCCCTCCAAGAGTGACACCAAATGTTATTAAACTATACTACAGAATCAAGTTATGCTCTTGGTGACCCCAACCCTACAAGGATTTCAAACAGCAGAGGTAGAACATTTAAAAATCTAATGAAGGGCTTCCCTCGTGGCGCAGTGGTTAAGAATCCGCCTGCCAATGCAGGGGACACGGGTTCCAGCCCTGGTCTGGGAAGATCCCACATGCCGCAGAGCAACTAAGCCCGTGCACCACAACTACTGAGCCTGCGCTCTACAGCCCACGAGCCACAACTGCTGAAGCCCATGTGCCTGAGCCTGTGCTCCACAACAGCAGAAGCCACTGCAATGAGAAGCCCGTGCACTGCAAGGAAGAGTAGCCCCCACTCACCGCAACTAGAGAAAGCCCACATGCAGCAACGAAGACCCAACGCAGTCAAAAATAAATTAAATAAATTAATTTTTAAAAAAAAGAATACTGACCTCTTCAAAGTTTAAAAAAAAATTTTTAAAATAAATAAAATCTAATGAAAATACGTTCTCTGGAAAGAACATGGCTCCCGGAACCAGCTTCGTCATTTATTTATTCTCTGACCTTGGACAAGTGACCTCACCTTTCTGGATCCTCAGTTTTCTCATCTATAAAATGAAAGGGGTTGAATTCTAAGCTCCATGTCCTTCCAGCTCTGAAATTCTAGTATTCCCTTCATTTAAATGGTCTCTCAGTAGCCTCTGAAGTGTTTCATTGAACATAATTGATTTTTCCCAGGTTTAGCCTGTGGTATTCCTACCTGTATTTTAAGTTTTAACCTGATAACTATGCTTATGTTTCTTTATATGCCTTAAGTTGCTAGCAAGGTACTTTATGCAAAGATGCTTTATGCAGAGCAGACACAGTATTAGTTGAATTAAATTTATGCAATCTGATTTTGAAATATTTACAAGCCTACCAAGACAAAGTTCCTGCTTCAATCTTAGTCATAGCTTCTGCTTCTCTACAATTAATGACATTGTTTAAAGTAACTAAACAAATAACTTTTAAACTCTTGGCAATTTCTAGTTTTCCAATTAACTTACAGAGCACTCCTTCACAAGACCTATTACAAAACCTACTAGAGCCAGCCAACCTTAATGAGTTACAGCAACCTTAGGTTTTTCCAGGAGGGATCACGCTTAGTGGAATGAAATAAAAAGTTAAACTGTAGTTACTCAGTCTTCATTACCTTATAAATAGCAATCCTGGCTATAAAGCAAAAGTTCACTATAAATTAGACAGGGGCAGAGATGGTGGGCATGTGACTAGCAATATTCATGACAGAAAGAGAAATGGAGAAGCAACAAGCAGAAAATAAAAGCATAGTTCCATCAGAACCAAGGAGGCTGACTGTTGGCAAACTGTCTCATTTGTGCAAAGAGCTATATACCTTCTCCAAAAATATTAAATGTTCATTTACAACAGAATGGCCACATTATTCTTAAAATCTGTCTGCTCCAAAGCTTTAGAATATCCGCACCTAGCTACTAAATGCCAATTTTTTTTTAAACAGCAAGGTTAAGTTAATGCAGTGTTAGAATGGTTCATTTAAATGCAAATTAGGAAATTTAGAAATTAAAGTACCCACAGTAACGTTAACTGTCACAGTGCACAAGATATAGGACTGTGGATTACTCAGGGCAGTCGTAGGGATGCCAGGTTGCATCTGCATTAAACAGAGTTACCACAGCTGGTGGAATCTCAACTCTCAAATCTCCCAGTTACTGTCAAAAAAAAAAAGGTAACCTTTATAATTAAAACTCACTCCAGGGACTTCCCTGGTGGCACAGTGGTTAAGAATCTGCCTGCCAATGCAGGGAACATGGGTTTGAGCCCTGGTCTGGGAAGATCCCACATACTGCAGAGCAACTAAGCCCATGCGCCACAACTACTGAGCCTGCACTCTAGAGCCCACAAGCCACAACTACTGAGCCCGCGTGCCGCAACTACTGAAGCCCTCGCGCCTAGAGCCGGTGTTCCGCAACAAGAGAAGCCACGGCAATGAGAAGCCTGCACACCGCAACGAAGAGTAGCCCCCGCTCGCTGCAACTAGAGAAAGCCTGTGCGCAGCAACAAAGACCCAATGCAGCCAAAAATAAAATAAATAAATTTATATATTAAAAAAAAGCACAGATTCATGTAAACAAAAAGAAAACCTGTTCCCCTCCAACCACCACAAAAAAAAGCACAGTCACTTTCTAATCACAAGTACAATATCATTGTCCAAAAAAAAAATGCTTAGCCTTGGTCAAACCTGAGAGCCAAAACACAATCAAAGTAAAAAGTTTCCATCTACAGCAGAATACTGGATTACATAAACCAGTGATCAACTCATATACAAATACATTTTATATCAGGAACTTATATGGCACATAGTACAAGTTGTCACTCCACTTCCAGGTATATATAGATCTATAAGAAAAAGGACACTTGGCTAGATCTTTATTATTTTTTTAAGATTATAATTATGATCACTTTTATTATTATAATTATTTTTTAAAGATAATTATTTTTAATCATAATAAAACATACCATCACTCTCATTTTGTTTCTTATCTTCTCTAGAGTACCAAAGGCAATGTGGAGGTACTTCCCTGGCAGTCCAGTGGTTAAGAATCTGCCTTCCAATTCAGGGGACTCGGGTTCCATCCCTGGTCGGGGAACTAAGATCCCACATGCCACTGGGCAACTAAGCCCGCGAGCTCCAGAGCCCGTGTGCCACAACTAGAGAGAAGCCCGCACGCCCCCACAAAAAAATCCCACAAGCCGCAACTAAGACCCGACACAGCCAAATAAATACGTATTTAAAAAAAAAAAAACAGGCAACGGGGGAAACACAGGGAACAACTGAATGAAAGAACTTCCATGCCACAAGCGTTAGGAGACACAATGATTACCAAGAGCACTAAGCAAAGGACAAAAGGTAAACCTAAAAAAACAATGTTCAGTCCACCATTTAGCCACTCAATCAGCAAATATTTTAGTGCCTTCTCTGTATAGACACTATTTGAGACCAAAAACTCTGCCTTCGTCAAACTACGCTGTAGTAACAGTATAAATAAGTAAACAAATAAGACAATATCTGTGCTAGAAAGAAAATTAAGCAGGATAAAGGTAATGCAATTAGGTAGGGTCCTTCCAGGGCCTTTCTGTCTGGGTAACACGAGCTGAAATCTGAAAGTCAAGGAAGAGCCAATCAAGTGAATTATTTGGGGGAAGAGCGCTGCAGGCAGAGGTAACAGAGACAAGGCAGCATCACCCAGGGCTTAGAGAAAGCGGTGGCCAATGTGGCTGGAGCATAGAGCAAGAAGAGGTGAGAGAGATCAAGTGAAGGAAAAAACAAAAACAAGCTCCAGAGCTGCTGAAGTAACTGCAGTGTGGTCTGGATATCTTTGTTCGTTTACTTAGCTTCCACTCGACATGGTTGAGACCATCAACAAAGGAAGTGTTTAAGAGAAAATTGCACTAAGCCCTCTAACAGGCAACTGATTATGGATACACAGGAAGTCCCTGTTTCCATAAGAAACTGGATGACTCTGGTCTGAAAAACAAAGATGAAACCAGCATGTGGACTGGAAGCACAAGAGAAAAGAGACAAAGGGAGAAAAAAGAGGGTTTTGTTTTACAACAATGGGACTAAAAGGCAGAGAAACTTCTCACACAGCTGAGAAGTGCGCAGGAAGAAGAGGACTGTACTTTTCTTGGAGAGCCAGGAGAAAAGATGCCGGAACTTAACTAGAGTATAGGAAGTTACCCAGACTGAGTAAGAAAGCAAGAAAGAACTATCTCTAAAACTTGTAATGTATACCTTTGATGACCTAGTTTGTCATTCACTTGTCAATGACTGACCAATTACCACATCCTGGGGATCCTGCTAGGTGCCAGGGACACAAAGACTAATTAGAAATCCCTACCAGATCATCACAGCAATTAATTATTAAGTACAAAAGGAAAAAGTTGCCTTTAAATGGAACAATCTGGCAGATGCCACTTAATCACAAGTGTTTAAACTTAGCATCACCACCAGTAGAACAACCTGACAATCATTTCAATGCCCTGAGAAAAGTACATCATCACACATGTACTGTTCCTGCCAAAAGTGGCAATAATAAGACAAATCCAAACTGTGGACATTCTATAAAACTGGCTTAAACTCTTCAAAAGTGTCAATGTCATGGGGGAAAAAAAAGACTGAAAATCAAAACTAAAGAGATACAGGGGGCTTCCCTGGTGGTCCAATGGTTAAGACTTCATGCTCCCAATGCAGGGGGCCCGGGTTCGATCCCTGGTCAGGGAACTAGATCCCGTATGCCATAACTAAAAAGACCCCGCATGCCACAACTAAAAAGACCCTGCATGCTGCAACAAAGATCCCGCATGCCGCAACTATGATCTTGTGCAGCCAAATAAATAAATATATTTTTAAAAACAATATAATTTGGAAAAAAAAAAGAACTAAAGAAATGCAACAACTAAATGAGGTATGGGATCTTTTACTGATTCCTGGATTAAAAAAACTATGAAGGACATCACTGGGACAACTGGTGGAATTTAATATGAATATGGACTGTACATGAGATCAGTACTTCTGGGCATCTTGTTAAAAGGCAAATTCTGAATCAGTAGGTCTAGGGTAGTACGTAACAGTCTGAATTTCTCACAAGTTCCTAGGGAGAGCAGACACTGGTTCTTGGACCACTCTTTAAAAGAAATCATGTTACTATATCAATGTAAAATTTCTTATATAGTGTAGTTAAGTAAGGCAATGTCCTTACTCTTAGAAGTTACATGCCAAAAAACCTAAGGGTGAAATACTTGGTGTCTGCAGTCTACTTTCAAATTCCTCAGAAAAAAAGTTTATATAGAGTAATGGAGCAAATTTGAAAAATGTTAACAATTGATGAAACTAGGTAAACTGAAGAATCAAGTGCTCGTTGTATTACACTTTTACAACTTTTCTGTACGTTTGAAGAATTTCAAAAACAGCTGGGGGAAATGCTCACAGTATAGAACGGAAAATAGTTACAATAAAACAGAAAGTATAGAGTTGTACAGTGAACCACCAGTGCAAAGAGGAGCACCCAGGAGGGAATCCCCAATGGCCAGAGAGTCCTCACTGAAGATCCGATGTACTGGGAGGGAGGGAGGGCGGTTGTTTCAGTTTGTGCAAAGGGACCAGAGAACTTTGGCACCTTCCAAGAACCACAAGTGTAAATGAAAAATATAAGACAGATAGTGAAATGGCAGAAGATAAGGCTAAAAGATAAGCAAAGAAATTAAGAAGGCACTGGAAGTTATCTTTCTTAACTTGAAAATACCATTCTATAATACTTGAAAAATCCTGAAATGCACACCCCGCCCCAGAAAAAAACCCTCAAAGACAAAGGAGAAAACCCCACCTCTTACAGTAACCATAGTAAAGACCAAAAGCCAACAGCAAGTGCCTTCCTGGCCAGAGCAGCACTGTCCCAATCTAAAGGACTTCACGCACATGACCGCAGAGCTCAGTTCCTTAAACCCCACAAGGCTCGAGCCAAGCATTTTCCTCCCCATCTATTCCCCCTTGGCCTTCCTCATCTCCCCCTACCAAAGCTCCACCAAACCAGGTCCCCTAGAAGGAGACTCTAGGCCCCTTTCCTCCTCTTCCCTCCCCTCCTCTGCATCTTAGTAAATATCTCACTCTACTAACCCTTCGCATTCTCAGGGGTCTTCTCATTTCCAATCACTCTCCAGACAGCCCCAGTTATCACTGTCATGGAATCGACTCTCCTCTGAAAAGAACTTGGCATTGCTTCCCCACCACAGGCAGGATGAAGCGGAAACTCCTACAAACCTTACTCACAATGGCCTGCCAACCTCATCACCTGCCTCTACTCCAAACTCTTCTCCAGATAGTATAAGTCTCCAGACTTTTATATAACCCCTATCCTCTGCCCAGAGCACCCCTCCAGACTCTTCCATCTTCCTTCAAGGCTCACACAAATGTCCTCTGCTTTCATAGAAAGAGCTGTTCCCTCTTTTCTGGGTTCCCCCATCACTTTACAAGCATCTCTATTTCAGCACTTGCCACATAGCACGATAACAGTGTGTCCATCTCCCATAAAGCTGAGAGCTCCTTTAAGTACAGAGATCATGCCTTTTTTGAGCATGGTAACTTTCATCTAACAACATTCTATAAATGATTAACTGAACTGGCTCGACTGTTTTTAGATTTCATCTAGCAACACCGATGTGTGTGCAAAGAAATCTCTCTCCCGTTATAGATTAGCAAAAAAAAAAAAAAAAAAAAAAAAAAAGGCAGGCTTAATAAATGCATTGTATTTAACTGAACCCTTCCCCCTGCAATTGAGATACAGCAAACTAAACACGACCTTAGACCCTAACTCAATAAAGATACCTAGAAAACATTACCTCTTTCACAGGTCTTAATGACACCAAAGAAGCTTAAATTTCTCTCAAGGGTTGCCATCTTCCATTTCCTTGAGTTTTTTCCCCTCCTCCCAAGGGATCAAGCTCACATTTCACTTATCCACTTCTGTGCAAAATGACAGGTTTCTAAAGATACACTTCAAAGTCAGTCCAGAGCTTTTCTGAGAACATGATGACCCCAGGTCCAAGGAAGCAAGAAAATGGTAACAGATGATTATAAGAAACCTTTGCCAATTTAGAGATCCCCAGAACAGAAAACCCCCAAGAACACTGACTCGTCAGTAATAATAATCTACCCTTTCAGCTCTGCCTTATTCAGTGCACTATCATTTTTCACAAACCATGATTAAGAGTCTAGATTAATACTGAAATATTTAACATAATGAAATATTCAACATACCATGAGAGAATAGTAACAATGCATCTTTGCTTGGAAACAAAGCACGTATCAGAGTTGCACAGGGCAAATGGACTATTAGCAAAGGCTCCTATCCTCCGTGTAACTTGAAATGGGTCACAATGAATGCGTTTTCTGAGTTATCATAGCACTTTCAGTTTCAAGAACAGTCTGCAGTCTAACCTAATAAACCAGTATATGTAATCTGATAATTAACCAGGCTTTCAACACACTCTTCAAATCATAATGTCTAATACTAACAAAATAAAACATAGCAATAAAACATTTTCAAAATACAACTGATGAGCCACTTACTTATGACAGTATTTAATAATGAAATCTCAGAACAAGAAAAAGAAGGAAATCCACAGCTCAGTATAATGAAATGGAATAGCCAAAATGAAATAATCCAGAAAAGAACTACCCTTTAAATTAGCAATTAAGGAATTACATCAGTTATCTAACACTAAGATTAAATTGGATTAAATTACCTCATCACAAAAATTAAATGCAAATGATAAATTTTTTCTTCTGTAAAGCCCTCTAAGTCTTTTTTTTTTTTAATTCTTACAGATGATGGTGGGAATGTAAGTTGGTGCAGCCACTACGGAAAACAGTATGGAGGCTCCTCAGAAAACTAAAAATAAAATTACCATATGATCCAGCAATCCCACTCCTGGGAGTATACCCAGATAAAACTATAATTCAAAAAGATAGGGACTTCCCTGGTGGTTCAGTGGTTAAGACTCCGCGCTGCCAATGCAGGTGGTGCAGGTTCCATCCCTGGTCTGGGAACTAAGATCCCACATGCCACATGGAGTGGCCAAAAAGATTTAAAAAAAAAAAAAAAGATACATGCATCCCTATGTTCATAGCAGCACTGTTTACAATAGCCAAAACATGGCAACAACCTAAATGTCCATCAACAGATGAATGGATAAAGATGTGGTACATACTCAGCCATAAAAAGAAACGAAACTGAGTTATTTGTAGTGAGGTGGATGGACCTAGAGTCTGTCATACAGAGTGAAGTAAGTCAGAAAGAGAAAAACAAATATCGTATGCTAACACATGTATATGGAATCTAAGAAAAGAAAAAAGTTCATGAAGAACCTAGGGGCAAGAGGGGAATAAAAACACAGACCTACTAGAGAATGGACTTGAGGATATGGGGAGGGGGAAGGGTAAGCTGTGACAAAGTGAGAGTGGCATGGACATATATACACTACCAAATGTAAAACAGATAGCTAGTGGGAAGCAGCCGCATAGCACAGGGAGATCAGCTCAGTGCTTTGTGACCACCTAGAGGGGTGGGACAGGGAGGGTGGGAGGGAGGGAGACGCAAGAGGGAAGAGATATGGGAACATATGTATATGTATAACTGATTCACTTTGTTATACAGCAGAAACTAACACACCACTGTAAAGCAATTATACTCCAAAGACGATGTTAAAAAAAAAAAAAAACTATCTCTGAATGGAAGCATTGGGTTTAATCAGTTCTGAATTTGAACAGTCTCTTTGTTTCTCTGTACCACTAGAAAGAGTGGTGTGTTGAGCAAATATTGTTAATATGCCTGAAAGTCTACCTTCAAAGTCTCTACAGAGGTTTAACTGTATATAAGCCAAGGGTCACCCTTAGGATTCTGGTTTTAGTCCATTTTATAAAACTAAGACTGTAGTGTCCTCTGTATTCTTTTAGTGTCATCTAAATAAAGTTCTAACTAATATTCCCAAATGTTATGTTATCTTACAGGTGAAGGGCAATCACAGGTTTAAATGAAGGCAAACTGTAACCATGCAGGCCGTTCTTTTTTTTTTTTTTTTTTTCCAGTACGTGGGCCTCTCACCATTGTGGCCTCTCCCGTCACAGAGCACAGGCTCCGGACACACAGGCTCAGCGGCCATGGCTCACGGGCCCAGCCACTCCGTGGCATGTGGGATCCTCCCGGACTGGGGCATGAACCCGTGTCCCCTGCATCGGCAAGCGGACTCTCAACCACTGCGCCACCAGGGAAGCCCCTGCAGGCCGTTCTTGTGTTGGAAATGTGACTGTCAAAATTCTCTCAGTAAAGTTTTGCAGTTTTGTCCCCCTCAAAAAAAAAAAAAATAAAATGTGGTACACATATACAATGGCATACTACTCAGCCACAAAAAAGAATGAAATAATGCCATTTGCAGCAACATGGATGGACCTAGAGATAATGATACTAAGTGAAGTAAGTCAGAAAGAGAAAGACAAATACCATATGATATCACTTATGTGTGGAATCTAAAATATGGCACGAATGAACCTACCTACAAAACAGAAACAGAATCACAGACATAGAGAACAAACTTGTGGTTGCCCAGGGGAAGGTGAGGAGGGAGAGGGATGGACTGGGAGTCTGGGGTTCGTAGATGCAAACTATTACATTTAGAATGGATAAACAACAAGGTCCTAAGGTATAGCACAGGGAAATATATTCAATATCCTGTGATAAACCATAATGGAAAAGAATATTTTAAAAATGCAAAAAAAAATTCTTACAGATGAAAATTACAACTTCCACAATAAAATTCCCTCTCTTCTTTTTTTTTTTTTTGCTGTACGCGGGCCTCTCACTGTTGTGGCCTCTCCCGTTGCGGAGCACAGGCTCCGGACGCGCAGGCTCAGCGGCCATGGCTCACGGGCCCAGCCGCTCCGCGGCATGTGGGATCTTCCGGGATCGGGGCACGAACCCGTGTCCCCTGCATTGGCAGGCGGACTCTCAACCACTGCGCCACCAGGGAAGCCCCCCTCTCATCTTTTACTACAATGGGACTACTAAACAGATGACAAGAAATTTTAAAAATCTAATCACACTACTCATACAATACTTGCTCCAAATCTTTGTTACAAATATTTAGAATGACACTCAAAGTTGCCTTGCAAACTGTATTTACCTTATATGCATTGCTCCAAACTTGCAGCCAGTGAAAAAGCACAAATTAAATCCCAATCAAAAGGGGGTCTGATAGATGACAGCCCATCAACAAGTAAATAGAAATGCATGGTAATTTCAAGCTCCATTAGAAATGGAGTTGGGGGTATGCTTGCACACAGAGAAAGTTTGATAGTTATAAAAAAAAAATAAGGGGGAAAATAATGAACATTTAGAGGCTCCAACAGAGAAAGGGCAATGCTGAAGTTTTATTTTGAAGCACAGTTATTTCTGCACACTCTGAACTTTCAATAATGGATAAATTTAGTATAGTGCTCTTGCAAGTGAACAAAACAGCATGAGACAGGGCAAGTAAAGCCAGACTGTTCACCTCCCTACACAGTTCGGCCCATTCAGCCCAGGCCCACAACATGGGGGGCTGAGCTGACCACCACACTGCACAAGCAACAAATACCACCCTCAATGTCTGGGAGCAAGCACAGTGGCACCTAGGCCGGACAGGTGCCACTGTCCGGCCTAGGTGAGAGACTAGTATCCAGAATATATATAGGAACTGTTGCTCTGTGAGACTCTCTACAATGCCTGATGTAACTTTTTTTCTTAAGAGAAAACAGAAGGTACTAATAAGACAAATCCTCCAACACATAAGGTATAACCAAAATTCCTTTAAGACTTCTAAGTGTGTGGCTTCAGTCCCTCAAGAGGAAAAAATGATTTGGGCTGGGAAAGCAGAAAGGATAATTGATTTCATGTTTTTCACTATTTGTTTATCTCTATACAGAAGGTCAAACTTGCAAAATACATATTTTTTGAATGAATTTGTTTTTACCTGCTTATTTTTTCACTTTTTATATGCAGTAAAATTCACTCTAGTATACTATCCTATGACTTGTGACAAACTCAATTGTGCAATCACCTCCATAATAAAGAGATAGAACAGTTTAAAGAATTTATTTTATTTTCACAACAGCACACACATACAACTAAACCATAGACCCTAACTGTACAAAAGATTATTCACTTCAAGAGCAAATTTGGCATCAAATTACTGCAAAGCTACAGTAATCAAAACAGTATGAAAAAAAAAAAACAAAACAGTGTGGTACTGGCATAAAGACAGACACAGAGATCAATAGAACAAAATAGAGAACCCAGAAACAAATCCTCTCATGGTCAAATGATTTTCGACAAGGTGTCAAAACCACTCAATGAAGAAAGGACAGTCTTTTCAATAAGTGGGGCTGAGAAAACTAGATATCCACATGTAAAACAATGAACATGGACTCTTACCTAATATCATATATAATAATTAACTCAAAATGGATCAAACATCTAAATGTAAGAGCTAAAACTATAAAACTCTTAGAAAAAAAAAATCACAGGGGGACTTCCCTGGTGGCACAGTGGTTAAGAATCCACCTGCCAATGCAGGGGACAAGGGTTCGATCCCTGGTCCAGGAAGATCCCACATGCTGCAGAGCAACGAAACCTGTGTGCCACAACTACTGAGCCTGTGCTCTAGAGCCCGCAAGCCACAACTACTGAGTCCGCGTGTCACAACTACCGAAGCCCACTTGCCTAGAGCCGGTTTTCCGCAACAAGAGAAGCCACCGCAATGAGAAGCCCACACACAACGAAGAGTAGCCCCCACTCGCCACAACTAGAGGAAGCCCACGTGCAGCAACGAAGACCCAAAGCAGCCAAAAATAAATAAATTTTTTAAAAATCACAGGGCAAAAGTTTCATGACATTGGGCTTAGTAATGATTTCTTGGATATGACACCAAACGCACAGGTGACAAAAGAAAAAAAGAGATAAACTTCCTCAAAATAAAAACCTGTGTGTACCAAAGGACATTATGAACAGAGTGAAAAGGCAATCCAGACAACAGAAGAAAATAACTGCAAAACATATATGTGAAAAGAGATTAGTATCCAGAATATATAGAAAACTAAAACTCAACCAAAAAAAAAACAACTCAATGATGTGCAAAACACTTGAATAGACATTTCTCCAGAGATATACAAATGGCCAATAAACCCATGAAAAGATACTCAATATCACTAATCATTTGGGGAATGCACATCAAAACTATAATGAGATACCATCTCACATTCATTAAGACGGCTACTATCGGGGCTTCCCTGGTGGCGCAGTGGTTGAGAGTCCGCCTGCCGATGCAGGGGACACGGGTTCGTGCCCCGGTCCGGGAGGACCCCACATGCCGCGGAGTGGTTGGGCCCGTGAGCCATGGCCGCTGAGCCTGCACGTCCGGAGCCTGTGCTCCGCAACAGGAGAGGCCTCAGCAGTGAGAGGCCCGCGTACCGCAAAAAAAAAAAAAAGATGGCTACTATCAAAAAAAAAAAAGAAAAAAAAAAGAAAATAACAAGTGTTGGTAAGGATGTGGAGAAATCAGAACCCTTGTGCCCTGCTGGTTGGAATGCAAAATGGTACAGCCACTGTGGAAAACAGTATGGCAGTTTCTCAAAAAGTTAAACATAAACTTACCATATAATCCCGCAATCCCATTTCTGGGTATATATCCAAAAGAACTAAAAACAGTGTCTCAAAGAGATATTTGTATACCCATGTTCATAGCAGTACTATTCACAGCAGAACTATCCAAATGCTTATTAGCAAATGAATGGATAAGCAAAATGGGATATATATAAAATATTATTCAGCCTTAAAAAGGGAAGGAAATTCTGATATATGCTACAACATGGATGGACCCTGAGGACATTATGCTAAGTAACATAAGCTAGTCACAAAAAGATTAAGATTCCACTTATACCAGTTACCTAGAGTAGTCAAAGAGACAGAAAGAAAGGTGGTTGCCAGGAGCTGGGGTAAGGGGGTAATGGGGACTTGAAGTTTAATGGGTATAGTTTTAATTTTACAACATTAAAAGACTTCTGGAGATAAATGGTGGTGATGACTGCACAATATGAATGTACTTAATACCACTGAACTATACATTTAAAAATGGTTATGTTGGTAAATTTTATGTTATGTGTACTTTACAATTTTTTAACTTAAGAAAAAAAAGGAAGGGAAGAAAATTCTGACACATGCTACAACACAGATGAACCTCAAAGGTTACATGAAATAAGCCAGACACAATAGGACAAATATATGATTCCACTTATATGAGGTACCTAGACTAGGCAAATTCATAAAGAAAAAAAGTAGATAAGAGGTTACCAGGGGCTGGGGAGAGGGCAGGATGGGGAGTTACTGTTAAATGAGTAGAGTTCCTGTTTAGAATGATGGAAAAGTTCTAAAATGGATGGTGATGAAAAAAATAAAAAATAAAAAAATAAAATAAAATAAAATGGATGGTGATGATGGTTGCACAACATCGTAAATGCACTTAATGCTTAAAAATAGTGAAAATGGTCAATTTTATGTTATATATATTTAACCCCAATTTAAAAACATTATTTTAAGAGTAGCAAATCTTTTCCCCCAGGAATTCCACTTCTAAGAAATTTCCCTTAAGAAGTAAGGACAGGCAAAAGATTCAGCTACAAATTAAAGCAGCTCTGGAAGCAAATGAAATGTCCAACAGAGGACTGATTAAAGAAGCTATATTGGAACAGTAGGGGATCATTAATATGCTATGTTAACACTGTGAGAGTAACCATATTTCATCAATTCTAAAGCATACATATTTCACATCTTTAAGTCTCTAAAATTTGGATGTGTCTTACAATTGATGGCATTTCCTAGTTTATTTGGCAGTGTTTATTTTCTTAGTGGTACATAAAGGTTAATCTTAATGCTATCAATAGGGGAAATGTTCAAGTATGATAAATGGACGGCAGATTACAAAAGAGCAAATAAAGTAAAATCTAGTTTTTATAAAAGTTATACAGTCAATACACATACCTAGAAAAAAATATCACAGGATGTACACCAAAATGTTAACAGTGTTTATCTCTAGGTGATATAAATATGAATTTTTTTTATAAAGTTGTTGACTTTTTTTGTTATTGTTTTTAATCTTTCAGCCATGCCGCGCAGCACATGGGATCTCATTCCCTCGTCAGGGATCAAACTCTCGCCCCCTGCATTGGAAGTGCGGAGTCTTAACCACTAGACCGCCAGGGAAGTCTCAGTGGTTTTATTTTTTTAAAAAACTTAAATAAACTGGATGTAAAGCCATGCTGCCTCCACCCCCATATCAATCTGGCACAATCCTATATATAGCATATCTCCTCATATTAGATATGAGTCAGGTATCACAAAAGACTAAAAGATACAAAAGAATGTAATTGCCTTGAAGGAGCTCAGCATGTAACAAAAGAATTTATGGTCCACAAGAGTCTTTACAAAGGTAAATCAGCAACTCAGTGCTATGTAAATAACTGAACTAGTGCACTGGTTTTACTGATAAGACAACTTAATATGAACCAGATACATGTCCTGTCCAGCAGTCCATAACTAAAAGAATAAATTAGCATTCTATCATGTTAGACATTAAAATAAATATCCTTTATAAGTCATCTTAGTCATTACATAGATGACAAAGTTCAAACTCTCCAACTGAGACTCATAAGATTAAAAACCCCTAAAAGCAGGTTAACATCATAAATCATCAGATAATAGACACATAATCAATGACAAATTAGCAATAGCAGGAAACCCCCTACCATACAATTATTGTTTGCTATGACATTTTAAGAACTACATTTAAAAAAAATTCTTTCCAGAAGTTAGCTACAATAAAAACTTTACTTCCTGCCCTCAAAGTAGACAGCTCAGCTGGGGCGGGGGTAGGGAGAGACACACAGGGAAAAGCTCTATGACACTGGATTTGGCAATGACTTCTTAGAAGATACCAAAAGCATTAGCAACAAAAGAAAAAACAAATAAACGGGACTTGATCAAAATTTAAAGCTTTTTAACATCAAAGGACATATCAACAGGGTAAAACTGAGAGAAAATATTGCAAGTCCTCCATCTAATAAGTGATTAACAGCCAGAATATACAAAGAACTCTATAACTCAACAACAAAAAAACCCCAAACAATTAAAATGGCCAAAGGACGTGAACAGAGATTTCTTCAAAGAAAATATACAAACAGCCAATAATCACATGAAAAATGCTCAACAACACTAAACATTAGAGAAATGCAAATCAAAACCACAATGAAACATCAACTCACATCCATCAGGATGACTATTATTAAAAAGTAAATAAATTTTTTTTTAATTAAAAAACAGAAAATAACAAGCGTTGGTGAAAATGTGAAGAACATGGAACACTTACACATTGCTGTTAGGAATGTAAAGTAACATAGCTACTGTGGAAAACAGTATGGCAGTTCCTCAAAAATTTAAGCGTAGAATTACCATACCAACTGACCTAGAAATTCCACTTCTGGGTATATACCCAAAAGAGCTGAAAGCAGTGACACAAACACATAGTTGCACACCGATGTTCACAGCAGCATTATCCACAATGGCCAAAATATCGAGGCAACCCAAGTGTTCATCAATAGATGAATGGATAATGGAATGTTACTCAACCTTAAAAAGGAAGGAAATTCTGACACATGCTACAACATGGGTGAACCCTGAAGGTATTATGCTAAGTAAAATAAGCCAGGTACTTAACATAGTTAAGTTAATAATTCAAAGTGACAGAAAGTACAATGGTGGTTGCCCTCGGGTTGGGGGGAGAGGAAATGGAGAGTTATTGTTTAATGGATATGGAGTTTCAGTTTAGGACAATGAAAAATTTTTCTGGATATGGACAGCGGTAGTGGTTACACAACATTGTGAATGTACTTAATGCCACTGAAGTGTACACATAAAGATAATTTAAATGGTAAGTTTTGTTATGTATATTTTATTTTAAAAACTAATGAGAATGTCATAATCAGGTGCAAATTTTAGAATTTCAGGTAAGTTAAAGATCACTTTCAGCAACGATGATCAATGTCTGAATAGAAAAACCGTATCAATCAGCCTTCGGATGGATAGCATTCGTGTCAGAGAAGGATGGAGTATTCCACAACAAATGCCTGGCAGATGCAGAGACATGTAGCAACAATTCACAATAGAAAATAAGGCTGAAAAATAAGTTGGGGCCAGGACTCAGAAGGTGCTAAATGCCCATCTAAGATTCTGACTAGTGCAAAAAGACAGCAGTACATTTCCCAAAAGAAGAATGAGTACTGCTTATGTGTAAAAGACTGAATGGTGGAGGGGAAGATAGTAAGAAATTCAACTAACTTCAGCAAACACTTACAGAGCAACAACAGTGTTCCAAATTCTCAGATTATAAAAACTGAAGGGAGAGGAGGGGTGGGTAGTGACTGCAAAGAGATTTCTGGAGTACTGGTAATTTTCTGTTTCTTGATCTGGATGGTGTCTATGGGTGGTGTTCACTCAAATAATTCATTAGACAGGTACTGCTATAATTTGAATACTTTTCTACATGTATGTTATACTTTAATTTTTTAAAGTTTTATTAAAAATAAAGGCTAAGACCCAACTTCTAAGAAACCCCCAGCTGAGAGGAAGTAATCCATAAAAATATTTACCAAATGACATGAAAGATGCAACCACAGAATATGTACAAGGTACCCAAGAAGCACTGAGATCCAACAGAGAACCCAGAGGCACTAACATCTAAGGTGAGTTCTAAAGAATAAACAAGTTTGTCAGATGGATGAGAAAAACAGTGCTCCAGGCAAAGGAAAAAATATGAAAAAGGCACCAAAGCAAACAATAGAACAATTTATCCAGAGAACTACAAGTAGTTTTGATAGTTCAAAAATAAGAAGATGATCTAAACTAGAGTGGAAGCAGGGAGAAGGGAAAACAGGAATTTATGTAAGAGGAAGATCAGATGTAAAGGATTTCATCTGATTAGATCTGGGTGGAAAGGAATAAGAATGGAATGAGGATGGTTCTCAATTTGCCCATAACAGCAACTTGGTCATCAAGGCCCTCCATAATCTGACTGTTGCCTCATCTGTCATAGTTCCAACCACAAGCCAGACTCCAGACAGAAAAGACTCCTTCCTCCTTCATTCAACGTGCACCTAATTTTTTTCTTTAATCTCCAGGCCAGGTACCATGCCGAAGGCTAAGGCTCACTTTCTAGCGGCAAAGGCAAACAGGGATATCAATAACAAGGTACAGTACAGTGGAGTATACCAGCTAGTGGGAAGAAGTTTGCTACCAGAAAGGAAAGTGTTAGCTTGAGTCTTGTGATAGGACAAAGAGCTCATTATAGAAGTGATGGAATACAAATTGGGAGAGTGGGGGAGAACAAGGTGCGTGACTGAGCAAACAACAAAACAACAGTAACAGATAATCCTAGGCCCCTACATCCAATTTATATGTAAGGCCTATCTCATTTCTCCAAAATACAGCTCCCTTTATCCCACCACCTTCACTCCCACCATCTTCCTAGCTCAACTCCCTACCTTCCACTTGTACACATATACAAGCCTTGCAAGCACTAGCAGGAGCAATCTTCTTAAAAAGGAAATCAGATCATGGAACTTCTTACAATGGCTTCTTACAGCTCTTAGAAGAAAATCCAAACATGTGACCTGGAGTTTCCTGGCAATCTCACGTTAAGGCCTTCTCCCCATCCTAAAAGTATTCAAGCTACACAAGTCTTCTCTTAGGTCTCTAAACACATGTTGTTCTCTCCTGTCTCATGACCCTTATTTACACAAGCAGAATATCCTGTTCCCTCTGTCTAGATCTTCATCAGCACGCAAACCACTACCCCCAACAACCAGGTCTGTCTGTCACGTCTCACACTACTGCTACTTTCTCAAAGAAATCCCAGGACTCTGCCAGTTACTGCCTATCTCTACATCTGGTTTAGGTCTAAAGAAGAAAAAGGTTTCTCATTTTGGTCCTCTTGAGTTTTTTTGGTTTTGTTTTTGTTTTCTTTTTGTCTGCGTTGGGTCTTCCTTGCTGCGTGTGAGCTTTCTCTAATTGCGGCTCATTGCGGTGTGCCGGCTTCTCATTGCAGTGGCTTCTCTTGTTGCGGAGCACAGGCTCTAGGCACACAGCCTTCAGTAGTTGTGGCACGTGGGCTCAGTAGTTGCGGCGCACGGGCTTAGCAGCTCCGCAGCATGTGGAATCTTCCCGGATCAGGGCTCAAAACCCGTGTCCCCTGCACTGGCAGGTGGATTCTTAACCATTGCGCCACCAGGGAAGCCCGGTCCTCTTGAGTTTGAGATGCCCCTGGGGGCACCCAAGCAGCTCTCCAGTGCACAAGTGACCATGTGGATGAGGTGAAACAGCTGTACTCAAAATAGAACTTCCACTTTAGCACAAGTATCGGACTTTAGCATAAGTTTGATGGCAGGGAGACTGCACAGAGAACTGCTTCTCAACTTGGAGGGAGAGGGCACCCCTGATCTCTTAAGTCACCATAGGAATGTTACTGATGGAAGGAGGGTGATACCACATCAATGGTGTGAAACACTGAGATATGCTGGACAGAATCCTGGATATGAGTGTACTGAACAACAAAAAGACTGAGAAACAAGAGCCAAAACTATAAGGAAAACCAGGAGAGATTTACATCACAATTCCACAAACTCCTTCGCCCTTTTATGCTTCCTCCCAACCAAACCCTACTCCTGTTTCATCCAGTTCAAATGCCGTCCCCTCCTGGAAGCATTAGCCCCCACTCCACATCTCCACCAGTTTTTATCATTATTATTATGTAAGACTGACCCATGCACAAGTTTCTCAACAGTAGTGTTATGGTACTGAACGCCATCGGCCTCGTACTACACCTGGGGTGTGTGTCTCTCCTCCTTATTACAACTGTGAGCTCTTGGGGGCAGAGACCATTTCTTAATCAACTGTGGTCCCTTAAGAAAGTGGATAAATTATTTTTTAACTTGGTAAAAGTCAAAAAGGGTAAATAACTGCGCAGAGGCTATGGATAATTTCTCAACCCCTCCCTCTTGTAAAATAAAATAACACATCTTAATTTGATTTATAAATTCATACTTTCCCGAAGTAACATACAGCTGTACAGTCTTTAAGAATCACTGCTACACAAAATATCCTCTCATCGAAATGCCTTTCCTGTTGCAACAATACAGTGGTGTAATCATTTCCTTCATCATAAACATGAAATGCCCTTAATTTAGTTGGAGACTTAACATATCTTACTCTTTTCTAAATTATCCTAAGTTTTGTACAAAACAAACACACCAAAAAAATGTTACATAGACGCGCGAGTACATAAGAGGTTGTCAGTCCTGGATCTGAGCCAACTGCCGCCTGCATTATTGGGAAGCCATTCCTGCCAAGCCAAGGTTAGGCATTCAGTCAACATTTTTTCCAACAAGCGCTTCGCACACGCACACTCCTTTAAAAGTCAACAACAAAAACGTTCCAAGGACATTCGTGAAAACTAGTACTAATCAGTGTTAAGTGCGTCCAATTAACCAGCACAAGAAGTCTGAGTAATTTCACAACAAAGGTTAACACGGTGCACGCCAGAAGTCCACACGGGCGTGGCTGCCCTTCCCAGCCAGACTGTGTCAGAGAAAAGGGCCACTAAAAACTTTCACATACGCTCGGGCCGGGAATGCGGGGCTGCGGGCCCAGCAAATGTCCTGTCCACCCGACCAGGAAGTTTCGGTGCCGGGGGTGCGACCACAGAAACCACAAACCACACGTACTTCAATGGAAAACTCAACTCCAGGACCCGCCCGCACCTGGAACAACGCGCCGACTCTTCCCTACAAGGAAGGCAGCCGAGGGGGCCCAGCGCGGGCCTGGCGCGCGCACCAAGCCCACTTGAACAAAGTTTAGAAACCGGGAGAAACTTTCAAGTGAGGAAGCGCCGCGGCGGCGCGGGGCCGGCGGCTCGCTCTGCTCCAGCCGCCGCGGCCCCTCAACTTCCCGAGCGCCAGGAAACGCCGGCCCCGCCCGGCCAGGGCCCAGGCCCGGGGCGCCGCCGGAGAAGAGGGCCGGAGGCCGCACCAGCGCCCGCCCGGAGCCCGATTCCGGGCGGGGTCGTGGAGGTAACCGCGCCCGGCCCGCCCACCCGAGAAGCCCCTCGGCCCGGCTGGGGAGCCCGCACCCGCACGAAGACAATTACCTGCGGCGAGCTCGGCGAGTGCAGGAAGATTCCCGAAGCCCGAAGCCGACTGCCGCCGCTTTGTCTCCGCCTGTCCGGCTCCGAGGAGGAAATGGGCCGCCCGGCGCCCCCGGCCCCGCCCGCCCTTCCCAGCACCTCCCTCCGGCGCGCTCTTCCCGGCGCCTCCCGCTGCAGCCCAGCTTTCCCGGTCCTCGATTTGGAGAGAGCCCTCGACCAAAGAGCCTGGCGGTGCCAGGCCTGGACCCCCAACAGGACCTCTTGCTCTCCGCCCCTCACCCCTGAGTTACTTAATTCCAGGCCCCTAGTGATCTAGGGATGGGAGTGACCCCCCCCCCTCCTAGAGGAAGGAGGAGCGCTGACTCCTGGAACAGCCCGCGAGCGGGGGAGGGCAGGTGAGTCACCGCTCCGCGCACAGGTGAGTCTCCGGGCGCGGCCTGCTCAAGCCCCACCCCCCGCTGGTGCCCCAGGGACCGGGTGAGGCGCTGAAGAGTGCCACAGGTGTTCGGAGTAACAGGCTTCCGGAAAAGTGCTCTAGGTCCACCCACTGGTTTTACAGAAGGAGAAACTGAGGCCTCACAGCTTGAGGCGAAGTGGAAGTAGAATCCGACTCTAGGGAACTCATAATGTGCGATGGAAGCCCTTCTAGAAGTCACCTAACTCATCTGTCACTTGACAGATGGGGAAACCGAGAGCTCTCCTGATGGAGGACAAGAGGCTTCTCACATCAGTGTCCCCTCCTGAGATTGCCCACACACACACACACACACACACACATACACATACATACACACAAATTTGAAGAACCTGGCGTCTATTCCTATCCTTCTGGCCATTTACGGAATTTTATTCCCACTCTTCCTTATCTTCCTGATGAATGTTCCCCCCAAAAACTACAAAACAAAAAACAAACCAGATACATATTCACTATCATCCTGGTATAGAAAACCCTAATGACATTTTATCTTCATCATGGGATGATGAACGAGGTTGATTTCAGTATTGATCTATAAATCTAAAATAATGCAAGACAGTATCCACTGCTTGTTTGGTGCTGAGCACTGAACAGGGTGCTAGGGAGACTTGCCTTCAACATGTTTACCCTTTACTACTTATATCTCCCTTTCCCAGGAAATGCAAACTCCTGCAAGACAGGAGCTATATCCCCTACAGCACCCAGCACAAGGCTTATCCCCTAGGCAGCGCCCAGTTAATGTCTATGGGTGAACGTGCCCACTGTAATTCAAAGCACTATGGATTTGTGCTAGTTAAGAGTTGCTGACAAAAGGAAATAGGACCATGAAGGGAGAGAATAACCTTCAAAAGACATACCTTAATGAGGCCATTCTCTTTCAACCACACCCCATTCTGTTTCTAGCTTCAGAGCCTTTGCTCCTATGGTATCCCCTGCCTGGGGTGGCTATGGCTTCCCCCCACTACACTTAGCTACCTTAGAACATAATATTCAGTCAATAAATATTTGAACTAACAAAAGACAGAGTTAAAGGATTATGCTCCATAACTTAGTATATTCATCACTTCACTCAAGTACCATTTACTTAGTTTGCAAGGCCCCGTGTTCAAAAATTACTAACAATTTCAAGACAGCAACATTGGAGCATTAAACCAAGCATGGGACCTTTCTAAGCGTGGGGCCCTGCTATAGACTGAATGTTTGTGTCCCCCAAAATTTATATGTTGAAAACCTAATGCCCTAGGTGATGGTATTAGGAGATGGGGCCTTTGGGAGGTGATTAGGTCATGAGGGCAGAGCCCCCATGAATGGGATCTGTGCCCTTAAAGAGGAGGCCCCAGAGGTATCCCTTGCCCCTTCTGCCATGTGAGGACAGAGCAAGAAGGCTCTATGAACCAGGAAGAGACCTCTCACTAGAACATGATCATGCTGGTGCCTTGATCTTGGACTTTCCAGCCTCTAGAACTGTGAGAAATAAATTTCTGACATTTATAAGCTACTCATTCTGTGGTATTTTGTTATAGCAGCCCAAACGGACTGAGGCCCTAAAGATGAAAGAGTGTATTTGTTTGAGAAAAAGAAGGATTGGGTGACAGAAGAAGAATATGAGAGACTTGCAGTGTGCCCTGTAAGTTATGGGGAGTCAGTTCCTGACCCCTGAGAAAGCATGAAAAACTTACTAGGGGCAACTTGAGCATTCACTATGTCCTAAGTACTTGCTATGTGCTGGAGAAGCACTAGTGAATAAAACTGACTTTAAAATTGAGATAATAAAACTGAGATCCCTGTTCTCACAAAATTTAAAATATAATGGAAGAGACAGGTATTAAAACAGGTAAACTATAAAAAAAGAAGGTCAAATGTGAAGATAGGGAAGAGATACAAGTAGATTTAGGGGGAAATTAACCTAGTCTGGGGTTCAGTGACCTTTATGCTGTGACCCACTCCTGCCAGAGTTTCACACTCACCTCTCCACCAAAACTGCTTTCATCAAGGTCCCTAATGACCTCCAGAGGGCCTATGAGGGCCTCCAGAGCTCACCTGCCCCACCACAAACCTGACACACTGGCCTCTACAATTTCTGGAACACTTAGAGACAGGCTCTCGGCTTAGGGCCTTTGCTTTCTGCCTGGAATGTTCTCCTCCAAATAGCTGCCTAACTCACTCCCTCACCTCCCCCAGGTCTTTTGCTCAGCTGTCACTTTCTTGGTGAGGCTTCCTCCTGGCCACCCTATCTAAAATTGCATTCCCTTCCCTCAGCATCCCATCCTTCCTTCTTTGCTTTATTTTTCTCCTTAGGGTGGATCGCCATCTGACATATAAAGTTGTACAGTATATATCTACACATATATTTTTTAAATTATTGTTTTCTCCTGTCTTCCTCTCACTAGAATTTAAGCCCCATGAGGGATAGAATTTTTGTCTGTTTTGTTCAGGGCTATGTCCTTGGTACCTAGAATATATTTCTAGAAGAGGACCTGAGGGACATAGATCCCTCAATAAATATTTGTTAAATGAATGAAAGAAGGAATACATGGAGTCTATAGAAAAGCCATTGACAAGGTGGATAGGGAGGGAAGGAAAGAGTATTTCTAGACAAGGGGACAAGCAAGTTTGAAAGCCCCAAGTCCCACTACAGGAAAAGAAGTCCCGTGATTTGAGAGCTGTAAAGTAGGGAGAGGCCAGACTGGAGAAGGCTTTGTAAGGCTTCAGACTTGATTGTGAGGGAATGGGCACCACAAAGGATTTCAGACATAAAGAGAAAAAGATGATAATATTTCGGGGTTTTTTAAATTCACTTTGGGTGACTTCCCTGGCAGTCCAGTGTTTAAGACTTCGCCTTCCAATTCAGGGGGTGCGGGTTAGATCCCTGGCTGGGGAGCTAAGATCCCACATGTCTCAGAGCCAAAACACTAAAACATAAAACAGAAGCAATATTGTAACAAATTCAATAAAGACTTTAAAAAACATTTTAAATAAATAAAATTCACTTTGGAAAAAAGCAGATTGTAAAGCAATGCATATAATATCCCATTTACGTTTTAACAATGAATACATATTCATTTTAAAGCTCTTTTCTCATAGCATCTGAGCCATTTCAAACCTATCATCTGTTCAAAACCCTCCAGTTCTTCCCATCTTACTCTAAATAAAAGAGTGGTAGTCTTACCCAACAACCTCAGACCCATCTTTGGCTTTTCCCCTCCATCCTTTCACTCCAACTCACACTGGAGTCCCAGACATTCCCATAACACAAGGAAGCACTTTCCTTCCTCAGAGCCTTTGTGTTTCGAGTTTCCTCTACTTGGAATGGTCTTCTCCCCCATAGCTCCTTAGCTCACTCCATGGCTTTGTTCAGATCTCTGCTCAAATATCACCCTATCCAAGAGTCTTTCCCTAATTACCCTTTGTAAAATAACACTAGCACCCACTTCCCTTCCCGCCCCTCTCCATTTTATTTCTTTACCCTGCTGTACTTCTTAGCACTTGTCACCACCTAACACATTCAGTGTTTCCATCACCTGGTCGGAGAGACCTTTCCTGACCACATCTCCCACACCCCAGTCACTCTCCACCCACGATACTGCATTTCTATTCTTTATAGCACTCATCCCTCTCTAGAATTGTCTTGTCTAATGGTTTATTTTCTGTCTCCTCTATTAGACTATATACTCCATGAGGACAGGAATCTTGTCTGACTTTTTTACTTCTCTGCTCTGATAATGTAGCACAGTGCTGAACTTCCCTGGTGGCGCAGTGGTTAAGAATTAGCCTGCCAAAGCAGGAGACACGGGTTCGAGCCCTAGCCCGGGAAGATCCCACATGCCGCGGAGCAACTAAGCCCGTGCACCACAACTACTGAGCCTGCATTCTAGAGTCCACGAGCCACAACTACTGAGCCTGTGTGCCATAACTACTGAAGCCCACATGCCTAGAGCCCGTGCTCCGCAACAAGAGAAGCCACTGCAATAAGAAGCCCACGCACTGCAACCAAGAGTAGCCCCTACTCGCCGCAACTAGAGAAAGCCTGTGCGCAGCAACGAAGACCCAACACAGCCAAAAATTAAAAAAAAAATGTAGCACAGTGCCTGGAAGATAAAATGCACTTTAAGGGACTTCCCTGATGGTCCAGTGGTTAAGACTCCATGCTCCCAATGCAGGGGGTACAGGTTCAATCCGTGGTCGGGGAACTAAGATCCCAAATGACGCGTGGCTCAGCCAAAAAAAAAAAAAAGGCACTTAAAAATATTTGGAGAAAGAATGAGTGGCCATAGATATAGGAGGAAATCCAAGTGTCATTGAAGCCAAGGACTTGGTCACTAATGTCAATTGATGATATTTGGATAAACTTCAGGTTTCAACTTCAGGTTGCTGAACATAGTGTACATAATCATGAGGATTAAGGTGCATCAAGAATGTTAAGGAGGGCTCCCTTGGTGGCGCAGTGGTTGAGAGTCCGCCTGCCGATGCAGGGGACACAGGTTTGTGCCCCGGTCCAGGAAGATCCCACATGCCGCGGAGCGGCTGGGCCCGTGAGACATGGCCACTGAGCCTGCGCGTCCGGACCCTGTGCTCTGCAACGGGAGAGGCCACAACAATGAGAGGCCGGTGTACCGCAAAAAAAAAAAAAAAAAAAGTTAAGGAGAAAACAGTCCAAAAAAGTCAATCAGCAAGACTTCCCAGAGTATTCTGAAAAGTAACATAAAATAATGTCAAAATGTCAATAAAGATGAACCATCAGAGATCATTTTAGAGACTCTTTACATTATGAGGACTTCATTATTATTTATCTTCATGTGCTGGTAAATAGCTTTACAGTTTACACAGCACGTTCCTGTTTATTATCTCATTTGAGGAAGGAAGAACCAAAATGAGTAAAGATCCGAAAATAATGAAGATGAGAACAGACTTGGTAGCTTTGAAATGAAAGTTTGGAAAACATTTACCTCTTGTTGCCATGAAATGATGAGCCACCCTCCCCCAATAAGACCCATAGAAGAGACCGAAGGGACTCTTGGATTAGCCTGGGAAAGCCAACAAAGGGGATCAGACTGGGACAGGAGTCAGAAAAAACTAAAGGTCAAACCTAGGTGTGGTGGGCTTCCCTGGTGGTGCAGTGGGTTAAGAATCCACCTGCCAATGCAGGGGACACGGGTCGGGGAAGATCTCAGATGCCGCGGAGCAACTAAGCCCGTGCACCACAACTACTGAGCCTGCACTCTAGAGCCCGTGAGCCACAACTACTGAGTATGCGTGCTGCAACTACGGAAGCTTGCGTGCCTAGAGCCTGTGCTCCGCAAGGAAGAGAAGCCTGCGCACCGCAACAAAGAGTAGCCCCCACTCGCCATGACTAGAGAAAGCCCGCGCACAGCAACGAAGACCCAATGCAGCCCAAAATAAATAAATAAAACCCTAAGTGTGGGACCACATCAGGGTCAAAGGCAATTGGATGCCTAGTGGCACTGGTTGCCTTTCCGTTCCCTTTCAGATGGCTGGGGGAAAGCAGTAAAGCCCTGCCATCCTGGCAGTTTTGTCTGTTAGCTTAACTAACACCAGGGTATTTTCCTCATTTCTGTGTAGCACAGTAAGTCACAACCCTGTCTGCACCTTAGAATCACCTGAAGAGCTTTTTAAAAATATGATACCCAGGCACCACCTCGCGGGCTCAGATTCAGTTGTTCTTAGGCAGGGACTAAGCATTTTTTTTTTTTTTCGGTACGCGGGCCTCTCACTGTTGCAGCCTCTCCCGTTGCGGAGCACAGGCTCCGGACACGCAGGCTCAGCGGCCATGGCTCACAGGCCCAGCCGGTCCGCGGCATGTGGGATCTTCCCGGACCGGGGCACGAACCCACGTCCCCTGCATTGGCAGGTGGACTCTCAACCACTGCGCCACCAGGGAAGCCCGGGACTAATCATTTTTAAAAATCTCCCTGGGTGATTCTACTGTGCAGCCAGAGTTGAGAATCACTGATAACTTGTCTAAGGTTGGACAGAAAACAAAGTGAAGTCAAGTATACTTAAAACTCATTCATTAATTCATTTGTTCACACAATTATAATTATTTTAATACTCAGTGACTGAAAATAATAATAGCTTGTATTTACTAAGTCTTTAGTACATGCCAGTTTCTGTGGTAAGAGCTTCACATGTCATCCAAACCTCTCAATAATCCTAAAGAAGTTAGGATTATTGTATTTCTCATTCTCTAAGTGAGAAACAGAAGCTTGGGTCACACTGGGAATATGGCAGTGCTGGGACCCAGATCTACCAGAATCCAGAACCAGGCTCTTAACCTTGCCCCACTTAGCCTCTGAAATGTCAACGGCTTTTTTTTTCTTTTTAATTTTTTTTTTTTGATAAATTTACTTATTTATTTATTTATTTAGGCTGCATTGGGTCTTCGTTGCTGCGTGTGGGCCTTCTCTGGTTGTGGCGAGCAGGGCTACTCTTTGTTGTAGGTTGTGGAACATGGGCTATAGGAGCACAGGCTCAGTAGTTGTGGCCTGCGGCCTCTAGAGCACAGGCTGAGTAGTTGTGGCTCATGGGCTTAGTTGCTTCACGCTATGTGGGATCTTCCCGGACCTAGGGCTTGAACCCGTGTCTCCTGCATTGGCAAGTGGATTCTTAACCACTGTGCCACCAGGGAAGTCCCATGTCAATGGCTTTTAAAAATTCTTTGTTGACAAGCTACTGTCAGAATAGTTTTCATTTTAAGGCTATACTATGATGGAGGTAATTTAAATCCCTGGTTGTTATACTGTTACATTTTGTCTTTTTACACAGCTTCAAACAGTGTGATAAGTGAGGCTGGTTGGGAGCTTCTTTTGGGTGTGGGGTGTACCAGGACAGGGGCTCACTTGTATCCTTTCCAGGGCTCTTCTAATAGAGGATGCTGTTGGCTTTATTTGGTGAGTTAAGATTTAAATAAAAGAACCAAACTTAGGCCCTTGATGCTTAAGAAACATGTGTAAGGTTCTCTTTATTCATGTTATTCACCTTCCCTGCAGAAACTGAAATCAAGATTTAGTTTTTAAAATCAGTCAGCAGTGGGTGTTCACGATTCTTTCCTCTCTGATATGATCAAAGATGAGTACACAAAAACACTCCCCCCATTTCATGCTCGTATTTTTGTTGATAACAGTAAAGAAAGAGAACCTGAAAAGATAAAAGTTAAAGACTGTGACAACCAAGCACAGTCGTATCTAAAAAGAAGTCTTTTAAAAAGGGAGGGAGGGACTTCCCTGGTGGTGCAGTGGTTAAGAATCTGCCTGCCAATGCAGGGGACATGGGTTTGAGCCCTGGTCCGTTAGGATCCCATATGCAACTAGGCCCGTGCACCACAACTACTGAGCCTGTGCTCTAGAGCCTGTGAGCCACAACTACTGAGCCCACATGCCACAACTACTGAAGCCCACGCACCTAGAGCCCGTGCTCTGCAATAAGATAAGCCACCGCAATGAGAAGCCTGCGCACCGCAACAAAGGGTAGCCCCTGCTCACAGCAACTAGAGGAAGCCCGCGCTCAGCAACAGAGACCCAACGCAGCCAAAATAAATAAATATTTTTTTAAAAAAAGAAAAAAGGGAGGTAGATAGAAGAGGGTTGTTTGTGCTTTATTTTTCTCTTTAAAGTATCAGTAGGCTTTATTATGGAAACCTGGTTCTTTGTATTCACCATTCTAAAAATTCCTTTTATGTCTGGCATTTTTAGATTTTTTTTTTTTCATTTTTAGATTTTTATAAGAGCATGAAAAGTGCTATCAAAATAAGAATTGTTGCATTGTAATGTAAGCTCAATTAAATTAATATACTTTAGATTTCAGATGTAATAGTGAATGAGTCATTTGTCTCCATTCATTGCTTTCGTTGCTTAACAATTTTTCTAAATTCCAAGAAACTTTGAGAAAAAGCAAACCTATTTGAACAGAGCAGGGAGATACATCTGCCAAGAATCTTTACATGCCCCTGTGTGTCCCCATATGGGCATTCTGAATACAGGAAAACTTAAAGTGGAAGCTGGGGCAGCCTTTGTCTTTGGTTTGCCCAGAGTGAATTTGATTCTGAGTTGACTAGAGTCAGGCAGTCTAGTAGACCCTGAGATTCCCAGACTCTATGAGCTCACAGTGGAGTCTGGCAAACCTACATTCCATCCTGTCTGTCTCCCTCCATCAGTTCTTACCAGTCCAGCTTCTTTATTTCTTTAGTCACAGTAACTCACTCTTCTACCTGCCTGTAAGTTTGGCAGGTGTTGCCCCTCCATCACAGAAGGCTATTACCATATTCATTCATTCATCCATTTTTTTGCTCAATCAACAAATATTTTGGAGGACCTACTATGTGACATGCATTGTACTAGACCCTGGAGATACCGTAGTGGGCAGCCCTCATGAAATTTACATTCTAGAGAAGGAGAAAGACAATAAGTAGGTAACAGTTAAATGAACAATGTGATTTCAGGTAGGGGTAAGTGCTAAGAGTGACCGGAAGGAGGCATGCTTATTTGGGTAGAAAGGTCAGGAGAGGCCTCACTGAAAAGGTGAGCTTTGAGCTGAGACCTGAAAGACCAAAATGAGCCCTGTGATGGGGCACAATATCCCACAGGAGGAAATAGCAAGTGTAAAGGCCTGAGGGTGGGAATAAGGCTGGTGTATTCAAGGAACACAAGAAAGACAAGTGTGTGAGGGGTAGTAAATGAGGAAAAGATAATACTACATAAGGTCAGAGGAGTAGGCAGGGGCCAAATCATGTAGGACCTTGTAGGTGATAGTAAGGACTTTGGGTTGTCCTTTAAGAGCAATGCAAAACCCCTAGTAATATTAAGAAATGAAGTGGTGACCGTGATCTGATTTGCATTTTTAAAAGGTCACTTGACTGCTATATTAAGAATGAAGTGTGGTTGCACAGCAAAGGAAACCATAAGCAAAACAAAAAGACAACCCTCAGAATGGAGAAAATATTTTCAAATGAAGCAACTGACAAGGGATTAATCTCCAAAATATACCTCATGCAGCTCAATATCACAAAAACCAAATAATTCAATGAAAAAACAGGCAGAAGGCCCAAGTAGACATTTCTCCAAAGAAGACATAGAGATGGACAACAAACACATGAAAAGATGCTCAGCATCACTAATTATTAGAGAAATGCAAATCAAAACTACAATGAGGTATCACCTCACACAGGTCAGAATGACCATCATCAAAAAATCTACAAACAATAAATGCTGGAGAAGGTGTGGAGAAAAGGGAACCCTCCTACACTGTTGGTGGGAATGTATATTGCTACAGCCACTAAGAACAGTATGGAGGTTCCTTAAAAAACTAAAAATAAAGCTACCTTATGACCCAGCAATCCCACTCCTAGGCATATATATGGAGAAAACCATAATTCAAAAGGATGCATGCACCACGATGTTCACTGCAGTGCTGTTTACAATAGCCAGGACATGGAAGCAACCAAAATGTCCTTCAACAGAGGAATGGATAAAGAAGATGTGGTACATATATACAATGGAATATTACTCAGCCATTAAAAAGGCATGAAATAGTGCCATTTGCAGCGATATGGATGGACCTGCAATTGTCATACAGAGTGAAGTCAGAAAGAGAAAAATATCATATAATATCGCTTATACGTGGAATCTAGAAAAATGGTACAGATTAACTTATTGGCAAAGCAGAAATAGAGTCACAGATGTAGAGAACAAGCTATGGTTACCAAGGGGGGAAGGGGAGGGTGGGACGAGCTGGGAGATTAGGATTGACATATATACACTACTATGTATAAAATAGATAACTAATGAGAACCTACTGTTTAGCACAGGGAACCCTACTCATTAATCTGTGGTGACCTAAATGGGAAGGAAATCTAAAAAAAAGAGTGGATAGGGCTTCCCTGGTGGCACAGTGGTTAACAATTTGCCTGTCAGTGCAGGGGACACAGGTTTGAGCCCTGGTCCAGGAAGATCCCACATGCCATGGTGCAACTAATCCCATGCGCCACAAGTACTGAGGCTGCGCTCTATAGCCCATGAGCCACAACTACTGAAGCCTGTGCGCCTAGAGCCCGTTCTCCACAACAAAGAGAAGCCCATGCACCACGACGAAGAGTAGCCCCTGCTCGCCGCAACTAGAGAAAGCCCACGCACAGCAACGAAGACCCAACTCAGCCTAAATAAATTTTATTTTAAAAAAAGAGTGGATGTACGTATACGTATAACTGATTCACTTTGCAGCACAGTAGAAACTAACACAACATTGTAAAGCAACTATACTCCAATAAAAATTAATAATAATAAAAAAGTAACATGAAAACAAAACAAAACAAAAAGAATGCAGTGCGGGACTTCCCTGGCGGTCCAGTGATTAGGACTCTGGTGGGGGAACTAAGATCCTGCATGCCATGCCATGTGGTGCGGCCAAAAAAAAAAAAAAAAAAATGAATGAAGGGTAAAAGAACATGAATGAATGCTTGTCATCATACATTAATTTATTCACCTATTCAAAAATATTTTTTGAGTGGCTAATTACCAGACAGTATGCCAAGCACTGGGAAATCATGGTGAGCCAAACATCATTCCTCCCCTCAAGGAGTTTATAGGATAGCTGAGGAACAGAGAAGTACATAGCCTCTTATAATGAGCTGAGTCCTATGCTGGGAGTAATCTCCATTTGTTAAGGGTACCATTCATTCATTCATTTAGTAAGTATTTATGTGCCAAGCTCTTGGGATACAATGATGAACTAAACAGACAACATACATACCCCCATGGTGTTTACAGATTAGCGGAGGAGGCAGACATTAATTAAACACTCTCATGGACATGTCATTACCCATTGTGATACGAGCTATGAAAGAAAAATAATGTGAGAATGTATAAGAGGGAAGCTTGGATTAGTCTGGGAGGACTCAGGAGGCCAGAAGGATGAGCTGCAAATAAAGAGGTAGGTAGGTAAAAAAGGAAAGGAGGATTGTCAATTATGTCTCAATAAAACTGGGAAGAAATTAAAAAAGAAAAAAAAAAAGGAGGGGAAGAATGCTGTGGCCCACTGAGCTCTAACCCTAGCTCTGCAGGGCAGGAAAGACTTTCTGACATCTAAGCTGAGTCCTGAAAGGAGTTAGCCAGGTGATGTGGTGTTGGAGGTGAAGGGAAGGCATTCAAGAGCAAGGGAACAGCCTGTGCAAAGGCACAGAGGCAACAGAATATAGTGGATTCTGGGGGAAAGCAAGATGTTCGATATGACTGGGCTGGGGGACTTCCCTGGCGGTCCAGTGGTTAAGAATCTGCCTTCCAATGCATGGGACGCGGGTTTGATCTCTGGTCAGGGAATTAAGATCCCACATGCCACAGGGCAACTAAGCCTGCGTGCCGCAACTACAGAGTCCATGTGCTCTGGAGCCCATGTGCCACAACTAGAGAGAAGTCCAAGTGCCGCAACAAAGACCCGACACAGCCAAAAATACATAAATAAATAAATATTTTTTAAAAATGACTGGGCACAGCAAGGTCAGAGAGAATAGAGAAGCGAGCAGGTTAGAATCATGCCATGCTAATAAATTCTTTTGACTGGTAAAGGATTTTAAGCAGGGGAATGACCATGCCAGATGGAGTATTAGAAACATCTCTGAACACAGAAAGGAGACTGGGCTGAGCCCCACACAACACGCCACACTTTATCTAGAACAGCTGTTCCTACTGAAACTGGGCATTATGCCCTCAGTGAAACCCTTCTTGGGGTTTTCTGGGTTGAGCAAGGTCCAGTTTAGCAAATGAAATTGGCTACCCCATTACTGCTTTTCCCAGCCTCCACAGCCCAGTCCAGGACCAGCAGGAATCATGAATTCGGAAGACATCCACCTGCTGTGCTAAGCAACAACACATCAGTGCCTCCAACACTGGGCACACCAGTTTCCTCTGCCTCCTGGGCCATAATACAGTGCACAGAGCAAGGTCCCCTTAGATCGCAATGCCTTATTCCTTTCATTAATTTGCTTAAGGTGAGGTTGTGACTCCCTGACTGCTATCATTTGCCCTCAGCATTTTGAGCTTTCAGCCAAACCTCTGGCTCTCTGGACCAAAGCCCTTTTTACCTGGTGGTGAGCAATGTCTTCTGACTGCCCTGCCCATCAAAGGGTATTCAGGTTTAGGGGTTTAGGGGGTAGGTAGAAGGTGTCCTGTGTCTTCACTGAGGCTGAGACCCAGGAGACTAGGGTGAGATTTCCAAAATGTGGCCCTGGCAGGTGCTCCCTGCCTCAGGTGGCTTACCGTTGTTACAGGACAAAACCTAAACAATTTAGCCTGCCTACAGGGCCTTTGGGGATCTGCTCCTTTCTACAAGCTGTCTCCCTGCCAGGTAGGCTCTTCTCCCAAATCTCCCTATGGCAGTGCCTTCTTATTGTTCAGGTCTCAACTCAAATGTCACTGCCTCAATTCAGCCTTCCTGATCACCCACTCTAAGGTAGCTGGATAGTCACTCTCTATCCCATCATCCCATTGTATTTTCTTCATAGCACATGTCACCATCCAAAGTTATTCATTTGTCTACTTACTTATTATTGGTCTTCTCCCTCTAGGATGTAGCCTGACATCTTGGACCTTGTCTGTCTTGTTCACTATTTTATTCCCAGTACCTAGAACAATGTCTGGCACATAGTAGGTGCTGAATGGATGAATGGTGCTGGTCTATCTTTCCAACCTCATCCCACTCAATTCCTGAGATTTGGAAGGATGGGGGTTTATGAATGTTTTTAGACCTGCTTCACTAATCAAAGCCTCTAATTCCTTCAGCTTGGAACAACTTTCCTCCTCTCCTCACCACCCACCTTCCTACCCCCACAGTTATTCTCTTTTTTCTTCCAGATTCTGATATCCTCCCAGATATTCAAGCCTGGTACACACATCTGTCAAGGCTTATCTCACTGTATTGCAATGACACATTTACCTGTCATCTACCCCACTAGCCCATATCAGTGAGCTGCTCAAGGAAGGCATCCATTCACCTCCTTACCCCTAGCACACAACACAATAACCAGCACATAATAGGTACTTCACTAATGTGTGTTGACTGACTAGATAGAAAAATGTGGTTCAGAGAAATATGAATTAGGAAACGGTCATTTTTATGGCAGTAGTAGGAGGGGTTGTCATAAATCTAGACCTAAAGCAGAGAGGCAGCCCCTTCCTATGGGCCAAACCAGGAAAATAACACCATATTAAATTCTGATAACTAAGAGCAAAAGGCAGAGGGTGTGGCCAAAAAGATCCTACTTCTCATCATCCATGTACTCCCAAGTGGGCAAGAGCAGTGAATTCACAGGTGAGAAGTACAGGAGCATTCTCACTATCAACTCTGGCAGGATCAATCAAAGAGGCCTGGGAGAAGTGCTAGCTAAAGTTTGCACAGAGCTTCCTAATCCTCCAAGCATGTCCTCAAACCTTATCTCACTATGGTCTGGGGGGAAGGAAAGTAGATTTTATCCTATCAAAAAGGCTCAAAGGGGCTTCCCTGGTGGCGCAGTGGTTGAGAGTCCACCTGCTGATGCAGGGGACACGGGTTCGTGCCCTAGTCTGGGAAGATCCCACATGCCCCGGAGCGGCTGGGCCTGTGAGCCATGGCCACTGAGCCTGCACGTCTGGAGCCTGCGCTCCGCAATGGGAGAGGCCACAACAGTGAGATGCCTGTGTACCGCAAAAAAAAAAAAAAAAAAAAAAAAGGCTCAAAGAAGTTCACAGCCTGCCCAAGGAGACATCACCAGTTGTAAGTTACTCTATAGCTGTGCCTTTATCCTGCTATTTGGGAGCCCTTAATGTGCTCATCAAAGCATTAGCTGCTAAGCTCCTAGAAGTCTGTATAATTATTGTCTAAAATACAGAACAGCAGAATGTGTAATTAGATGCTTTTAATAAAGGCCTCTTGGATGCTGCTGCTGCTGCTGATGATGAAGATGATGGCAATTTTGATAATGGTGATGATGAAGATGCTATATTTGAGGACAAGGGCCAAGATGGAACCCTTATCTTGGAATGGAGCAAGAGCCAGTGTCACAGGCAAAGGGCTGATCAGGTTACAGCATTACCTAGTTAATTGTCTGGACTCTTGAGCTGGGCCACCAGTGACCTCCTCAGGGCTTCACTTCTAATTGGCTGTGTAGCCTCACCAAGCCTCAGTTTCCCCATCTTTAAATGGAGAGATTATTACCTCTTAAGTTGTTGGGAGGCTCTTTTGAAGTAATCAAATAAGCTCATTATCACGGAGCCTATGTCACAGTAAATGCTTCATGATGATACTAGCAAATTCTTACAAACAGCATACTTTACAACTGGCAATGTTCTAAGCACTTTACCTATATTAGCTCATTTATGTAATACCCTATAAGGTAGGAACTAACATCATTACCCCTTTTTTATAGATAAATAAACTAAGGCACACACAGGGAAGTTGAATAATTTCCCCACAGTCACAGAGCCAGAAAATGCCAGAGCTGGGTATTGAACCCAGGCAGTCAAAGTCCAGAGGCATTACACAGCTATGGTGACCACGGTGGCCATGGTGATGTGCTGCTCAGATTTCCCTTTGAGAAACTGCTGTAGTGAGCAGAGTTGGCTGACCTCAAGATCTATCACAGCATCCACACCAAGGCCATGCACCCTCTGGGCTGCTCTCAGTCTATGTCTGAACCTAGCAGGGGTACTAGAGTTGGGCCTTTCCTGCACAACATGGGACTGTTCTGATGGACAACTTTTTTGTGTGTGTGGTAAAATATACATAACATAAAGTTCATCATTTTTTTTTAAAGTTCATCATTTTAACCATTTTTAAGTATACAGTTCAGTGGCAGTAAGTGCATTCACATTATTGTGCAACCATTACCACCATTCATCTTCAGAACTTTTTCTTCTTCCCAGACTGAAATTCCATACTGATTAAACATTAACTCCCCACTCCCGTGCCCCCAACTGAAGCTCCTGGCAGCCACCATTCTACTTTCTACCTGTATGAATTTGACTACTCTAGGTACCTCATATAAGTGGAATACTACACTGTTTGTCCTTTTGTGACTAACTTATTTTGCTTAGCATAATGCCTTCAGGGTTCACGCATGTTATCAGGTGTCAGATTCCTTTCCTTTAAGATTGAATAACGGACTTCCCCGGTGGTGCAGTGTTTAAGAATCTGCCTGCCAATGCAGGGGAAATGGGTTCAATCCCTGGTCCGGGAAGATCCCACGTGGCGCGGAGCAACTGAGCCCGTGTGCCACAACTACTGAACCCTGGGTGCCCTAGAGCCTGCACGCCGCAACTACTGAGCCCACATGCTGTAATTACTGAGCCCACGTGCTGCAACTACTGAAGCTTGTGCACCTAGAGCCCATGCTCCACAACAAGAGAAGCAACCACAATGAGAAGGCCGTGCACCACAACGAAGAGTAGCCCCCACTCACCGCGACTAGAGAAAGCAGCAATGAAGACCAAA